>NC_142992.1:2189342-2502105 GCF_061535395.1 Colias eurytheme | reverse complement strand
CGGTGTGGAATCGATGCACTCGCTTGCACAATGCACGCTGCATCCTAGCAGCTAGCCAGCCAGTTGCCAGTCGGAGACAGGCGTCGCCGCGTTGCGGTCGCGCTATACGTACTTGCCGCATCCAAACTTTGTCGCGCTTTCGTTGTTCCGTGTTGTTTATTTGGATTTGCCGCTGCTAGAACTAAAGGTACGTGTGCGTTTATAGGGCGGGTAATTAAGCTTTTAGATAGGGCTGTTTTTGCAAGCAATAGTACAATATTTGGTAGGGATATTTTAATGATTTTTTTTATAGATAAATGAAACTGAAGACTTGAAAAACAAATTTGTTCTTTTCTGGAAATTGGACTCTTGATTGCGATATTTCTCTTGGGGTGGGTACAGGAAATTCTGCGTCTTAGTACTTAGTAAAGTGAATAGTGGTAATTCAATTATGTTGTCGTCCTGTTATTTGGGGTATTTTCCCTTGAGCATAGATTTAATAATTTTAGTATTCGATAAATTCAAACGCAAATAATATTGCGGTTAGCATAAATTAAAGTCTCAGACGATAATTATTCATTATATTGTGTCGTATGAAGTGTGGGTAGTAAATTTAATACAATCATGTATCATTTAAGTACACTTTATGATCGTTACATTGTTTGCCGTATTTACTTTTGTGATACTAGACGCTCGACAACTCTACCCTAACTTGTGAATTTCTTTGTCTAAATCACTTAGGAGTAAATAAATCAAATCAATCAAAAACGTTGGATACATTTTGGTTTTTACTATACAGGGTGTCCCACTATTGGTATACTAAGCGCGAAGGAACTTGTAGTTTTGCATACACTGATCACGTAAAAAATACTTTTAAAAAAAATTATGTCCAAAATTTTTTGCTAAATTTTTCCTGAAAATCCATGTTTTCTTCTCTAGTTTCGCGCAGCCGGCATATACCGCTTCACTAATATGAGCATTTTATCTATGAAAACATAATCTTAGACGATAGCTCACGTGCTGGTGGCAAAGTTGGGCGGCTCGCTTGTTATGGGTGTACACATAGAGTTTTAAGAATTCATCTATTTGAAAAAAAATGCGTCTGGAATTTTTTAATTATTTTTTACGTACTCAGCGTATGCAAAACTATAACCTCCTTTGAGCTTAGTATACCAACAGTGGGACACCCTGTATAAATAAACTTACGGCTGTGTAATCCAAATTGTTCTGCTCAAACTATCTAGTTTGGACAATTTTTTGAATGAAAATTGAAAATTTCAACCAGATTCTTTTTACTAAGTTGGTCTGGTTCTAACTTCGGTGTAAGTTTAGCCTCTTTGACTGTACATTTAATACACACTTGTGCTTATAATAGTATTTCTAAATTATCTTATTGTATTGTTAAACTAGCGACCCGCCCCGGCTTCGCACGGGTGCAATGCTGATACTAAATACACTACAGAAAAACTGTGAACGTTTTATAAAAACACTAGCAATGCCCTGCGGTTTCACCCGCATAGATGGCGATATCGTTACAGTGAAAAGTCTACTATAGGTCGGACTATAGGTTTAATTTTTAATCACATGAAAATCACCTTTACCCCGTCCCGCACTACGGCCTTTTTTTTTTTTTTGTTTTAGTGGGGAAATCTTTCATAGATACCCACGGCCTCCGGGGGAGGGGCCGTGGGTTATGTCGGATTCCTACTGACCAGAACCCCACTGTGTTCCATCAAGACGCATATTGGTAGAATTCCTCCGTGACCCCCGCACTACGGCCTGCTCGAACAGTATACCTACTATTTTCTGTAGATTGACACTTTTAAAAATTCGTTATATCTTTTGAATGGAATATCCAACTCTTTTCATTTAAAAAGTATTTTGCTGGTATTGAAACAGTCTATAATAAAACATCATTTAATGGGATAAGGATTAATATATGTGTATGGATAACATGGTTTGATTACTGTCGGCACTTCTATTTACTTTGAAAACGTAAAAAAGTTGTTGTAGTAACATAACTACTGAAGATGGACATATGGTATCGCGGACTTTCTTGTAGATATTGATCCATTCTATAATACCGTAGAACATTTTTTTGTTCTATCTTCAATAGATTCCGCAGCGCACGCGATGACAGAAGTTTTATTGAGGATTTTTTTACACCTTGGGTTACATTATTGCATTTTTGGTTAGGATCTATAATTTTTTTGAAAATGCAATATAGCCTATGTTGCTCAGTAAAGATGCAGCTTTCTAATGGTGAAAGAATTTTTGAAATCGGTCCAGTATTTTTTGCGTGAAAACCATACATACATACATACATACTTACAAACTTTTCCTCTTTATAATATTAGTATAGATAGCGGCCGGCCGGCCGGTACCGCCGCAAACGCTACGTCCCGCAATTTTTAAATCTGTAATATCTTCGAAAATATTCACTTAAATCATACGGTGTAAAGTGCCATATAGATCTACATTAAATGAACAATGTATTCAAGGTATTTAATTGGTTAAGGATTAATGCTGTATTGGTGAAAATAGCTTCGAAAATTAGCTATTATTTGTCGTAAAAAGTAAATGACAAAAAAATGTTATTGAGGGTTATCCATAAGAGATGGACATATACCATCGCGGACTTTTCTGTAGACCTTTTCAATGTGTATAATACTTAGTACATTATTTTGATAAAACTCGTAGGGTTCAGCCTGCGTTTGCAATATAAGCGGAAACAATGTAATTTTTTACGACATCACATTAGAAACCTCAAAAATAACAGTACCTACTTCTCCACTATTTAATGGATGTTATTATACATATAAACCTTCCTCTTGAATCACTCTATCTATTAAAAAAAACCGCATCAAAATCCGTTGCGTAGTTTCAAAGATTTAAGCGTAC
Source organism: Colias eurytheme (assembly GCF_061535395.1). Lineage (NCBI taxonomy): Eukaryota > Metazoa > Arthropoda > Insecta > Lepidoptera > Pieridae > Colias > Colias eurytheme. The sequence continues at coordinate 2,499,225 of NC_142992.1, read as the reverse complement.
AAAGGGACATAGGGACAGGGAAAGCGACTTTGTTTTATACTATGTAGTGATGATGATGTAAATGATTACTTATTGTCTCATAAACCATTAAAAAGATTACATATTATGTATAATGTATCTGTAATGAGCACTGCAAATCTCTCCTAAAAGCTTTTTTCGATATTGTCGACTTTAACATAGAAATCACCAGATCTTTTGCGATAATAAATACATTTTTGCATGTTATCAAGATCCGGGTTGTGTCTTCAATTTAATTCATGAATATTTAGTCTAGATATTCATGAATTGAACTTGTAGCTATTACAATTAATTCTTTAAAATAGTTGATTGAAACTTGTTATACAGAATTTGTTCTATATTCTGTTATTTGCTTACCTATGCGAATTGCATTCCTACTGTATTAATTAATCTAATGAATTTTATCTGAGAAGAGTTTCGATCTTTTTAACACGCTTATAATATAAGCTTCACCTGTATGTTTGTATGTAACACTCAACAATGATTGTAACCCGCTTTAAACGAAAAGATTTATTTTAACTTTGTAATCAAGGATCATCGGTGACGATACAATAATTTTTAAAAGTTTATGTTAGTCTGAATAACAAAAATAAAAAAAACGGTTTTTTCTATCGTAAAGCGTGTTTTTTTCAACGATATTGAAGATGATTTTAGTCTTATTGTTATTATACCAAATATCCAAATACACACCTTGCGCATTCATAAATTAATTAGTGTGATTGCGGTAGGTATTATATCTTTGTTCAGACGATAGCATGTCGGGCAATTTCACTTCTATTATTTCTGTGTCATTGTTTTCATATTGACGTCATGGCTTATCGATTTTGATATGCATGCTGTTCAATAGCTAGTAGACATTGACTTCCATTTTTATTTGATTCCGTACCTAGTAGATTATACCAAAAAAACCTTAAAACTTTTTCCACTGGTCGTGCTTTTAGATGATGTCATGTTTTGGACTGAAAACTTTTCAGTTTATCATTTTTGATTAGAATTTAAATAAGCTTAAATAAAAAGATAAGCATATAGTTAATCTGAAAAATTTACAATATTAAAAATTAAGATTTTTGCTACACCCTCTAATCAACTGGCAACAACAAGAAACTTACTAAAAATTTTATTTGTAACATGTAGGTATATTGGATAAGTATTGAATACATTAAACATTTTAATTAATAATGTATGTTTCTAAATAATAATAGCTCTAGCCTCTATATATTTAGAGCGAATATTTCATCAAAGATGTTATGTAGAATGCTTTGAGCGTGCCATTTTCCCCACACGGGGAAAGCAGTCACTTATAGGTTATTAAAATTTACATAATATGCTTGTAGGTATTCCAGAAACAACTAGAACAAGCGAATGTCTGAAATTCTTTTAGTTTAATGAACATTCGAGACCGGATAACTCGGGCATATCGTCAAATGAATAAATGAAATCCGAATGCAGAGCATTTCATGATTTAGTTTTTCTAGGAAATTCATTGAAATCTGACTATGTTTGAATATCTCTAGCTATGTAGTCTCGTGTTTGTAATAACCATTGTTATAGAATGTAGAGACGATTAAATTTGTTTAACTTCTTCGTAACTTCAAATTAGTAAAAGTCTAAATTAATTTGTATTTGAATATTCAAAAGGATTTGAAGAAACTGAAGGATTTGAAAGAAAGAAGTTTTTTACGGATTATGTAACATGATTGTGGTAACAGTATCCTTGTACCTATAGTATTATATAATCTGTGCTTATGGTAAATAAACATTATGCAACGAAAAATATGTACTTTTCTATTTTGTACTGCTCTTGGTAATGGTACTAGATATATTTGATGAATTTACACCATAAACATAATACATATTATGATACATATTTTAAATTGCATTATTTTTCTGAAACAAAGTTGCGTACAAGATTTTGTTTTTCCTAGCACGATATCTGGTTGAAAAATAGAATAATCAAGCCAACAGTTTAAAAGTACCGCTGAATGCATTTCTTGGCAAATTTTTTCCAGAATTAAGTAACTTGGAGCTTGCGTGTTTACGTTAGATTGTAAGTTTGCACTTTAGTCTTTGTGCTGGTAACTCTGACTTTTAAAGTGGTGATAGGGCGCGGCAGTAGTACCAAGGCGTTTTATTTTAATCCTTACCTTGTTATATAGCATTTGTATTTAAGTGATAAGCCCCGTAATTGCTATCGGAAGTAACTCGCGAAAGGTCGAGAGTCGAGACTACTGCCCTGAAGCCCTAGTTCATGTAATCTTTGAGATGGAGAGAGTGTACTCTATGTATGTATCATTTGAAAGGGAAAGGATAAACTGAACTAAACTAAGGAACTAATAACTGTGTAAGTATATACTATGATATCAGTTATTAACTGCAGGACTGTCCTCTTTTAATTTGCGTTCAACTTTCACCTCCTTTTACTTTCTATAGAATTAATGAACTGTGCCTCTTATCTTTCCTCGAAATCTACATAATTACTAACGATACTCATATGCCTATTCTTAATATATTTTCTACTAGGTTTCCGCCCGCGGCTTCGCCCGCGCAGTGTAAGAAAAACCCGCATAGTTCCCGTTCCCGTGGGATTTCCGGGATTGTGTCATTTTCCCGGGATAAAAAGTAGCCTATGTCCTTTCTCGGGTATCAAAATATCTCCATAGCAAATTTTATGAAAATTGGTTCAGTAGTGTAGGCGTGATTGAGTAACAGACAGACAGACAGACAGAGTTACTTTCGCATTTATAATATTAGTATGGATAATAATTTCAGTAGGATTTTTGAAACCATTTATAGTTTGAGGTAAATTATAAAGTTGATTATTAAATATCTACTATACTGTGATCTGTCATAAATAATTTTCACAGCTCAAGGTGGTCTAGAACAGCTTTAGGATTTATGAAGTTCTTTGAGATTTAATGGACCTTGACTTAACTTAGGTTTGTAGGTCTAATTATTGTACCTAACGCAGGTGTTTGACAATCTTATAGGTGACTACAATAATACAATCCCATTAAAAACACTAAGATATTTTTCGAAAAAATTATGAAACTTTTTATAGCATCATAGGTAGTTGTAATAATTATAAAGATACGATTCCCTTTATCTTTTTTTGCCTTACAAAATAATACTAAGTGTTATGGATTAGAGCTTTGTTTTCATTTTTTATGACACCCAACACAAATAATATCGCTATACTTCGAATATAGTAGGTATAGTAAGTAAGGTACCTAATCCTTATTTCTCTGAATACTCCATTAGCCTGTTGTTTATTGTATGAGCTCTTCAATTTATCCTTACTTTATGAGCTTTTTCTTAAAGTCAATGTAAAGCATAAACAAATATTATTATTTGAGCAGTTGAAAGACAGTGACCACAGAAAACAGAAAACTAATATGAAAAATACATTCAAATTTACAATAATTATAGATAATCATATTATCGTAAAAAGCTTTGATTAATTTATTTCATTATGTACTTAAAACTACCAAGAAAAACAAGTTGTTTCAAGAAAAACTGGATTGGATTGGATTTCATAGCGAACACTATTTCGCAGATAATAGAAGCAATTGCTTAGTAACGCATTTGGTTTTCAATAAATGTGCTTTTTCCAGCATTACGATACAGCTACACTCAAATAATTCATTATTATTCCAGAGAAGTACAGCATTGCCGTCAATATGAATTATTGAAACGGCGAATTCGAAAATTATTTTTCTCAAACAAATAATAAACGATTTATATTCATAATATCGGATCGTATCAAGGTGAGAGACAGGGCCATTGTTTGAGCGCTGGCAAAAAAAGCGAAGTAAATTTTGCGTTCGATTACATCGCGAAACTATAAAAAATGGCGGGAAAAAACGGTCCGGCTTCGGTTTATTGGACAATGTGCTTGTAATTGAGTTCATCTAAATCCGGTCTGAACTCTAGACCAGCAGACAGTGTTATATAATTAATAGTTTTCGGTTCAGGCTTCAGCTTTCGTCACGGATATCTGTTCGTTGATATGGTTTATTTCTTCAATATTCTCTTCTTATTCTATATTTTATTAGTATCAAATTTAGGAATGAATGTTGTGTAGTTTACACTGCCTACACCATCGTTAATGAATAAGGTCTACGGATGATGGAAATCATCAGGACGACAGGGCAGTTCTCTGGCCAGAATTCTTGTGTATATTATCAACTACAGAGTTTCTTGCTGGCTCTACTCTACTGACACTGCTTTCGTAGTCGATGATAAATCATTTCTATGCACTTACTCAACGCTTCCAAAATAAGACTATTTCGTTGAACGAATGAATGTTTCAGTTTTGAGTTTTTTTACGCATTATTACAATATTTTTTGTATTAACTATTGAATATGTATATATATCCCTAAGTGAAAGGACAAATCCTCAATCTACAAGACTTCATTAAAATTCAATATTTTCACAATTCTATGAAAATCCAAGAATATAGGTACCACGTGGTCATGAGACTCTAAAATCTAATTTGTGCGTTGGAGCGATCATTCTAGGAACAGCTCAAGGGATTACACGGCAAATCGATTTCACAGAAAACTACTAACCGATTCTGGAAAAACACAATGGAACCTCACATTGAATTTTGTCGGAAAATCAATATTACTTAGCTTTGTAGAGATTACGAATTGCTAAGAATTATAGGCCACTCGAGTGACGGCAAATGGATGGATGGAATGGATTATGGTTATCTTATAAATTAAAAAGAAGTAATAAACGTACTAACAATACAAGCATCTGATAAAAATATTTTCTTTTTATGACGAGACTTCTTAAAATTTTACGATTATTGTTTATTGAATTTCAATATACACTTAATTAATCTATACATATAATAAAATCGTAGGAAAGTCAAAACTGTACATTGAATATTTTTTTAAAAGAATACATAATCCATGATCTATAATCGATATAGAAGCCAAAAACATAGTTTTTAGAATTTTTGTCTGTTTGTCTGTTTGTCGGTTTGTCTGTTTGTCTGTATGTTTGTCCAAGCTAATCTCGAAAAGTACTGCATAGATTGACTTCAAATTTTGCATGAATATTACTAACAGGTCGGGTGAGGCTTTTTTAAACATATTATCATGCTATCACCTCCAGGGGAGGAGCTGTGAACCTTTATTTTTCTTACGTATTCCGTGTATTACGACACCGTTCAATCTAAAGACTCATGTTTAAATGTTGTTTTTGAGTAAGCCACGCTATTATCTAGCTTTATACTATAAAAACTACGTCATTTGCGTAATTTTGGCAGAGAAACAATTAAATGAATCTTAGTAGTATAAAGACAAATTTAAAACAGCGCCATCTATGAAGTGTTATAAAAATCAAACACACATTAACTATTGGAAATTAATAATAATCAAATGACGCATATATAATTAATGTTGTTTAACAATATCTAGATTGACACTATAAAAATTATGCCATTTAATTTAGTAACTTGGGAAGAGAAACATGTAAGTTGTATAATGTTAATTTTGAAACAGTGCCATCTATGAGATTTCGTAAAAATCAAATCAATTTACATGTTAACACTACTGAATACACTGTTAAAAATTAATAATTTAAATATAATCATGTTATTTATTTAACTATTTAACCCATATCTTCCCTTCCCTATAAGGTATATTTCGTGTAAAAAATAAATATACTACATTTTTTAAAGTGAGGGTAGATGTTTATTATTTTAAGTAAAACCATGGTAAAACTAGACACCATTATCTACAGTTAATCTAATATAAATAATTGATTATGTTCATTAGTTACAATTTTAAAAATCTTCGTGTTTTATAAATTTACTAGCTTACCGTACGCGCCTTCGTCCGCTTTGTCTAAAACCTAATAAGTTATATACTAAAACCTTCCTCTTGAATCAGTCTATCTATTAAAAAAACCGCATCAAAATCTGTTGCGTAGTTTTAAAGATTTAAGCATACAAAGGGACATAGGGACAGAGAAAGCGACTTTTTTATACTATGTAGTGATATTTATAAAGCAATTGAATGCCATAAAACCTATATAATAACCTATATAATAATAAATATCAAATCCAATCTTTATGTTTTGTGAATTTTCACCATCATGCGTTCCCATAAAAGGTAAGTAGTTACTTATAGGTATTTATTTTTTATAATGATAGCAATTCATGTTTTTTGTTGGTATTATATTACACTTTTAGAATGAAATAATAAAATGAAGAATTCTTTTATATATGACTTTTACAAGATTTTGAGGTGCATTGGGAATAGTAGTTTTTGATAAAATTTTATTTGTAAGTAGCTTTTTTATAGATTTACAATTAACTTTTGATTTTTTTATGTACAGATTCAATGCTCATAAAATTATATCGCCTTTGGAAGACTATTTCTGCTGACAATTTTACAACACCACTTGAAAATTGATGATTTGATTATTTATAAATAAAATGGATTGCCGTCCTGAAATTATAAAAAAAATAATGTATACTTTTGCCAAAATATATATATAAGCTCAAACTCATTTTTAGATAAAAATAACAAAAACAAATTATTTATTAAAATTTAGTAGATAAAATAAATTATGTAACGATTTTATAAGAAAACACAGTATATTTATTATGCGACGGTGATCTCTTCCAGAAAAAGATATTCATCAGCTCAATAAAATTGAATAGTATGTTGTTAGTTATTCTTTAGATTCACAATAGGCATGACGAAAGATTTTCAAAACCTCTTCCATAATGTGTGTATACGTTTATTAAACAAGAAAAACCCTATATTTCGCTAATATACTTAAATTTAACGAAGATAAAAGCCATTTTTCAAAAAATATTTATTAACTGTGCTAAAACAGCTCACAGGTGTCATGGCGTAGGCGTGACGTCACTCTTACGTAAATACGTAATTATCTGTATGCATAGCGAAGTAAAATTAAACAAATATTTAATTATAAAGTGTTATAGAACCTAATTTCAAAGTTTATAAGTGGTGTGCAGTATTGCAATGTGAATCTACATAAAAATAATACCCAAAAAAAGTGTTAGTAATTGTTAAAAGTGAGAAAATAATATGAAATGATTGTATAAATTTGACGCAGAGAAACCCGAACCACATATTCGTGAATTCGCAATTATATTTCTGTTCTGAGTCGATAAAGCATACGTGAAAAAATAGAAAATAAATAAAAATGCGTATTCTCAGCATATTCATAACAACAAAATACACCTGCCGTGAAGTTGTTGTGAGTTGTTTACGTAGACGTGACGTCACGCGTGTTTCAGTCAAAATGGCCGACTGCAGAATTTCAATGTTTTATTTTATTGATAATCTCATTAATCTTAATGTTTTTAATAATTCTAAGTCACTATTTTTAATTTATATATTATACATTTTCCCTTAAAAACACTAATTCGAACATTTATGGATACTGTCGTCATGCCTATTGTAATGAGAATTTCCGCATTCAAGTTGTATCGTAGTTTAGATATATATCATAGTTTTGACACATTAAAGTTCCAACAAAACCCTCAAATTTTTGAGCAGAGTTGAGCAAGATAATTTGAAAAATGTGCCGGGTTAAGTATTATAGAAAAGGTTAGTTCGTTGGTAATTATTATTTCTTCGTCATTTACATGTTGTTAGTAAAAATAAACTTCGACTACTGACGTCTGACGCGAAGTGGGGACAGCGACCAGCGTTGTCACTGTATCGCTCTTGCCACGCTGTTCAACAGACTTATTCGAAAGTTCAATTTTATTTTAAGACCGCTGTGACAACCAACCCGTGAGACAACCAAACCCGGTCTCCCCTACTATCCCGAGAGACCGAAACCTTTACTGAGAGGGTATGACGTCTCACAGCTGATCGCAAACGGCATATTGTACTATCCCGTGAGACCAAAACCCTCACTGATAGGGAATTACGTCTCAATACTGATCACAACAGTCATATTTTATCTCGAGAATCTGAAACTTTACTCAATATGAAGACCGTTTGACAAATGATATAGGGTGCATCATACTATTTTGCGATCTCTTGAAGATGAACATGAACATATTAAGCAATGACTAGAGTAGGGACGCGAATATTACAATTATTTGAGACAAGAACGATTAATTAGTTTGTTTAATGAAAGATTAAGAATAATTGAAACTATTCGGTCTCTGGAAACGGACGAATAGCGAGAGGCCCGTCTTACTGCAGACAGATTTCGTCATAGTCTTAATAACTTAAAGGTAAACAATCTACGAATTCGGTTGTGTGGTCCGACAAAATATAAAAGTGGGTTTGCTTATAACCTCACAATTTATTACAGATCATCTTCTGTATAGGCGATATTAACGTAGTATGTTCTTTTGTAATGCTTTAAAGTGGAGTAAGGAGTCGGCTTTCGTTTGAAGATACACTGGAACCTTTGAAATCACTACTTTTAGAGGAACATACTGTGCAATCTAAACTGTTATTAGACAATATTCGCAAGATATAGTAGTGCGTTTCAAATGATCAAAGGTGCTAAACAATTATCAGAGGGTTCTTTCATGCTTACTTTTAAGATGCAAGGTCAAGTTTATTTGATAGGATCCCTTTTGCCTGAAGGCCAACCTAAGTTTGTTAAATATATTTTGTATTCGACTACAACGAATAGTAAAATACAAGAAATCAATATTTCTCAAATTTAAAACTGAACTCATTTCACAATTTTAGAACAGGTTAATTATTCGTATGTATGCAGTTTTAAATCGACATTAGAAGCTTTTCCTCAAGATGGTGATATCGGCACTCAGGAACTCCCTGGACATGTTATAACGCCCAGGCCACAGTATTACAAATTTTCTTACAGTAGAGCAACTTATTTTCGCATAGCAACGGAGGGGAACTCGCGGGGGGTCAAGTGACGCGGGCCACGTACCACAAACATGCTTAGTTTGTGGTACCGAGCGCGAAAGAAAGTCATCGTGTTTTTAGTAAAGTTACTATCTAAACTAACGTAATTTAATACTTAGGTACATATTGTATAATGGTGCGCTCAAACTGTTAATCTACATTTAATTTAGATTATTATTTGAAATACTCAGTAATGTAGAATTTAAATCACATTCATTCATGTTTTCTTCAGATTTTTTCTTATCAGTGTTCAATTTTAATGTAGTTAAATTTTATAAGAGACAATAATTAAGAACATTCAAAAATAAAGCGTCACGTATTTTTTTTAAACGACGAATGACGAAAAACGACGTTATCGCGGACGAAGTCGCGGGCAACAGCTAGTGAAAAATAAAATATTATCAAACCTGTCAAACAAGACGGCAGAACCTAATGGGCAGAACAGACATTTTCTTCCAAATCACTAGCCTCTCCAATATTTTTAGTCACTTTTTATTGTGAAGCTTCATAACACCGAAAAATTTTAAGGAAAACAATATAAACGGAAATTTGTATCACGTTAGACACAATACGTTTCTGTTGACGCATACGCCATACACTTCAGTCATCAGTCATCACCGCCCACGGTTTGGCCGAATTCTTCCACGCATTTCAGGTTCACGGGCAAAAACAACGCCGAGTTTCAATTCAAAATTGGAATTTGTTTCAGTGAATCGCTTGATTTATTAACTGGCTGTTGATAAATTCGAAACATTCCAGAACGTAAATAAAAAATAAATAAATACAAAATTACCTTATACGTCCGGTTCAGAAATCCTCTATGTATTGAAATTGCGCACTTTTTTTTATTATAACTCTTTATACTTGTTTACCTATATGAAATTAATGTTGAGTTTTCTTTTTAATTATACAAATGTATGTATATGTAAAATGTTTAAACATATAGGTACCTACTTAATAATTTCTAAATTTATGAAGTGTAAAATTTTGTTACTAAACTTACCTACTTAGTGTCTGAAAAAAAAACTAAAAAAAAAGAAAATTTCAAACTGGGCGGGAAAATTGGCGGCAACATTCGTTTATTGTTTAAATCGTAAGAAATTTTATTTTCACCTAAGAGGACTTAATAAAATTTTACATTTAGATGGATGCAAAATTAAATAATATTCTTTGTTATAGTGCAGAAAACTGGGTGTACACTGTACAATCTTGACCTTTTGAGGAGTGCCGTGCGTAACGTGATTGTAAACACATGATAATGCAGTGATAAATAGGTAATTGTGTTATTGTTTTGATATGGTGACGCTGCGATAAGTTAATTGTGCGCACGATACGCTTTGCATTTGTATAAAACTAAGAAGAATTGCATTTAAATCTCAAGAACAACCGAAATAAACGTTTGATCAAACTATAAAATTAATTTCTAGGAACATCTAGTCTTATATAAATGTCACCATTTATTTAATTTAAATTTTAAATTAATCGCTTATTTATACTACAGCCAATTTGTATTAATTTAATGATGTTTTCGATCTGCCAGTATTTCTATATTGGTACCTCTTTTTGTTTATTTTCATAACTGGCACGTGCCAAAGCTGTCAGTCGTGAACGCACTACGCAGCGACCTTAACGAATATTCTACGTAATTTTATTTGGTTTTATATTTATTGAGAAAAACCATTTTGAGCAAATATTATCGTGATTTGAACTACTCGAATGTTTACGTGTTCATTCACACGCGTGTGGGTGTGTGTGTGGCGTCGTTGCGCCTGCGCTCTGCGCCGCGGCGCGCAGACGGCGCCCGATCGCTCTTTGTTTGTTGACAAGCAAAACTCGCTGTGTTGTTTTGTTCGCATGTGGACGTCGTCCGCGTTGGACGTGCGCTATTCAATACAACATTGTTGAAAACATTCATATCGTGTGATAAATCGTGTTAGCGATACAAAATATATTTTTATCAGTTTTACAAAAGTTTAGTGCTCATTTCAATACTGCGCATATTGTGTACGGATGCGAAGTTTTTCTACGCGTCGAAAATAACTCTTTCACCACTGCCAAAAGGTAACTTTTTACATGGTGTTTTTATTATATAACATTAGTTAATGAATAATGATAAACAGTTTCTATTTATAAAATTATGATTGATGTCGAGAGTATCATTATTAAAGTGCTTTTTATCTATTTATCGCTATTCCACTTCCAATCGCGAAGTTTGTAAGGCACAACTCTCACATTAATTATAATATTTTCGGTATTGAATAAAACTTTGAATTTATTTTTAAGGCAGGAACATTGATACAAAGAACATTTTGAGAGACAGAAAACGGGACAAATTGAGTTCATTACTGCAAAATGCATAATTTTTGCGAGTGAAAGAATATTATTTCCGTGATATGTTCGCTTCGCTGACCGCAAAACGTGACAAGTTCAAGTTTTTTGCGCGACTTTCACCGAAATAAGGATAATAAAGCTACATAACTGTAATAATAACTTTAATTATTGGGCTATAAAATTACATCGATAATAACATAAAATATACGTAGGTAGGTAGGTTTTTAGGGCATATAAATAAAAGTCAATTCACTCAATATTGAAATAATTTAACCCTAAAAAGCTGTAAAACTTTTTTATTAGGACCTTTGCGTTAATAATTTTTTATCTGTATCTGTCAATATTGACATGTTCTCAATCCGTTCTTATCTTAGATCATTAAGGTTCTTATTCCAAAAACACGAAACATCTCGTGCATAATATACCTAACCAATAACCACATGCAACAGTTAGCTCTGTACATGTACATGCGTTTGCGTCGAAGTTTTATCTTTCTGTACAGTTATAGTAGGTCGCCGAAGACTGTTACGGTACCTTGTATGTCTGGTAAGGCAGTAACGGGACTGCATGTAATATGTCCACATTCGTCGAAATGATTCATATCGAACGCTCGTTTGATTCCTTTTACTAGTTTTTACTTTCTTTGATGTTGTGTTTACATTTGGATTTGTCCTTGGGCATTTGATAACAGTTTATTGGTGTCAACTTTACGCGATTCAGGTTTAAAGCCTGGGAAGGAAAACATCTAGAGATGTCGATATTAACAAAAAACATACACGTGTTTATTTCTATTTTTATCGCATATAGGTATTTTGATATTTTTAAATAGCTATAGTTTTTTTGATACAGATTGTAATGTATTGGGATGATTTGAAGAATTATAAATGCCTTTCGTTTTAAAAACGTCTAAACGTTTATGATAGTCAGGCGCGTAGCTATCGCCGTATCTGCAGTATCAATTATACGGGGCCCCCGCACCAAGGGGGCCCCCAACGTGCGTAAGTTAAAATTACTAAAAACTTCCCAAAATTTTTTTTTTCAGAAATGATGAAAGTAAAAAAAAAAAACAGTTTTCTGGCCTCCTGTGTGTATATTTAATTTGAATTGTTTGTAAACATTTTAGTGACAGATAATTATGAAGAACAAATATTTCATTTAAAATTTAATTTTATGCAAACATTTTTTTTCTTTTGTGAGAAATCTTTACCCTTCCTAAGGGCCCCCAAACAAATTTTTATACGGGGCCCCGCCAAGGCACGCTACGCTTCTGATGATAGTAGTCATTAGTTATTACATAGTACATACCAAAGTATTGGCAATATTAATTTCTTCATAATAACCGTCTTAAACGGTTTCTACGGAGAAAGCGTCAAAAAACTCGTTTATTAAGTTAAACATTTCTTTATGTTAGGTAGGGACCTACTATGTTATTATAAGAGTCGTTATGTAATGTTAGTACCTAGTGAGTTATTGATTTCTGAAAAGAAACCAGAATATTAAATAAGTAATATTTGTATGCTAGCTAGCTGTCGGTTTATCAATTTTGACGTGTTTGGTTGTGGCTGATAACGAATTTCCTACGAAAAAAGCATTGCAATTAGGTAAATAGAGTAACATTTATTCACTTTCTTTGCTTCTTTCCATAAAAAATACTAAGTCCATAAACATATTCTAAGTAGATACCTACTTTAATAAATTATTGGAGTGTGTAAATATTTGATAAAGTAGGTAGGTAGGTATATTAATTTGTTCTAGTATTTTATTCGTTCAATACAGGCTTAACGATATTTATTTCTCATAAAAACAATACATTGTTTACAATATTCTCTCCAAATATGTACAATTAATGTGTCAATTTGGATAACCCATTGAGGAGCAAGAATGTCGTAAATACGTGTATAACTTAGAAGTGTTATTAACGGTAAAAGCTGGGGCACAATCAACTTGGCTTTATGAATAGAGCCTTAATGATCAGGAGACAAATTTGTGTCAACTGAACAATAAAGTAAATTGAGAGTACCTACTCTTTGACTTACGGACTGAATATTTACCATAATTCGATCCACAAAATTAACTCACAGCAATACTGATTGAGTATAAATAAAGACAGAATGTTTTATTATTATATTAATAAATTACACCCACTCTTTAAAGTCGCCTATTGCACGCCTCATAAGCGAAGCGTTGAGGTGGGTACTACTGTCACTTCGCGCAAAACATCTGATTTTTCAAACTTAAAATGTCTTTATGTATCATACATTGCACTTGTAAGATAATACATACACACACATATTAAGAAAAAACACTATTTTTAACGTTCATGATATTTTTGATGTCATTTTTGTTATTTAAACTAGTTAAAAAACAGTTTAAAAAAGTTCTGTCTTGGACGTCCGTGTGTCTGTATGTGTGCGGATCCTTTTTCTTGTTAACACGATAGCGACCGAAATACTTTACTAATCGAGTCTTTTTTTTTCTCTTACGCTTGAATATGGTCAGGAATAGAACCCTTTCATTTTTCAGGGTCTGATTCGATGTGGTTTAATTGTTATTAAATAAACAAAAATAATAATTAATAAATATTTATTAAAAAAAAATTATGAGGCGTGCACTTTTGGATTTTCCAAATTATTTTTTATCTTATTTCAAGAAGTCCTAAAAGGCCTCAGCAACTACAAAGGACAGCCCGTGGGTAGTTAGAATGGGGTGATTGTTCTGGTATATTCCACGAGAGACTAATAAAATCTTCATTCACAAATTATTTGTTTCTTCGGAAACAATAAGTGCCTAGTCCATTGAGAGAGAACTGTCAATGAAGCAAGGTATTTATTGTTCTTTTCAAAGGAGTACTTAGTGTTTAGGTGTCCTTTGTTATGGTTATCACATGACAACATTGTATTTACGGAAAATTGACGCCTTTTGTAAAATGATTCCAACCACGTGTGAATATTTTTGCCTTAAAGTGTGTCATACTCTTCAATAACTAACATCTTACAAGATTTTGTTTATAGGATTCGTTTTAATTAGCTCAGTACAAGAAATTCTGTAATTCTTACAAGGAAAACCTGCACGTGTGTTACGTTTACCTATTTCAATTATTTAATTCCGATGTCAGACAATCAAATGTAGACCAACATAAATACTGTATCATCTCGAATTTTCTTTTTTATCTTTATACCCAGTAAGTCTATCTTACATTAAAACGAAAGTATGCATGTAAAAAATACCAAAAGAATTGTACATTATTCATAACCTCCGAAAAGATTTACAGTAAGTCTCTGTATTCGTTGGTTCAAATCAGGATGAGCGTTTAGACATTTGAATGGGATTTATGTGTGGTTAAGCGTTTGGCGATGCTAAATTTGGTGCAAATCTGGCGTCCTCCCAAGCAAAGAAATAAGTAGAGACCTTTGTCTTATCCTTACAATGCTTTCTTTGTTCAAAAACTACGCAGTGGTTATTATTAAGTGCGCGTGTGTGTAGCACATTGCGCGTGAATGTACAGATTAAATTACATTCAATAATACTTAAAACATGCAAATATTTGTAACAATGATAACGGAAAACTATTTTCCTGTACTTCCAGTTTACATAAGTTGTGTTGATGACAGTGATTATGATACATTATTTGCGATCTACTTTGTAGTTTGTAGTACAGTTTAGATATGAGAAATTGTTATGTTTCATTCATCCTTCTATTGCGTAGTTAAAATTTTAAATGCACAAATACATACTTATTTAAATAAATGACCCATAAAAGTTATAAAAAAAGGTAGGTACTTTACCTGGAAATTATTTACTCATCGTTTCAAATAATCATTACTGATATACCATCATTTCTGCAGAAAAGTAAAGTGAATCATACATCTGCAGTCTGCACGTGAAATTCTTGATATACAAAATTTCCTGTAGAAATTTTTAAAATTTTGGGAAATGCTTTAAACAAAACAAAGTCTTTGTTCCGAAATACGCGGACTATTTACCATTTTACAATGAATTTATATGCAGATGGTGCTGGCATGCAAATATTCTCTTGCACTATCAAACACGAAGTTGTCGCTCTTGCGGTCCCTAATATTTTTGTATCTTTGCGGCTTTAAAAAGACGAATGCTTCTGTTGTACAATATTAAATACTTTAAAATATGGATAAAACGATGGAGAAATACACATAAAAATATATTTTAAATCGTTGTAATTTAATTTTGAACCCACATCAGTGATTGCTGGCTTGTGATACAATTAAAAATAATTAAAAACGACGCATATGTACATTAATTGAAAGCTATATTAATTTCTAGTTAACAATTATAATTAAAATCGGACTTGACATTTAAGTATTTAGCATAAAAGGAGCCATTGTGACTGTCTAGACGTGCGTGCAATTAAAGCGAACTCGATCCACTCAGTGTCAGCGCCGATTCTTTTAGCTAGGATTTGCTGGGAGTAATTAGGAAGTTGTCATTAAGCGCTGTACAGTGTACATCTATTGAGAGCTTTTGTTTGCGACATGATGACTATGAACTAAATTACGAATTACATTTAAGCCCATTATCTAAATGATTATGGCTAGACTGGTAACGTTATCTTGCATTTGAAGGAATATAAACAGCAGTGTTTTGTATATTAAACATTTTTTAGTAGTTTCTTAAAATTTCGTTCTAGAAACGTGTTTCTAAGCGGCAAAGCACTTTCTAGATAAAATAACCAATCCTGAAGTTTGCAGACAGTTTGAAATTTAAATATAATTTATATCCTTCCTCGTGTAAAATCCCCAGAGCAGTCTAGACGTGCGTACTCTGACTAAACTACAACTTCGAACCACCGACTATCAATTCTGGCATTTTCTATAACGAACTCGTCTGTCTGTGTCTGGTTAGTTTTTATTGGATTTGCTTTTGATGTCTGGTATCATATTGATACTTCATCAGTATAAGGTGAACTTATTCCTTTTTATAAGGTACCTACTTGAAATGTGTTGCAGATTGTTCTTCTAGCCTCTAGGAATAAGGTTTGTTTCTATTGGCGTATATTTTCGTTTAGATTCCGTTTGTTATTTTTTAACAATTATTTTTTAATTTTAAGGACAACAAAAACGTGACATCATTTGCATGCAAATTGTTTTTAATGAAGCAGTATTCATTGTTTCACTTAAGTATATCAAAGTTTGATATCCGCATGAATCGTGATCATTTATAATTAATGATTTAATATATTGAAATTCGATGATCCAATGGAATGGAATTCATAAACTTTTTGCTATATTTCTGTGGAACTTTTTGGTTTCAAATTTGGGTTGTGTACACTAAACTCAGTGTGCCATAGTAAAGTTTCATAAAACTGTCAAGTCACCATGTCCTTGCACTTATTAGTTCGATGACTCTCAAAACTGCAGTCGTTTTATCTCGCTACCTTTTTGTTCATTTTGTGGCTCAGATAAAGTAACGACGGTGTCCCGGGCAACTAATTAACTTGGCAACAGCGTCGTCTTGGTACAATGTTGAAATTTTTATAAGATACTTCTTCAGTCTTGTCTTATATCTAATTTGGAGGATTCAATGTGAGAGAGTGGTCTTAAATAGCGTTGTTTCAGGATAGTTTGGAATAATAAGAATTTACTTGGAATAATCTTCTATGTTATATTTCTTTACTATCTATATCTTATTTTTAACACAACTTGACGTTATTTTTATGCCTTTACATGCTTGGTGATCACTGCATTATAAGAATGGCGTAGAGCATTTGAGTTATCACGGACTAAATAAAAGAGGTGGCTAAACAATTTAATAATTTAATCAATATTCTTTCATCTGAACTCTGAAGATGTTCAAGAGAAATGTGAACATTTGTTTAAAATATTAAATAGTTTAGTCACCTCTTTTATGTAGTCCGTCTAAGCCCTCCTATATAGTACTTACAAGAAATGAACTTGCTGAGTTTGACAAACGTTTTAAACAGTTCGATATTATTTATCTGTAGCTGTTATAAGATTATGCTCGAAGGTTTGCGTAATAAATGTTAACTACGTTGTTATTTATACTTATTGCTTACATGTGAATTTATTTTATGCGCATGTTGTTTTTTTTTTTAATATTTCTTTATGATGTTTTTGCCTTATGTATACTTCATTCATAGTTTTTTCTACTTATATATATTGCAATACATAATAATTTATAAATTTAATGTTACATAAAAGATCGTGGAAGGCATAATTGAAATTAATATATTCTATAGGCATCCAATGAATGTAAATATGATTTAATTATTCGTTTAATGATTCTTAATAGTGCACGTACACTGTACATAAGCACTTGAATTGTATCATGTATGTTCAATCGGTAGTCTAATGTCAATACATATTTAATTTTTAGATAGCGGTAGTATAAACACTTCACGTTTTTTACATAATAAATAAGTGGTAAAACCTTCGTACAATGATGTATCATTCATAATTATTATCTTCATAACATAAAGTCCATCAAACTTGTTTCCGCACTATTGAATTAAACGAAGTCCAAAATTAAGTCCATTTTGCCATAAACAGCTGTCTTGGCATTGCTTGTTTATTTATATTACTTTCTTGCCAAGGTTTTTATTGTTGCGACAATTTCACTGCTCCAAGGCTTTGTTATGAAATGCCGCTGGTCGTGCTCAATAAGTGTTGTATAAATAACAAAATTATAATTGCGTGTTACATTTTTATTTACTTTATTTAATCAAAAGGCTTTGGTGAATGGCTCTTAGATTTGGTTAGAAAATGCGTAGTTGATTCTTGTAGTTCTACAAGCTTAAATCTAGCTGGTATTATTCGCAAAAACAAACGAATATTCGAATGTGAAATAACTTTATATTTTGACAAAATATTGCGTTTGTTATTTGCGTAGCAAGTTGGTATCCGATTTAATAAAAATAAATCGGTGGTTTTGTATCTAAAAATAACAATTTGCGCATATTAATTATATTCAATGCAAACATCGATAACCCTTGTGTTTACTCTTTCATTGATAGGTTATTAACTTTTAAGTAAGTTTTACTGAGTTTTTAAACCTTATAAATACCCGATTTAAAAAATCGACGATTTAATTAAAATTAAAGTGACTTAAATCGAAACTTCTTTTTCTATAATTTTCAATGAAAATGCTTTCGTGTCTATTATATTCAGTTCCAGGATTAAAACTAGTGCCAGGATGGAAACAGCCAATATTGAAACTAAGAATTCCAAATTCAATTTAAGTAGTATTTTATATACCACTCACGTGGCCCAGGGTCAATCACACTTCATGATCCCCATCTAAGAGTAATGGTTACATACAAATAGCTTAATACAATCTATATACCTAGCACAAGTGTTCAATAAATTTAACGTTTTTTTTTTATATCGCATACAAAAAAAATCACGTCACAGAATAAAGAAATCGTAAATGCGTAGTAACTTAATGATAAACACGAGCGCCTAAATCCAGCGCGAAATAGTTTCGACGTCGCTGACCGAGTGTCGCACTTGAGAGGTGAACGAACATGAACTATCGATTCAGTGAAACAAACAGGTCGACGGTACCTTAAGTAATCCTAATCTTTTATGTTTACTAGGTATTATAGTCTAGTAGTAACTCTCCAGTTTTGGAAAGATTTTTACCTGGGCAACAACTGAAAATAAAATCCATTTTAATACGAAATTTCAGAAACACCGCGTAAATATTTAGTTTTTCCCAATGTAATTTTGCATGCAAAATGTTCAGATTGTAATTTGTGCTGCTTCAAAAACTCGAAAAAATGTGCATATCGATGCAAAGCAAAATAACATTTTGAGATTGAGCTCAACTTTTGACAAGATGTACGACCCGTTTCAAAGATTGTTTTTATTTATTTTTCTCTCATCCATGTAAATGCCACAGTTTAAACTAAACAGGCACATATATAACCAAAAGTATTTGAGGTAATATATAAATACGTTGATGTGTGTTTAAATATGTTTGTATTTGATTTCTGTGCATTCTGTATATACGGAAGCGTCTTTAAAATCAAACCAAATATTTACTTGAAATCGTGTGTGTTTTATACAGCTCTTATATTATTACGTTTACCGAAAAAGTTTTTTCAAAACTTATTTATTGTTGCTAATCGTTGATACGTAGGTAACTCGTATAAGTTGCATTTTGTAAATTCCCCATTTAAGTCGTGTCTTTAAAATCTATATTCTATATTAATATAAGCTGAATAGTTTGTTTGTTTGTGCGCGCTAATCTCAGGCACTAATGGAGCAATTTGAAAAATTATTTCGATGTTAGCCTATTTATCCAGGAAGGCTTTAGGCTATAATATATCATCACGCTGAACAACAAGAGCGGGGCCACGCGGGTGAAACGACAAAGATGAAGAAAGATGAAGAAAGCACCTCGAGCTATAGAATGATTTAATATTTACAGCAATAAATGCTAGAGCCTGAACTGAGCCAGAACCACCGCTAGAATTTACTATAGAATTTACTATGAGACTGCTCTCATTAGTGACGACATTGCAAAAATTACGTTGAACGGAATATCGATGCATTTACTTTGCCTTGAACTATGCAAGTATGATTCACAGTGAACAATATAATTTATTGTTCCTCATTCACGATAATCATTTACGAGAATGTACCACCAAGTAACTGTCTCCGAATGCGCGCATTGTGTGAGAATAGTTACTTCGTGGTTTAAACTTTAATATCTAAATTGTATTGAAGTGTAATGTTTTATGAACGCCAAACGACGATTGAATGTAACGTTATTATTTCATACAGAAAGCTGATTAAAAGGATCTGCATAAAATATAGGTACATGTAAATAGATTATAGCCTGAGTATAGTTGGGCTAAAGTTTAGGCTTACTGAATGATTATGTATCGTTAAATAAAGCCACGATATTGTGCAGTAATTCATATTGTAAAATAATACCGTTATCAAACATCCGTTAAATACTTTTTATGCAACGAAATGAGCAAAAAATAATCATACGGGCCGTGTCATGTAACGTACGGCAGAAAAGCTGCTATTATCCCCGTTTTTAAAAATGTTAGTATGGTAGATAAATAGATTAAGTATACTTAAAAAGGATGCTTTATAGAGCACGTACAGCTGATATTTTTGCGCCTAATATACTTCCGGTTGTGATGGACTTCCGTCCCATTAAAGTGTGAGATTGCATCTGTGTTTGGACTTTCGGCACGTCCAGGTGCAATTTTAACTAGTTTGTTTTTAAACTTATTTATCTTTGGCCCTATCCAGATGCCCTTACGTCTTACTAGGCTGTTTTCTGCGGAAAAGAAACGAATTTTAAAGCTGGTATTATGGTATTATTATTATTATTTTATTGTATATTCTATGATCTATGATATACCTATTCTCTAAGTACTTGGAAATTTTATAGAATAGAAAAAGCTGTAACGTTGGTTTAGAACCTGGCACCTGCGTCCTACGCTTGTGGCGTGTAGAGCTCTAGATCTCTAAGTTATTATGAATAATAATTTTTCAATGTGACCTTCGATAATTTAATCCAAAAATGCCAATCATTATCCGAGATTAAAAGCTCATTTTATAGAGGTCTATTTTTAATCTATTCCCGATAGAACCCAACAATAAGCTATTTAATGAGGGAGAGCAATTTTCACGGTGCATTGTGACGAAGATTCTAAGCTTGATTTTGCCAGGGTTCATTACCATTTGTGCATGTCTGTATTTATTTAAGGTTCATTGTATTATTTTGTATTGACGTATCGAGGTCTTTGAGACGACTCTTGATAGACCATAGAGTGACATTGTATTTAATGATACTGTGATAAAAATACTATAATGAATAATGTTAAAACATTCTTATATATGCGTTCATTATTTCGATTATATATGTATGTTTTATAAGTAATATTCTGAGCTAAGACAAAAAATTTAGTAGTAAAAAATAGCGCCGTCAATATCATCGCACTAATTAACATGTTTTCGTGAAATGTACAAAAAATAACGCAAACTGTATATAAAACACAGTTATGTAATACAGTTATAATGGAAATGAACGTAAATTTTCTGCATCGCTCAAAATTAAACTGCTTTTCGTGAATCCCGCTTTGTACAATCAGTTTCGGATTTTTAATTTTAACGACACACGTTTGTAGTGTTTATTTTGTGTAAATGTTAAATTATTTTAATTTCATTTTTTTTCTCATGTTTATTATCGAATCGAGCAAAAACATGGCTCGAACAATACGTTAAAATACAAGCAATTTGTTTGGCAAAAAGATACGGTACTTGTCATGAAATACGCAAGTTTTTAAGTAGAATATTACGTTGTAAGTATAACCGATACATTGATTGTAGAGTTAAAAAATCTAAGTATGCAATGAGCTTATACGATTTGTAGATTATGTTCTTTCATCTCTGTGCAGGCTATACCCGGAAGATTTTAAGGATCTCCTATTGCAGTTCTATCATATGTCCCATATCTCCATAAATTTATTTGCTAGTAAATTCAGAATCTAATACAAATCAGTCGAAGCATGTTGTAATCGCTTACACGTGCACCCGGAAGGTACCGAGCCAGTGGAACCGGCTTAATGACTCGTAATGACATTTACTAAGCCGATACCGTTTGTGTTTTTGTCTGTATCGCTGGAAATATAAGCCAAGGAAAACGCTTGTAATGACTAGATAATAACCAGTTTTAATTTTATTGCTGTTTAATCTTTATTGAGTCGATTGATTGCGCTTTATTTAGTAATTAGTGACGTAAAAAGATGAGCTTAAGGCTTATACATGCGCTAATAACCTTGACCATACTAGACGGATCTCAAACCTCTCCCGCTGCACCTTCTTTTTTCCTCGCATTTTGTATTTAAAAAGATACTAATCAGTGAAACAAAAAATCCTCGTCAGGGATTGTTGTGTAACTGATAATTTATTAAACATAAAATTTTCAGAGCTCTAAGTCAGCAGGTTACGAAGTTTATAGAGTATTTGCGGAAAAATCGATGACCACGGCACATTTTTTTTCTAGAAATCTATTAACTTTGGAAAAAAGTCCTCGCGAGCAATTAAAGATCAAAGACCATCCTATTTTATATATTTTTTTCGGTATTGTGCTTTATGTTGTACCAGACTTTATAGAGGTTGAACATAGTCGAAATTGCCGGGTAACGCCTTAATTGGAGTGTGTTTTGCCTCTTTTTTTCACTCTTGACTCAATACTTGTTGCGATTTCCCCAGGATCCTAAACCTACTTCATCATTTGATGAATAGGTTAATATCATCATAAGCATGTTTGGCAATAATTTCAAATATAAAAATTAATTTTGTCAAGTTACTGTAAACAGTGTCAATTTAGGTGTATCTATTAGACTAATGAATACATAATCCATTTCACAAAAGGGGTCGAGTGGCACATGAATAAAATTAAAAATATCGTAAACACGATCTAGTCACGAGTAGGTATATTGTTCTATGAATCACAATATGAATAATCCTTTCATTTTTAGACACGCAAGGAAATTGGTTTAATTTGTATTTTTAGGTACATTCAGGAAGTTAATTAATTAAAGTTTGTTGTTTCAAAGTTTCCTACCGCAGACTTATTACCGTGATCATTATTAATATCAGTAAGATTATTAATATCAGTAAGTTTAATCTGAACTATTCATATATTGTAGATACATATATACAGCTTAAATTCACTACAGGATATTCATCTCGTAAGCAACTAGTTCCCAGTTGTTCTCCATTCACAAAGCTCCATTTTTACTACCTGGAAACTTGCAAAACGTGCACTTAGTTCTTAAAATGCAGGCAATTTAAGAAAATACTCGCCAAATAATGAGGCCATTCAGTTCTGTAAACACTCAGAGCCGAAGTTAATCTCTCCTGAACCTGAACTGAACGTTGGATTTGAGCAAATGGCGCGGAAAGCGGACAAGCCTAAGGTCAACGTCTCGTTAAACGATACTAAGCTTTGAGTAATGTAATTATTTCATCCATGCAAATCGTCTATTAAATGTTTGACACTTTAGGGAATTACTAGAAATTACCTAGTAAATCCATACTAATATTATAAATGCGAAAGTAACACTGTCTGTCTGTCTGTTACTCAATCACGCCTTAACTACTGAACCAATTTGCATGAAATTCGGTATAGAGATATTTTGATACCCGAGAAAGGACATAGGATAGGTTTTATCCCGGAAATCCTACGGGAACGGGTTTCTCTTTGAAAACAAGGGCGAAGCCGCGGGCGGAAAGCTAGTAATAAATATAAATAATATAAGCGGACGAATAAGCAAAATACATATTATATAATCTTGTGTTGAACATCAAAAGTTAAAACTAAAAGTCCGCAAAAATCATACCAAATACAGAGATAAGAAAACAGCCGTTTCTTTCTTTGCAGTGTACCTACTTGTAGAGTTGTTGAACCAAATAATCGGCAATACTATTTAGAATTGCATTTAGTGTGAAGGGGGCTGATATCCATATCTGTAGCTATATCGGGAATAATGTTTATTGAAGTATTGTCTACTACACGCCGCGTCTACTCTTATTTCTTCCTTTTTTACTCTTTAACTTGAAATTCGATACATGCCCGCACGTGACACAATGCATGTTTACGTTTACACCGGCTAAACCAGCTGACTGGCCACACCGGGGGTCCGCCCCCCACAGACCGTGATAATAGGTATGTGGACCGCCTTGAACAGTTGCTTCTGGGAATGCAAGTTGGAGAATAAAAATAATATTGTTATAATTTATTAATAATGTGATGGATGACTGGGTTATATTGATATGTGTCGATCGTTTATTTAGGGACACTGTACGTGATTTGGAAAACGGAGTGTAAAAGCCCGTACCGAGATATAGATAAAGCTAGAAATGGTAACACTAAATAGTTAGTTAACTGATGAGTCAATAAGTGGAATCGTTTAATAGAATAATTACTGTTTTCGATTTAAAAGTTGGTTATTTTCTTAGCTTTCCATTTCAATTATAGTTTTAAAAAAATGGTTTTTTAATAATTTATATTTTCTTGTTTTCAGGTAATGCATTCTACGAATATAATGTACTGTGTGGATTGCTGTGTGTGATGTTCTGACACGGAAATAAGACAGAAATAAGGTATTTTTTATACTAATTAGTTTAACCATTTTAATTATTCCTGTCACGAACCCAGATACAATTAAAAATAAACAATACAATTCGACGCTAACCTCTTATTGGCTTTTCAGATAGTTTGTATTTGCGTCATTTGTTATGTATGTAGACATATATATACAAAATCATTATCTATATAGTTTAGTTGTTGTTACTTCGTTTTTAGGACATAGATCAGAGTTCAATGTTACGTTTACACTAAGTTAGGAGTAAATATCTTAACATAATATGTGGCAACATCCATACTAATATTATAAATGCGAAAGTAACAGTAACTCTGTCTGTCTGTCTGTTACTCAATCACGCCTAAACTACTGAACCAATTTTCATGAAATTTGGTATGGAGATATTTTGATACCCGAGAAAGGAGATAGGCTACTTTTTATCCCGGGAAAATGACGCAATCCCGGAAATTCCACGGGAACGGGAACTATGCGGGTTTTTCTTTGACTGCGCGGGCGAAGCCGCGGGCGGAAACCTAGTACTTTATAAAAATGATACATATTTCACTAATACATGCATAATATTAGTCTAACGTTAAAATTAACGGTTTTGTGGGAAAAAAACTACCCATTCTTGAAAACGTGAGAATGCTGCGATCAAATACCAATTAAAAATGATAAAACAATAGCTAATAATAATTGGTCATTCTTAATGTATAAACTATAAGTATGGGAAAATTTCTCACGGGTAATAATTTAAAGTACAGTACATGTACAGAAAGGTAATTTCAAATTTGTCTACAGAGCTCTAGGGATTGATAAAAGTGACGTCGAAAAAAAAATTCATGACCAATACTAAACAAGTGAAAAATATTTGATTCTTTGTATATTTGTAATGATGATAGATGAACATTATACAAATACATAATGCCTTTGTTCCTGTCCACGTGTATGTGGTTTTTAGTAAAACCTGTGACCTTTAAATACTTCTAACGACAGCACTTATTTTGACGGCGGATTTAAATAAATAATAACGAACAGTTTCAACGGAATACTGTACAACACACATGTGTGAACATGGTTACAATGATATGTTATGACTGATTTTTAGGCATTTAGCCTATAATTTTTTATATCTCTCCGCCTTTATAAGAAATTTGTTCAGTTTTAAGCATAATCATAGTTAAGTTGAACTGCTGATGTTGAAAGAATGAAAATAACAGCTAAAGCTAATCACAACCATCATTTATAAACATTTGCAGTACTGGTTGTAGGTACATGAAAGCATTTTCAACTATAAAATAGGCAAATACCACTATCTAGCTAAGGCGGCAAGGGACAATAAAGTTAATTAACACGGCTTTGATAAGAAATCGTCGCGACTTATTATCTAACTGGAGCAGTCGTTAATGCGACACTTATCGACGTTTCCGTGTTTAATGACCCGCTGTCGAATTATTTTTGTTTGCTTGGCTTTGGGTACGTTTGGACGCACTAAGTTGTTCATTTTCGTGTAGATACGCGTTTTAACGAGGGCTGTTGTCTGGAGAGTATACAACCAACCTAAAGTACCTACAGATTACAAAATTGTACTGTCTGGCCTTATTTATTATTGTTTATAGTGCAAGAACAAAAGTGGAACGAACTCGTATCATACGAGGAAAATTTCAATTCATATTATACTTAACAGGAAAAATATGGGCACTAAAATGGTATTAGAGCTACAACATTATTTTTTTATAAGATTATTAGGATATTGTAACTATGTAAGTAAAAAGAATTAAATCATCTGATGTCGCCATTATTACACATTCCTTCCCAAGAAATTTTCACTAAAGTGTCGCTAAGAGTGTCGCAAATATTCGTTTACTTCTCAATCTTAGAATAACCTTATTAAAAACATGCATAGTTTTATCTTTCCTCAGTTACTTAATTTTATACATAACAGATTAAGTTTTAAAGATTCCGAGCGCAAATAAGATTAGAAAATATCGAATAATTCAAGACACTTTTCTAATGATTTAAAAATCCACTTTGTAGTACATAATTATCTACGTATGAAGGCCAATAGAATATGGTGTCCATGAGTCACATGTAATCCCATATAATTAAGTCTAGGCCTCACTCACTAATCGATGCATTCTTTAGAAATTGCGGCGTTTTTGTACAATCTCGTCATCTCAGTTCCCACAGATGATGTAGAACTTGTTCTACGTATCTATATATACATTGTACTGTAATAAACCTCACGTGTAGCGAATCTGAAACACGCCGACTATAATCTGATTGATGGCGTGCATTTTCTATTAGGAACCAGAAAATGCACATTTACCTTACAAAGTTACAATCAATGATAAATATTGCCCCACATAGACTCCCAAAATAATTTTAGTATTTATGTACTATAAAAAATGTAATTGATAGTTACACTGAGAACAAAGGAAAATGATAAAATCCCATCTATATTCCTTTGATCTGGCAGTTAAAATAGGCAACTAATGCTTACGGATTGTTTGCGTATGAAAACATTAGTTGAAGCAAAGATAATAATATATACTAGTAGATGAAATATGAGAAAGGGTACCGAGCTCCATTTTTTTATGTTTGAATAATATAAAGTGATATTCTATAAGTTTAGTTGAATGAATAGATGTTTGAATACCTTACTACTGTACTGTATCTTATATGTATTAGACAAGAAAAGCCTTTTATTTATATCAAATCTAAACCTAACACATTAGTAATACAGAAGATTCTTAGAGATAATACGAAAAGGGTTAGTATTAATAATAATTTCTCTAGTGAGTGATATAAATTTGGTTAAAAAATAATTTACATTGCGCCGCTCGTGCCAACTCCCGGGCGACCACTGGAAGGTCTATACCGACCCGAAAATTACTTGAATTCCAAATGAAACCTTTGCTATTTGCGTGTAAATTTGAATTGTAGGTGTAGATTTAACTAAATCTACACCCTTTACTTTAAACGAATTCAATGTAATTATTGGTTTTTATTATATAGTAAATAACTCATCCGTTTATTAAAAATTCAAATTAGAAATCGATATCATTATTTACATGAATTATGAAAACCTTCCTATGCAGTTTTTACCTACTCTTACAAATATCCTATAAAAAAATTCAGAATAATATCTAGGTCGTGGGTTCAGTGGACCCCCATAAGCATTTAATGATCATACGTTTCGATACACACATTTTATATTTTTGTTTACGTCTGACCGATACCGCTCTATTGTTCTCTTATCAGCTGCAATCTGATAACGTTATCAGTGCGGAAGTCTTAAACACTGTTCTATTTATCAACGGTCAACAACTTTTATTGTTTTTAATTGTTGTTTTCATGTTCAATGTTTACGTCTGTGAGCATTGCTCAATGATAAAAAAAAACATCAATTTAAGGTCTTTCCCTTTGAGAAAGGTCAAGCTTCGAAGGTTACTTGGGGTGAAAATTCGTTAAAGGTAAATTTCCTGTTGATCGTTGATCACGATTAGAATTCAATTATCCATAGAGTGAAAATCATCGGACTGAGGCAGAATTGCTGTATGCATTTACCAAATATCGTGGAAACGTTTGACCTATTTGCGCCTATTTCGACACAATGTTCCCTTTCAATTGTCTATATACACATTATATATGCCATGTTTCAAAATAGCTCGTGCTTTTGATTATGTAAATGTACACAGCTGTGCAACAGCGTGGTTTTGCGTTCATTTCAACGGATTATGAGCTGTAAAGTATCACCAACAAAGGGTAAAATTGCGCGCAACTCATTAATGCGCAGTGCTTTATCAACTTGCATAAGAGCTCCTATCAGTGACGTGACGCAATCGCGCCTAACCTCTTGATCCCGATTGTAACAGACCTAAATAAAAAAATATTGATTACCGATAAGGGAAAATATTAATAAACTGCGTCGTATTTATTTGTAGAGAACTAATTATTGTGTTCTCAACACGTGATGCTGATCACGCGATTTGTGTTGACAATTTCTAAGGCTATTAGATAAAATAAATTTTATCTATGCACACATTATAACTGTAATTTACATTTTAACATACAGCCTGACATTGTATCGATGGCGTGTGAGGTCCTAATTAGACAAGTATCAAATCATGCACCAACACGAACATGGAATTGTGTATACTCAAGGGACGTGAGCTTTCGTCGGCCGATTTGTGATACCACTTATTGTAACATATCATTGTAATATCAAACAAATTCGAAGATATACCTACAATATAGAGAACCGATCTCATAGTCGCTTTGGTATGAAGATAATCAGTTAATTAATATTAGTACATATGTATTTGATAATCATGCTGATAATACAAACGAAGTCTTCAAAAGGGACCTCATCAACGTATTGACCAAACAAACAGAGGTTCAAAGGCAACTAGAGACAATGGCCATTGATATTGATCTTGGAGCTGAGTTAGACGCAAGGTTGGTGCATATGATCACTAATTATAGACCGACACAAATAAACAAGGCGTTGGCGTTCGTATCCAGCTGCGAATTGATCAGATGTGCAGAATGATTGTTTGTTTGTAAAGATTAACGGAGAGAAACTGAATGGAAAAGTTTGGGGATGATAAATTTGAAATCTGAAATCTTGAAACCTAAAGGATACCTATTCATTAGCGCAGGCATAAGCTACAACCTCTGTGAGTCGTTTATTTTTTGAGAAACCGAACAAAAAAAGGTTCTTTTTCCGCTCTTCTTCTAAAGTAACAACTCCAGGATTTATCAAGGAGGATTGAATACATGTTAGGCTAAGATGTTAAGAACCATGCTCTTGTCATTGTTTTTCTCATCAAGTAGGAAATTCGAACAACATAGGTTCTATAATCAGATCCAGATATAGTGCTGAATATACAGTCGCAAAGTAAAAACCTTGTAAACATACGAGGAGAATGTAGGCTGTAGACGTAACGGAGCCAACTAAAACAAAAATATATCGGCTAAGCTTTTAGTGCATTTTGAGTTCACGGTCAATGTCGCGATAATAATTCAACAATTACCTTTGTGTAAGCGCGTAATCTTCGCAAAGATAACGATTAATGTACTAGAATGTACTCTCGTTATTTCGATAACAGCTGCTTGTTTTATTTTTGTAAAAATGAGATGACAGATTGTTTTATAGTATTATAAATAGGAAGCTATGTTAAGATGTTTGGTACCTACTCAACAACGACAAAATAGCTGGAACAATTTGGATATTATTTCTATTTCGTACTGTGTACGACATGATATGGATTTAAAAAATAGGTCGAGGTTGAACCGCGCTTATCTCTATTATTGTTCAAATTATATTTTAATTGTATTATTAATTTTCAATATACGTCGTTAAAATAAAATTCAACGTAAATTTAGTTGTTTTTACAAGTAGACCTTGGAAATTGTTAAATCTTATTACTTAAATACGTCTGAATAAACATAACTGCATTTTAATTATTTTAATCATATTTGCGTGTAATTTTCAATTTAGAATATTATAATATACATAACTACATGTAACATATATCACTAGATATTATATAAGGTAAAATTATGTAACGATCTGTTATACAATTAATATATGAATGAAAATGTTAATAACTTGTAGAGCTAAGTCTAGACTCCAAGGTTGCTTTGGTTTCAGAATAGGTTTTTCGCGAGAAATAGCCACAATGTTGAACGAAAGAGAGATAATTAATTTACCTAAAAGTAAAACCAATAATGAGTATTTTCACAGTTGAGCAGGTTTGGTAATGTTTCGTGTTAGATTCAATTTCGTGTGTGATATTTTTTTTTTATTTAACAGCCACGAGTATTCTTTTAATTGAGACATAGATTTGCAGTATAAATAGATGGTTAGTGAGAAAGCAGTGTTAGTAGTAGGCAAACAAGTAGGAAACTCGTTTTCTACAAGACAAGAAACACTTATTACGTCACCAGCTACCGCCGGCGATAGTCACTTGATCGAGTTGACTTTACGTAAATATCCTTTTGCTTTCCCGATCATAGCTTATCTGAGTGAAATTCGTAGAAATCTATATTTACTATTTAGTCCCTTCCAGGTCTAAATATAGATTTCTTCTTACTTACAACTTACGTATGCTCTTGTAGGGAAAATTGTCTTACCATTCCTCTCATAATATTATCATACTTGCTGTGCATCGTCAAGTTTATTTCTATCGCTCCTGTAATTAGTCTAAAATTTCAACTTTCATTAAATGTCGTCCAGTAGTTTTCTCGTCATCGGCTGGCAAACATACGTCAAATAAACTTTCGCATTTATAATATTAGTAGAATTAGCGTATATTCATAATGTACTCTATTGAATTATGCTTATTTATAACGTAATGTACAGTGTTTATAAACAAACTAGTTTGTCTTGTGCACGCACGTGTACGTAAGGCTGATCCACACTGATGGCTGATAACGTTGATAAGATAATAATGTTGTTGAAGAGGGTAAGGAACAAACAGTCATTCAATTGGAGTACATATTGTGAAATTAGAACAGTACTCATAAATATTGGACTCGTGCATTTATATATGCAACGAATTTATTATTTGTATATGTTGGCTAAATCTGTTACTACACGAATAACCAAGAACATACCTATATGATCATCATAATATTCACTCAAGTTTATTATTCACTGCACAAATAGGTCGGGATTTTTTAGTACTATTGTCTAAGCTCAGCTCCCACTACGAACAACCTTTATTGTTCTGTAATGCAATCTTCAGGTCAATGTAATACAATGAACGAGTAATCTTAATTAAAATGCATTCTCGGGAAAACAGTCTCTATTGTAAAACAAATAAAATCTATATTCATTCAATTGTTATCGACTATCTTGAGCCAGTGATTTGTACTGATATAAATATTCATTATTTCGTTATATTGAACAATGGAGTTAATTAATACATTAGAAGAGATTAATATAATATAGAGCAATATTGTAATTTGTAATGGACTGTACGAAATACATTCACATGGTTTTTTATTTATTCTAAACGGTTGTTTTCCTAGGTATTTTTCCTGTACTGAAAATAATGAAATTAAATATCTGTAGAACTGCATTTGATATTTAATAATATTTTGAATTTAAAATTAAAAGTAATAAAATTTTAGTTTACCGGCAAATGTAAACAATGTGCTGAATCTATTATGAATCTGTTATGAGTTATCTATAAAACAAAAGCCGATTAAGATATTGAGTATTCTAGACATCGAGAGTTAAGTTGTTAAGTTCTTAGAGCAAAGCTAGACTGAGTTAGTCTGCTTGCCTTGTCCAATAAATTTAACCAACTTCCTAACTTGACTTTACATGGTACGCTTTTCTATTTTTAGCTTTGTTATACATTTTTAAATAGTTGAATCGTACCTATTCTTTTTTAATAAATTTCAATATGGCTAGCAACTTTCATGAACTGATTCTGAAATCTAAACCGAAATCAGAATTCAGAACTGATCTTGTACATGTCATATATGGGTAACGATACGAAATTAAATATTATCATTAATATTACCATTTCTAAAAATTATATTCATCTAATGTTTTCAATGATTTTGGTGAAGAAATAATTTTGTATTTCTTTGTAAATATGTACCCTCATAACTCCAGGTACCTATCATGTTATAGGTAAGTTCTTTAGACCATCATAAAGCGTAGGTAACAGAAAAAACATCTCAACAGCGGAAATATATGTATACAATTTACGTCCCATATCGTATTACCATCTTCTTGAATATTCTGGTACTCGGTCGTTATTTGGTCTAAAGCACCGCTCCTCAGAATTCAACTCGCGGTAGATGGTATCAGCGGTCAACATGACTCAGAGTACGTGACAAGCTTCACGAAAACAAAATGAATTACAGATTGACTCTAGAACCCCTAAGGTGAAGTTTAACATTAACATGTGCGGTTTGAAACCGATGGTAGGTATCTCTGATTGATGTCGATTCCTCGCAAATGTATTTCTAATGTGATCTAGGTATTATGACTTCTTTTTCTTTTAAACGTCAAGTTGACCTATATTTGGCTACAGATCTCTTCAATCTCCATGCCTCGTCCGAGTTTTGCGATTTTTGACCAAACACGTACAAGATCATCCAAGATTTATTATTTATTATATTTTAAAAATAAATTAATAGGTTCATATCTATGAATTGTAATTGTGTTCTTTCAAATCATACATACAATTTTAAATTATCAATTTCCTGTTCGATCTTTATCTACAATTAATGTATTATAGGTACCCGACTATAAACAGACGATAAACCAGTGAAGCAATTTCTTGATAGTCATTGCCCTCAATATTAATCTTGAAACTATCCTTATAATTAAAGTGGAAAAGCGGAATATCAAGAACCCCATTTCACACCTAATTAGCAATTATACGTATAATTAGTTTGTTTCAAACGCATTAGCATGGTCTCTACTAGAACCATTTGCGGCTAACAATTGCATACGACACTAATTGATTGACATTTCCTGTTTACTATAGACCTTAATGTGGACGAACATTTACTTTAAACGATGCATATTATCTTGCTAAGTACTGTAGTTAACGGTGTGATTTATTTGTTGGTAAAATGTTTATTTTGTGTGGTGTATAATCATGTAGAGCAACGCTTTCCTTTTATTTTTACCCTAATCTAAAAAATATAGTGCTTCGTTAGAAGTTTGAATAGTATTTTGATATGCCACGTTATGCTTAATTATTTACAAATAATATGACAGAATACCCTACAATAAAAATAAATGAGAACAAACATGTTATTATAGTTATTATTTGTGTAATGATATGTGCTGAGGTAAATGATGTCTAAGTGTCGAGCATCTGTAGTAGGCAATAAGAGGAATGATTGTTATTACAGTCACGTCTGTTTGGGTCTATTCAAATGTTATGTAACACGTCTTTTATTGAATTTGTCGGTTGCTACGCTACACAATTTAATAGGAACGCTATTTCTTCAACAGAATACCAATACTATCGATTCCCACAGGGGTGATATTGAACAAATATTCGTAATTGTTTCGCTGCATTTAACAGTTGTGAGGTCTGATAAATATGTCGATACTGCAAATACTAGGTCACAGGTTACAACAGTTTTAAATTATAACGTAGTTCTAGTTTTTACAGGCGACTAAGTAATTAAACTCGTTAGATCTGCTCCAGTTTTATAATTTGTGGGACATCAAAACGTGTAATTTTCTAAATTATAGTATTTTCACCGCTAATGGTTGGCTGACAATACACAGTGCTAGTACATGCTTGCCTATAATATAATGAAGTTTTATCATTAATCAAAATATAAAATGGAGTAAACCTACTTTTATTTTTTGTTTAGTTCTAAACTACCCAACGACTATTAACAATATTGTATACACTGTAATTTAGTCCGACTACAAGCCATAAAACTTTACTGTTAAAGTTTACTGTTAACAACCTTTCATTATCATAAAAAATAGTAATTCGCATATGTAAAGTGTATATAAATATGTTACTTTACGAAACAAACTGAAGAACAGTAAGAGGCCTTCCGCCTTAGTGTCACCATATAACCATTAACCGTACAATACGTTCGTACTTCGTAATATTAACGAACATTCGGACTTTAGTACCTACTTAAAGTACCTTATGCGAAACAAAAGGCGGAACTTCGGTAATGAATAATTTTAATACTAATTTATATAAAGTACTCCTGTATACCTACACAGATACAGTGACATCACTATTCCACGCTCGTTGTGCAATATATCGATGGCATAATGCAACTGCGGCCTGCGCATTATACCTAGGTTATAGGTATCCTTAGTAACGCGAAGACTGACTGAAGTATTGTGTCGGAAACTATTGAAATGAGATCCGGAGTCCTTGGCGCCGATAGCGTTGGATTGTCTAGTTTCTATGGAGGAAGTTCGCTTTCGCCACTTGATGCTTGGATTAGATCGTTGTGAACGTTCTCTGGATGTATGACTATTGTACTTTGAAATAGTTCATTATGGTAGCCTTTAAATCTTTAAATGCATGTAATCTTCCCTTTTGCTAATTTATTATTATTGTCAGTTATTGCAGTTATTGTAATGATAGTCTCATTACAGAGAGTTAGCAAAATTGTCGCTCTATCTCAATAAAACATGTTAGTATTACAACCGAATGTTTTTTTTTTTTATTTAAGCAATACGATTATACATAGAAATTCTAAAAATTATGTCTGTATTGAATGAATTAAGCCAACTAAAAATAACTCAACAAAAAATAACCTTCCAATTTTCCATAAAACACAGTCATACCACTTTCAAGAATAGTGATTGTATCTAAAGTGGCATTTATAAAGTAAAAATAGATGTAGAAAATGATTTTCCATTCAACGACCCACGCTAAATGTCTAACGAAACTAATGTGAAAAACTTAAAGCGTGTCTCGTTAGGTATCTATTTTACATATTTATATTTATATTATACTTATATTAATTGTATAGAGGTAGGTAGAAATTAATATTTTTTCAAGACAATTATCTATGTTCCTATACAAATATTATAGTGAGATATGATGAATATAAGGAAATATAATATGTAATTTCGAACGTTTGTAACGAATTAAGTCAAAATTGGACCGACCAGCAAAAAAGTACAGGTAAAGGTAATGTAATGACTTAATGAGTGACAAGCGTTTTTTTTTATTCCGGCCGGGCAGAGCCGGACGAAAAGCTAGTAAATTAGCAGCCTGTAATAAATTGCAATGTAAGGCTGTGGAACAATGTCTGGGCGCGTAGTGAGCTTGCACGTGCATCTCACGCCTCCGCAGCGCAATTACTTTATCCGTGCCCTTAGCTATTACGGCACTAACTGAATCATTTCATAATTTTGTTTTACCCGTGACGTAGTGAAACGAATTTTTATGATCTTTTAGATATGGATTCGAGACCTGTGTATGCGTTAAATTTTATTGCATTAGGTAACTGATTTTGAACGGTTATAAAGCGTTATGTTCCGGGGTTAATGACTTCTGAAAATTTAGATTTATCACTCGATCCGTCATCGTCTCCCAACATAAATCAGATTGAATTGAATTGAAAAAAAAAAGACACAAATTGATTACCTCTCAGCATCTTTGTTTTAAAAAACTGAATAATAAAATATTAGAAAGCTCTGCTAAGCTTTTTCAATAGAAAGAATGTTGTCGAGCCCAAAATTACTAGTTATAAATTTATAATACTCTGTACAGTACCGAGTAGCAACCTCTGAATTACACAGCTTACGTACCTATCCCAATTCCCAATAACTATCTGATCTTCCTGACCACTTGAGATGACCCTCCCAGGAGAAGCAATACCTGTTGGTGTTATTATTTAATAGCTGAAAATGTTTCTAACAGTATCATGGTACCATTCCAGAGGGTGGCGGGTGCAAGGGAGCAGCGCGGGGCGCGGTGGGAGGCGGCGCGCGGCAGGTGACCGACGCTTCACGCGGCTCATGTGGGCGGCGAGCGCGTGCTGCTCGCGCCAGGCAGGTCCGTACAACTAGCTTTAGACCTCTTACCAGTTCAGCAGGACAGGCACATAGCTTTAGATCTGTTTCTGGTAGGGACCGACAGAAAAGTGGGCCAGTTTTTCTGTCACCTGTACATTGTTCTAAGATCATACTGAACTCACTGAGCTTCGACAGGAAACTAGCACATAGCTGCAGATCTCTTTCTAGTAGGGTTCGACAGAACACTGGGCCAGTTTCTCTGTGGAACCCTTGGACATTGATAACAGTAGTACAATAATTATTTCAATAGTAACGCTTGAACACTATCATCACATCATCATTATAAACTGACATTCGAGTTCATAAAGTTTGCTTTGTGTGTGTGCATCATAAACATCTTCATATGAGCGCACATCTTCATCTGAGCGAAACCGCTTTAAATATGTTTGTACCTATAACATAAACGTGCACTATTAAGGCTTATACATGCGCTAATAACCTTGACCATACTAAACGGATCTCAAATCTCTCCCGCTGCACCTTCTTTTTTCCTCGCATTTTGTATTTAAAAAGATACTAATCAGTGAAAAAAAAAATCCTCGTCAGGGAATGTTGTGTAACTGATAATTTATTAAACATAAAATTTTCAGAGCTCTAAGTCAGCAGGTTACGAAGTTTATAGAGTATTTGCGGAAAAATCGATGACCACGGCACATTTTTTTTCTATAAATCTATTAACTTTGGAAAAAAATCCTCGCGAGCAATTAAAGATCAAAGACCATCCTATCTTATATATTTTTTTCGGTATTGTGCTTTATGTTGTACCAGACTTTATAGAGGTTGAACATAGTCGAAATTGCCGGGTAGCGCCTTAAGACTACGTACAATTTATCATGCACTGAAAATTTAATTACAGATGCGTTCATGTGTAACATATAAAATATATAGATACAGATTCTCATTCTATAAAGGATCGCATAAAAACTATTAAGTATATGTTTACTTTTAACCAGTAATGTTCGATGTATGTTTGTATTGTTAACGATATCAAAAAATAGTAAATTACACCATAAACTGGTATAAAATAAGCATCATATGCAAAAAATAGTTACTATGTGAACAGGATAAGTTCAAGGTTCAATACAGTAGTTTAATAGCTTCAATTGGATGCAAGTTGCATTTCAATGTGTCCGTTTATTTTGCAATGCACTCTAATTGACCTCCAAGCAATCATTGTTGCCATCGCAGCTTCTCATTGTTTTTTATAGAACATTACGATTATTTTAATCTTTAATTACTTTAAATGCTGATATCTATTTTTTTTATTTCATTAATTTAATGCTACCTACTAAAACTGATAAAGAGAAGCAACCAAAATTACATAACAAAATACGCAGTTATTATCAAACCATTTAAAATAAATCACAAGTTAAAATATGAAAACATGTAATTTAAGAAGTTTGTTCCTCCAATGTTTCGCGACCTTGCCGGTAATAGTTCAATCTGCTTTTAATTTACCTCTTTCCTATGGCTTCATTAGTACATGTAACTAAAACGTATTACATAATGAAGGTTCTGACCGCATTCAGGTTATGAAAATCTGTAGAATATTATATCACCTCATTACTCAAATATTTAACCGCTAGTTTTGATGTATTTCAAATAACATTTGTTAATATTAAGGTGATAAATAATTACATTTCAGACTAAGTACTTACTTGATTTCACTGCCGTTTTTAAATATCAGTTTAATTAAATATTATTTTCTTGAATATTTTGGTTGAATTTTAATTTAATTGTTTACCGCATGAGTGCTTACTTATAGCCCCACGTGTACTATCGAGGACCAACCGCAATTGACATTCACATCGCGACACCGAACCGCCCTCGAATTTTATGCAATTGACTTTTAATTAAATCCCAAATTTTCGATTGTTAACCAGACTGGTTGCGTAATGTTATTTTAACTCAATTACATGTTTGAAGAACGATTTAGTTAATGAAAACCTTTTCATTAACTAAATTACTTTAAAATTTATTAAGTTAAATAAAATAAAAAAAAATAAAAAAAATTAAAAGGGTTTTATTTATTACACCGCGTCGCCTAAACTGTTTCGTATCTCACTTCCAAAACCGTCTGTAACTGAACAGTTGCGAACATTACGCAGTCAGCACGTATGCAATACTGGAAGGTCAATCGCGGTGAACATATAGTGCACTTAGGGCTTGACGCTGACGGGGTGTGTGTTGGTAGCTAGCAGGCACTCATGCGTGAGGGGGTGACTAACCGTGGCGGGGTGGCAGGCGACGGCGGCGCGACCACGCGCGCGCCCGTCAAGACCTTCCAGGCGTACCTGCCGCCGGCGCACCGCACCTACAGTTGCATACACTGCCGCGCGCACCTCGCCAGCCATGACGAGCTTATATCTAAGGTGAGCTATAGCATCGTAATTATACACATACACCGAACATACAATTTTGACATCTAATCTAAGCGACAATACATTTTCATATTGACGGAATATGAATCTAAGGTGAGCGAAATGGTACACTTAGTATCAAACTTCCTTCTTTCTAATCTAAGCGACAGTGTTTTCAACACTAGAAAACATAAATTATCTAAGGTGAGCGAAATTGCATCTAAACTAAGCGACGCAGACGTACAAGATATTAAATTTTATCGAAAAGAGTATATCTAAGGTGAACCGTGATCGTGATTATTATTAATCTATCATGAGCTTTTGTTAAATGTAAGCAACGATGTATTTTTCATTTGTGATGAGAGAGTCTGAGGTCAATAGAAAACTATATTTAAAACTGACGGCACCAGAATATTTTAGAAGAGCAGAACTGAATCCACAAATTTAAATACATAACTATATTTAACCCTACGACATCGAAATATCGAAGGTGAGGTCAAAATAAAATCTATATTTAAGCGGTAACGGAATATTTTTGAAGAGCCGCACTTTTAATAACTAAACCTAACAAGCAAACATACATCTAAGGTAAGCGACACTTTTTATGACCCTTTTAGCGACTGCCAAGCTAAATATACTATATTTTACACGCCCTTTGTTATACAATTTGAAAAGATCATTTACTGATTGTACCGGTCTATAAAATTCCATATATAAATATGCAGAACCGCATTTTATTGAAAAACGTAGCGAGAAAAAATTTCGCGACTAAAGCTTAGCCTATATAAACTATTGCATTTTTATTTGCGACCCACTTACGGACGTTGCTCAAAATTGTCATTAGGCTAAAACCTCGTGATGTGTTTGGCGTCACTTTGCATAATTAGCTTATATCTGGAGTGAGCGATGTGTCTCGCTTATTTGCTTTGACCGGTTATATTCGAATAAATATTACTGACTCAGAGACTTATTAATCGGTGAAAAAAAAAAATTAATAACTCTTTGGTTATTAATTTTTTTTTTTCACCGATTCACCCCTCTTTTATATGTAGTTTTTGTTTAGGTTTTCGTACAATTAAGAAGTTTTCGCTCAGTTTTTTAATCGTAAAGAAATGGATTAGATGGATTTTTTAATATGAATCTTGAAAAAGTTTATGCGTTTAATCTTCGGTTCAAAGGGTACAATCAATTTAAAATTAATGCCTTAAAAAGTTTATACAATATAAAAAAAGTTACTTTTTATCCGAGTTCCATTCGAGAGACAAACTGAAGCTAGGGGGAAATAAAGTAATGTACCAGAAGATAGCTAATAGCCTTTGACCTTTCTATGAAAAAACTTCGAAAACCTCTACCGTAAAGAAAACACCTTTGACGACACTTAAACAATGAAAATTCGCTGAATTTAAAATTCCTGTTGCTTCCACGATAATTTGATAATGGCCCGTGTATTTTATATTCCGTCGTAAAATTTCTGAACTAAATTTTATGAAAACAAATTGTATTTTTTCCGTGAATTGCAATATCCCTTCGTGTAAACAGAATATTAAATTACTTTTCTCTTGTTTTTCAGTCGTTTCAAGGCAGCCAGGGGCGTGCATATCTATTCAATTCTGTGTAAGTATTGCACTGATTATAATTTCTTTACAAAGATTTAATTTATATTTTTCTAGTGCATCTAAAAGAAAGGTTGTGGCATAAAAATGGAGAATAAAAACTACTTTACAATTACAATTGCAAGAATACAGAAAACACGTGCCTGTCTCTAGAAGGAAATTAAACATGCTTACATTTATAGATTACTTGTGTTTTATGGTATGAAAATATTGTTGACTTATTACTTACAAGAGTTTAAGATTGTTTTTCCTTTTGTTATTTGTATATTGTTTTGCCAATATTTTGCTTCAAACGGGAGCAAAACTAAAAATTTAATAAGCTTCATTCATCTAGTGAATGTTACATGTCGGAATCGCATAGTTGTTGACTTTTAGAGCAAAAAGTGAAAATAGTCCAAAATTTTCGCAGTTTATCACGTGGTGCGCAGCGAGCACAACTTTTTCGAAATTGCAAATTGGGATTTACATCACCCCTGATCAATCAACATACCAAAAATGCAGCTCTACATCATGCTTTACGAATTTAGGGTTTTTTAGTGTCGATTTCTACCGGCCTAGAACCCCTTCTACAGGTCCCCACCTGTTATATTATTTCTGATTGTTTCGAATTATATTTATTGTTTAAAACAATAAACACACGTTGCAGAGTGAACGTGGGGTGCGGTCCGGCGGAGGAGCGCGTGCTGCTGACGGGGCTGCACGCCGTCGCCGACATCTACTGCGAGTGCTGCAAGACGATGCTCGGCTGGAAATATGTGAGTGCTACACACTCACATATTTGTAGTGGGATAGTGTGTAGTTTTCAAAAAGCCCTACTTTTTATGAGTAATTAATTGGTAGAATTATAGAAAATACGTTTAGATTCTCGTTTGTATATTTATATTGTATATTTATATAGGTTGTATAGCATATTTCTTTTGATATTCTTTTTTGTTGAAAACCATGCTCGATGTTTCATTTCGTTTGTATACTAATCGAATTCTAATTGGCACCATTTCTGTTCCAGGAACACGCGTTCGAATCGAGTCAAAAATACAAAGAGGGCAAGTTCATAATAGAGCTCGCTCACATGGTGAAGGAGAACGGGTGGGACTAGCTCTAGGACTGTGTGCTCAGTGCCGTGCGCTCCGTCAATTAGCCGACCCGCGCCTTTCCGCCGCCGACACAGAGATTATTTTTTTCATACTAATCAATTATTATTGGGATTCGTCGGCGGCGGAACGGCGCGCGGCTCCAGTCCTGCGTCTGTCGGTCTTTCGTTGTCTGTGGACGATTCGACTGTCAACTGTCATCTGTCAGCTGTCATCTGTCAGCTGTCATCTGTCAGCTGTCATCTGTCAAGGAGCGCGGGTGTTGTGTGTGCGACCGTCAGCCGCGGCTCCGGCGGTGAACATTGACAGGAAGGTGTAACGTTAGCGGCTTAAGCTTGAGCACCGCCATTCGACGTATACATAAGTTATCGATCTCAACCGCCCAGCCTCGGGCAGTGGGCGTAGAATTTATACTAATTTTTAGTTGTAGCGACGTTTTATTTTCGCCGCGTGCGAATATCTTAAGTTGTATTAGTTTACGCGTCATTATTATTACATGTACTATATCGGAGAGAACGCTGATACTTCTTGTCCCCTTTTTAACCTGTGATAAGTATGTTAGTGTAGAGTTTTTGAATTTCTTGAACGATCATTTCAAGAGTTGCTCAGAGATGAAGTATGTTCCTAATTTCAGCTGTACAATATTTGCTTTATTTTTTCGTTTTGAACTAGTCGATGCGATTCGAGAATCGATTCCAATTTTATTATTTTGCGCTCCATAAAGTGACTCTTAAGTTTTAGTTTAATTGATTTCGAAAACGTTCGTCGTTTCGCTTTATTTTCCGTTTGGAATTTGTATTTACAAAGTTTATTTTGAACATGAAAGTC
Source organism: Colias eurytheme (assembly GCF_061535395.1). Classification (NCBI taxonomy): domain Eukaryota; kingdom Metazoa; phylum Arthropoda; class Insecta; order Lepidoptera; family Pieridae; genus Colias; species Colias eurytheme. The sequence continues at coordinate 2,457,439 of NC_142992.1, read as the reverse complement.
GGAAGAGGAGAGGTATCGATTTGATCGAACATTTTTATATATACGAAGGGAACAGTTAGAAGTTTTATTATTCATTTATTGTTTCCATTTAAATGTATATTAGTAGAGACATTTAACCCCATATATTTTATCTTAAATCTGCATGGTACTTCATTTACGTATACTAGTGATGATATCTATGTAAGATTATGCAAGAGCTTTTATTATGTATCATAATGGTGACTGTCAAACGAAATTGACGTATCGATACAGACATTGATCTGTTATCTTGGAAATGACTTGCATATTAAAACAAAAGTCGTAATGTAGAGATTGTCTAATCTAAAAATGAACGCCCCTCCACTAAACTTAATTGTTTCAATGTGTAACAAATAATTATTGAACCACTTTATATGTGTGCGCGCGTCGATTCTACTGCAAACTTTGACACTCGCGCACTGATTTGTCAACTAATCGGGCGATCAGTTCAGGTGCCTAGCATTGTATGGCGGGGAGAGCGCGCTATGTACGGAATGACACGTCCGTTCTGTCGTGCATCGCGTCATTTATGCACTAGTTGGCCAACTGGTCCTGTCGTTCGGGCATGGACGGGACTGGAGGACTGAACGACCAATGAGGTAGACCAATTTGTGTGTATTGCGTCTATACACGTACTTTGAATGTGAGCGTTAACACAGTGGAGGGGCGTTCATTTTTAGATTAGACAATCTCTACTAGAATGTCGGTAATGAGTGATGCCACACTTGTCTATGGTTGGGCAAATACTGAAAAGCTTTCCAATATACTGATGAATACAACGAAAAGATTGAAAAGTTCCATAAATAATGTAAATACCTGTTACTACGTCGGTTGAAAGTTGAAACTAGAAGCATTTTTTTACCTTATGGGATTTTTCTAATCGACATTGCATTAAAATATTAACGGCAATTATTTCGATGTATTGCTGATTAACTGTACGAATTCGCACGACGCTGTTACAAGTCAGTTAAAACTGTGACAACGCGAATACAAAACATGGCGTCCAATAATTATGAAATGATACACTTTAATCCAGCTATGCTTACTGACCATTTTCTATAAACAAACTACCTATTATCATATAGATAAACTCATAAACAGTTGCTTAAACACTATCACGAAGTACAAATGAAATGCATAGCGGGGGTTGAAAGTGATCTCATGAAGTGAAGTTATATCGATATATCTTAAAATTTTAATTTCTTATAACGTTCTAGAACATTTCGATTTCATTATTGTTTGTGTATTCCTAACTACTTGAGTTAAAAATCTACAAAAAAAAACTCGAATATTTAGTTTAAAAATAATTACTTTCAAAACACTTCTATAAAAGGATGTTCATGTTTTATGGATTAAATAGTTAAGCTATATCGATGTAACACTATGTAATGGGTAGTATACCTGTCGCCGTACTATCAGAGCGTTAATAACTGCCACTAGAATACGTTTTAATATACATAACTAATATAATAATAAATAAAAATTAAATGGACGTAAGTGACGCTCGTTTGACATTAACATTTATTTTTACAGTAATTAAATTATTAATTAAGTGTCTCAGATTTGTTTAGTGTTACACCACGTCGTTTAGATCTCTCATGTAAGGCGTATTTGTGATATATAAAATAAACTTTTAACGTTCAGTTAAATGTAAAGTGTAAAAATGTACAAATTCAATAGTACCTAATCTAAAAGTCGGATTCGAAAAACATTTATCCACAGATTACTCAAATTTATGTATATATTTTCGTATCCAGATGCTCTATGTTTGTAATCAAAATTGTAAACGTTTTATTCACGAGGGCCTAATTACAATACATAGTCAAGTATCAAGATCTCTGTCACCATAGACACGGCTCTGTCAAAACAAAACGTCAGAAACATTCGAAACGAACTGTGATTATTGCTTTTAAAAAACCGTTGATCAACCGCGCTTTTTGAAAGATCCCTAAAAGCGATGGCTTGAGACGAAATACCGATCACATATTATATTGTACATCTATCTATTTATTTATATTTTTAATCCAAGCTTGTAGATGCTAAAATTAAATGGTATATTGTAATTTGTGATATTGAAAGCAGATACGTCTTTTTTCATAGATAAGGTTATCGGTAACGCATCGTTCACGTGTCTAATGTAATCGTATTAACTGTTATCATAGGGTTAAATGTTAAGAGTACTGATGCACAATGTTCAGTGGAGATTTGAGCTTTCGACCATACTTTGCTGTTCAAAACATTCTGTTAGAAATACGTCGCTTTTACGTACAGAACACTTCGCTGTTTTAGTATTTGATTTTGACTGAATGGATTTCGTTTCTCGTTATGAACATTATGCAACAATAATCGAATTATTGAGATTGTCACAGTAGTTTATAATTAACACTCTTAGACCTAATATTCCCTTGATCTTTACCGTTATGACACACGAGAATATCAAAATGTGACGTTTAAAGTGAGAAAATTGAAAAAAAAAATTAGATTTCTGTGAGGCATATTTAAAGTATTTTTCTACTTGATCGTTTAGGGATGCTATTAGATATTTTTGGACCATTGTTAAGATAATAAGATCAGTATTGGAGAGGATAAAGAATTTAATGTTAGTTTTTGTGGATGTTGATCGAATGAGGTAATTGTCGAGATAAGTGAATAAGCGTCTAGATGTAACTAGCACCCACTTGAAACTGTTCTGCTATTGTATTAAGACCTAACCCTTACATATAGTAAAATACATTGAAACACGATCAATTGAATATAGAAAACTTTATAGCGGGAAAATTCTTCTACGTGTATTTCCATACTCATTTCATCAATATTCAGATTTTCCCATTAATCAAATAATACACAATTTTTTTTTTTTTGGTTTCAATGTATTTTACTGTTTATATAGAATCAATAACCAATAGAGCCGGTCTTGGAGTGTTAACTACCGGGCAGGAACACGGTGCAGTAGTCTCGTCTCAAGCAGAAGGTCCCGTAGACTTACGAAGGAACCGCTTATTTTTGTATTTTCTTAGTATGTAATGATGCATTATAAATATCGTGGTGTCTCCTAATGATTGTATGCATTATGCTATAGATGAGTATCTCGTCAACATTTGGTTGAAATAATAAGTGCGTAATAAAACACTTTTTCGTATTATAATGTATTTTTATTTTATACCCCTTTTGTTTCTCTTAAGTTTAACATTTATCTAGAAACTAGGTACATTTTCACATCAATGAAACGAATATACAACATTCATAGGACATTTGAAGGATAACTTTAATTTTATAGAATAAAAATAATCAATTTATAAACAAGATATTATATGCATAAGCTTTTGCTTATGCATATTGTTATTGAATCATACAATAACAAGTTATTTTAAAATTATATCCAGTATGGAAATCAAGTGTGAGTTGGAATCACATATGTACAGACTGTAATGTACACTGCAGAACCAAACCCAAAAAATATTTTTTTAATGACTATGCAATTATGCATACACGTGTTTATTTACATTATATGCAATTTTTGTGGGTAATGGTATTGTGATAAAAATATATCAATTAAAAATCAGTCAAGACTATAGAAATATAATCCTATGTAGAATTGAGCTTTTTTTTCACAAAGTAAGTTACAATATTTACACTTGCCTCTATTATACGCCATACCATACCATATAATATAATATACGCTCTATGTCCATTTTTAATATAACATTGGAAATTTTACACTTACAGACTTCTACCATTGAACATCCATGGTGGAAAATACATTTCTAATAAAATATACCTTAGTATGTAATTTTTGACAAAACATTTTTTATGTAACTACTATACCTAGGACATTTACGGCCGGTTTCTGAATTGAGTATTATACGTATTAACGTCTCAAACCATACTTAATATCTGCTTAGACATTTTTAAATGAACATAAGTTTTCTTAATCCTTAACCAAATCAATTCTCAATTCAGAAACTGTCCTTTAGACATGTATGCAATATACAGCACTGATATAAAGTGAAATAACTTTCCTCAACTCGCTACAAAAACAAATCTTCACAATTCATTTCTTCAATGTAGTCTTTTTCACGACTCACTGAAAAATAACACTTTCGAATATTCACTTTCACTTTTTTTGGACCCAATCTCAAAAAAATCCACTCAACATTAACTAGTCTTGCATAATAAAATAGTCTGTTTCTTGTTTAACATCTGTATCTAGACACAAGTCATCTAGAAGTGTTCCAGTCTCCACTTGTGACTGTAACACGACTTTTGCTTGTTCTACTTGCGAATCTGTGAGCGTTGGCAGTATTTTGTAGTACATCTGGAAATAAACATTATTAGTTAATACAGAAGCGAAAGACGCGGGTTCGAATCCCTCTTCGTGATCGAATTTTTTCAATTTACAGTATCTAACATGGACTAATAAATATATAGGACTGATGAACGTCATACTAAAGATCGTACCCCGTAATTTCAGCTTATTGCTAGATGGCGCTCTCATTTGAGCTTATTATTTAATTTGCAGTTATAAAAGCGCCACCTAGTGACCAATTTTAGAACTAAGGAAACAGCAAACTATCGATTTTCAATTATTACATCTAGAGGGCGTTGTTATAAAAACTCCGGTGTTTTTGAATTATTATTTTAGTTTTTAGGGCATCTAAGGAAGTGAGTACCTTTAATACGATTTCGACACCCGCTACAAACATTCGACATAGTGATCAGAGTACTGTATATAATATAATTATATTATATATATTCTTTATTTTCTGTTAAAAAAAATTTCTATATCTCTTTTCTTCTTAAGTATTCCCTTCTAATTTGTAAACAGTATTATTTATATGACCATAAAATAGGGGAAAAGAAAAAAAAATGTGGATGTACAGCGATGATTTGAACCAGCATCTATCGATTTTAAAGTACGAGACTCAGTCAACACAGCTACAGGCACTTATACGTCTTACATTGAAAGGAGATTGCCCAAGTGACTATGGCACTTGGTATCGCAATCAAACTTATTGTGTCAAGATGAAATATAGTTCAATTTAAAGCTTGATGTTAGTACTTTTAGAAACGATTAAAGTTTTTATGTAAATAAGGGCGCGTTCCCACTATGTCGTAACGACTAATTTATCGTTCGACGACTGTCGTCTTTACCTGTTCCCATTATAACGATTGTTTGTCGTCAACATTTTTTATCGTTTAATGACTGTCGTATCTAGCTGTTCCCATTGGATCGCGACGACATTTTATCGTTTCCTGGCAGTCGCTTTGTCGTTTACACATCATCAGCAAGCTACAAATCTAGTCGCCTCTGCGTTCGCTTGGTGATTACTAGTGCGTTTACTCTCCTGAGTTCAATGGACGTCATAGAGTTGCCGTCCACGATTTTTTATCGTTTTACGACTGTCGTGCTTGCCGTTCCCACTGTCACGACAAAGTGTCGTCACTGCAAAAACTGTCGTAGACGACAGTAAATTGTGTCGTTCTAAATGTGAACACCTCCATTTAAACATATAAGCCACGACACTTAAAACTACACGATTATCTGTCGTCACGACACGGTGGGAACGCGCCCTAAGCCGCAGTTCACGACAATAAAAATAAAACAATAGTTTTATTCAACGCTTCAAAAAAATACTTTATCGAGTTTATACTAACGATGAACGTTAAGTTTTACATTTATTACATAGGTAATATTTTAATTTACAAGACAAATGTGAAAAGTAAATCGTAATAAACATTATTTCAAAATAAATAACGTCGAACAATGCGTCGAACACATTCATTCAACTATGACATATGACGCAGGACGCTTGCAAGAGAGATAGATATATATGTGTCAAAACAGAAACTTTTACTTTTATTTCTATTTATTCGTTATAATTACGACTTAATAGTGATAAATATGATCATTATAAATACAAATAGGAATTAACAATATCACGAACACGTGACACAACTAGTATTTTACCGATTCCATACGTGGTCATACATGTTTCAAAAGAATAACTTTTACTATTATTTCAATTTATCCGGTATAATTAAGACTTAATATTGATACATATGATCATTATAAATACAAATAGGAATTAACAATATCACGAATACGTGGCACAACTAAAATTTTACCGATACCACCCTTGGTCATTCTCCTTTATGCTCTAATTGTTCGAGTATTTCTTTGATAAATACAGTTCATAGCAACGCGGTGGTGGAGCATCATAGAGTAACTTATATAGGATTGTGGAGCATCTTAAGGAAGAGAGTACCTTTAATAAGATTTCGACACCCACTACAAACATTCGACATAGTGATCAGAGTAGTGTATATAATATATTATAAGAAAAAAAGATGCGAAGTTAGTTAAATATTAGTTTGAATGTAATAAGAATGTACTGCGATTCTACACAGCTACCTAATTGATGTAGGTAGTTGATAACAAAACGCAGCTAGTCAACGACTATTAGTAAAGTGAGGGTAGTTGGGTCGAACGTCGTATAAACAACGTCCAAGCCCCTAGGCACTATTCGTACGAATGCGCCACGAGACAAAGGAACGCGGCAATTTATAGTATGCGACAGCTAAGCATGTTCGGACAGGAAACAGTGACAACTATATTGACAACTACTCATCCACAAAAATATTAAATCAAAAGTTACGTCTAACACGGCCATACTGACAATCGTACGTCCTCGTACGCCTTTTCTCGTATTAAAACACTACGGTAGTTCATCTCGGGATTACACAACCATCCTGCCTCGGCCAGACTGACCTGACAGAACAATAACCACGTCCACATGACATAATCACTCCGTTCGCGTATCTTGGTATATCTACGCTCGTTCGACTAGTGAAATACATCACTACGATACGCCAGCGACTAGATAATACCTCAACGCCAGGGTTCGACTAGCGATTTGGATCACTACACACAATTCCTTCGATGAACTACATTCCCGTTACAATAATCCACGTAACAAATTTTTACTTCACACAACGCACGAAAAAACACAAACGCCAGTATGCCGTTACAAAACTCAAAACAATTAACAAGTGTAGGCTTGAATTCTATCCCACTTCTGATATAAGAAATAACAAGATGCGAAGCTAGTTTAATATTAGTTTGAACGTAATAAGAATGTACTGCGATTCTACACAGCTACCTAATTGATGTAGGTAGTTGATAACAAAACGCAGCTAGTCAACGACTATTAGTAAAGTGAGGGTAGTTGGGTCGAACGTCGTATAAACAGCGTCCGAGCCCCTAGGCACTATTCGTACGAATGCGCCACGAGACAAAGGAACGCGGCAATTTATAGTATGCGACAGCTAAGCATGTTCGGACAGGAAACAGTGACAACTATATTGACAACTACTCATCCACAAAAATATTAAATCAAAAGTTACGTCTAACAATATATTATATTTATATATATTCTTTATTTTCTGTTAAAAAAAATGTCTATATCTTTTTTCTTCTTAATTGCACGCCTCATAAGCGAAGCGTTGAGGTGGGTACTACTGTCACTTCGCGCAAAACATCTGATTTTTCAAACTTAAAATGTCTTTATGTATCATACATTGCACTTGTAAGATAATACATACACACACATATTAAGAAAAAACACTATTTTTAACGTTCATGATATTTTTGATGTCATTTTTGTTATTTAAACTAGTTAAAAAACAGTTTAAAAAAGTTCTGTCTTGGACGTCCGTGTGTCTGTATGTGCGGATCCTTTTTCTTGTTAACACGATAGCGACCGAAATACTTTACTAATCGAGTCTTTTTTTTTCTCTTACGCTTTAGTATGCTCAGGAATAGAACCCTTTCATTTTTCAGGGTCTGATTCGATGTGGTTTAATTGTTATTAAATAAACAAAAATAATAATTAATAAATAATTATTAAAAAAAAATTATGAGGCGTGCACTTTTGGATTTTCCAAAGTATTATTCCCTTGTAAACAGTATTATTTATATGACAATAAAATACGGGAAAAGAAAAAAAAATGTGGATGTACGGCAATGATTTGAACCAGCATCTATCGGTTTTTAAGTACGAGACTCATCAATACAGCTACCTATACATCTTACGTTGAAATTTATGCTCTAATTGTTCGAGTAATTCTTTGACAAAAACAGTTCATAGCAACGTGGTCCATAGACTAGAGTAGATAATTTTTGAAACAAAAAAAAATTGCAGTCGGATGAAACCGATTAGAAAAGGAGTGGAATATGATAAAAATGTAAGGAAAAATAAATTACGGTCAATCCGAGTTCGGGAAGCGGGAGGGGGGAGCTTTTAAGAGAAAAAAATGGTTTCTCTCGATTTCCGACAAAACTACAAGTCCTATAGAAAAAAGTTCAATGGCAAAGTTGTAGGTAATTAAAAGTTCTACAACTTTTATATTCACAATTTTTTCACATAACTTAAAAATTTAGGTGAAAAATTCAAAAAACCAAGTTTTTGGTCTTTTATTTCTATCTACTTCACAATTTATTTTTTTTCTACGAAATTTGGTGGAAACTTACTTTATTATGTCCCAAATACACTGTAATTTATTTGATTGAAAATATTTATTTTTTCGCCTTATTTTGAATTAATACCAAAAAAACAACCTAATTTTCAATCGAAAAGTCACCCGTCAAAATATCAGCTTTTTTCAAAAACTTGGGGTGCCTTTTATTCATTGAAATCTCTACTTTCATATGGTGTAAAAAAAATAAACACCACTATAGTAAATGTTCTCAGAAAATGCATACAAACAGTGTGAAAATTAGCTTTTACTAAATCAGGCACACTTCTCGAACTACCTGAAATGTTTATATCGACATCATTTTGCTTTTGAATATGCTGTAAAATATTAATCTTAGAACAGATAATTATTTTTCTTTTGAAATATTACCGAAAAGCCGATACAAGAGAAGATATAGAGTTCAAGAAGTGTGCCTGATTTAGTAAAAGCTCATTATCACACTGTTTGTATGCATTTCCTGAGAACATTTACTATAGTGGTGTTTATTTTTTTTTACACCATATGAAAGTAGAGATTTCAATGAATAAAAGGCACCCCAAGTTTTTGAAAAAAGCTGATATTTTGACGGGTGACTTTTCGATTGAAAATTAGGTTGTTTTTTTGGTATTAATTCAAAATAAGGCGAAAAAATAAATATTTTCAATCAAATAAATTACAGTGTATTTGGGACATAATAAAGTAAGTTTCCACCAAATTTCGTAGAAAATAAATAAATTTTGAAGTAGATAGAAATAAAAGACCAAAAACTTGGTTTTTTGAATTTTTCACCTAAATTTTTAGGTTATGTGAAAAAATTGTGAATACAAAAGTTGTAGAACTTTTAATTATCTACAACTTTGCCATTGAACTTTTTTCTATAGGACTTGTAGTTTTGTCGGAAATCGAGAGAAACAATTTTTTTCTCTTAAAAGCTCCCCCCTCCCGCTTCCCGAACTCGGATTGACCGTAATTTATTTTTCCTTACATTTTTATCATATTCCCCTCCTTTTCTAATGGGTTTCATCCGACTGCGAATTTTTTTATCTTTTCATTATTTTCAAAGGCTTCTACCCCAGTCTACCATGGTCTTAGATCATTATGTAATGGATGGAGTACGCTGGTAAATGTTCTAACTAAACTTTCTGCTGATTTTGGTGCGGGGAAGGTAACTCACACTATTGAAACACAATCACACATTCACAAAAATAATTTGTGTCACGAAAATCGTAAAAATTTATGACCTTTTAAGCGACGAGTTTTTAAATTCAACTCTATCCCTAAGTTCATAAAGATTAAATTTGTATTTCATTCCAAGTTGTCTCGTGGGGAGTGCGGTTCAATATCGCGTTCTAAATTCAACTTTATAACTTAGATCATAAAGATTAAATTTGTATTTCTTTAATGCCTCAGCCCCCGGAATCACAGACACAATAGAAAATCTATTGTGTCGTGGGCCGTGGTCCGATCGGGCCGCTCGGTGGTCAAGGGGCTAAAAGATAGACTCGTAAGGAATGCGGTTCATTATCGCGTTTTAAATTCAACTTTATCTCTTAGTTCATAAAGATTAAATTTGTATATTTTCTTTCCATGATAGTCTCGTGGGGCCGCATCAATGATCGAGTAAACGACTCGATTATTTGTCTTGATCATATCGCTAAACGATACATCGACGATTATTAGAAATTGCATTTAATTAGAAATATACGTTAAAAAAATATACACAAATGAAAGGTTATTCCATCTTTTTTAATATTCGACATGTTTGAATTGCTTCTGCAAGGCTTGACAGTGCAAAACGGCATTTTTAGCGGAGCACTCGAAGACGTCCTTTCGATGTTTTAGCCTAGGAAAACGCAGAGTGTTTGTAATCGATTACGCAAGTAGTTTTTATGAAAGCATAAGATTTTTCGATTCGAATAATCTTATACCTCGACAAAAGGGGAAACACCTGCGAGTGTTATCGATTACTTAATGATCTAAGTCCATGGTGGTCACAAAGTCACTCTCGAACAGCGATGAACGAAGTGACAAAAATAGGCGGTCCATCCTAAGGAGCGCTGGTGCAGTGAACTCCCATAAATAATTATAATAAAGTTGTGCTCATTCATTTAACAATTAATATATCTTTAATTTTAAATTAAATTTATCGTATACCTAAACTCCAATACGAATATCAAATGCCTAAATACGGAATCCAATAATTTTCAGTCCTTCGCGAAACAAAAGATCACGTAAACATAGCGCAATATGAGCGCAATCCATTTTATGGATCATCTTCATACTTGATAGTATTATTTTTTTATATTTTTATTGAAATTGATTCCAGAAGATTACTGGGAACTTTAAAAATTCATTTTGTTACTTTTATTAGTAGGTACGATCCTTATAAGTATTTTAGTGTATTCAACCAACTTAAAAAAGTGTGACTATTTTACAACAATTTGAATATGAATTGTATACAATATCGAAGCTTTTTAAGAAATGTATAAAATACTTTTTTAAGAATTATTATCATACATAATATTATGATACCGGCAATATATTATTAAACCCGGCATTTTATGCAATTCTTAGTAAATGTATGTTATTCCGAGAAACAGTCGGAAAGAAATAAATTAAATTCGTCAAAACTGAACTTTTCCTAAGTAGCAAACACATTTGCAAATGTGGGTGGCTTTTGGGGTAGCTATTAAGTATTAACCAATATGAGGTCAAAACTAAAATCCAAGATGGCGCCGACGAAAATTTGAAATCTTTTCGTCATGGGTGTCATTTTCAAGGAGTTGGAGTAGCTATTAATCAATATGAGGTCAAATCTAAAATCCAAAATGGCGCCGACGAAAATTTGACATCATTTCGTCATGGGTGTCCTTTTCATGGTTTTTGGGGTAGCTATTAACCAATACGAGGTCAAAACTAAAATCCAAGATGGCGCGGACGAAAATTTTACATATTTTCGTTATGGGTGTCATTTTCATGGTTATTGGGGTATCTATTAACCAATATGTGGTCTAAGCTAAAATCCAAGATGGTGTTGACAAAACTTTTACATCGTTTCGGCATGGGTGTCATTTCCAAGGTTTTTGAGACAGTATTACCAAATCCCCAATATAACCGTCGATAATTAGGTATATTTTTCTTACTCCTTTAAAGTTAACTTAAATAAAATAACAAAAACTTTAACAACTACAGTTTTGTAGAAAGTCTTAAAAAACAATTTTAAAGAACATTGAAATTTGAAATGCATATTATTTTAGAAATGTAATATAAAACGCAACTCTGTGGCAATCATCATCTGTGATAATATTCTGACAGATATTATTAACTTTAAATATTATATTCGCTAAACTTTATTTAAAATAAAGTTTATCTAAAACATTTAAACGAAGAGAATAAAATAAAAAAGAACGTGTGTGCCGAGAAAACATGTCAGGAGTGAAACTTCTTTGGCGAGATTCATAGATACCAAAATCGCCGCCTTGCTCCGTAACGCGACAGTATTACCATGACGCGATCTTGAAATTCGACGACCATCTTGGATTTTAGTTTTGACCTCATATTGGTTAATAGCTACCCCAAAAACCATGAAAATGACACCCATAACGAAAAAAGTAAAATTTTCGTCAGCGCCATCTTGGATTATAGTTTTGACCTCATATTCGTTAATAGCTACCCCAAAAACCATGAAAATGACACCCATGATGAAAAGATGTCAAATTTTTCGTCGGCGCCATCTTGAATTTTATTTTTGACCTCAAATTGGTTTATAAGCCATGAAAATGACACCCATAACGAAAAGATGTAAAATTTTCGTCGGCGCCATCTTGGATTATAATTTTGACCTCATATTCGTTAATAGCTACCCCAAAAACCATGAAAATGACACCCATGACGAAAATATCTCAAATTTTTCGTCGGCGCCATCTTGGATTTTAGTTTTGACCTCATATTGGTTAATAGCTACCCCAAAAACCATGAAAATGACACCCATGACGAAAAGATGTAAAATTTTCGTCGGCGCCATCTTGGATTATAATTTTGACCTCATATTCGTTAATAGCTACCCGAAAAACCATGAAAATGACACCCATGACGAAAAGATGTAAAATTTTCGTCGGCGCCATCTTGGATTATAATTTTGACCTCATATTCGTTAATAGCTACCCCAAAAACCATGAAAATGACACCCATCACGAAAAAAGTCAAATTTTCGTCAGCGCCATCTTGGATTTTAGTTTTGACCTCATATTCGTTAATAGCTACCCCAAAAACCATGAAAATGTCACCCATGACGAAAAGATGTAAAATTTTCGTCGGCGCCATCTTGGATTATAATTTTGACCTCATATTCGTTAATAGCTACCCCAAAAACCATGAAAATGACACCCATCACGAAGAAAAGTCAAATTTTCGTCAGCGCCATCTTGGATTATAGTTTTGACCTCATATTCGTTAATAGCTACCCCAAAAACCATGAAAATGACACCCATGACGAAAATATCTCAAATTTTTCGTCGGCGCCATCTTGGATTTTAGTTTTGACCTCATATTGGTTAATAGCTACCCCAAAAACCATGAAAATGACACCCATGACGAAAAGATGTAAAATTTTCGTCGGCGCCATCTTGGATTATAATTTTGACCTCATATTCGTTAATAGCTACCCCAAAAACCATGAAAATGACACCCATCACGAAAAAAGTCAAATTTTCGTCAGCACCATCTTGGATTATAATTTTGACCTCATATTCGTTAATAGCTACCCCAAAAACCATGAAAATGACACCCATGACGAAAAGATGTAAAATTTTCGTCGGCGCCATCTTGGATTATAATTTTGACCTCATATTCGTTAATAGCTACCCGAAAAACCATGAAAATGACACCCATGACGAAAAGATGTAAAATTTTCGTCGGCGCCATCTTGGATTATAATTTTGACCTCATATTCGTTAATAGCTACCCCAAAAACCATGAAAATGACACCCATGACGAAAAGATGTAAAATTTTCGTCGGCGCCATCTTGGATTATAATTTTGACCTCATATTCGTTAATAGCTACCCCAAAAACCATGAAAATGACACCCATGACGAAAATATCTCAAATTTTTCGTCGGCGCCATCTTGGATTTTAGTTTTGACCTCATATTGGTTAATAGCTACCCCAAAAACCATGAAAATGACACCCATGACGAAAAGATGTAAAATTTTCGTCGGCGCCATCTTGGATTATAATTTTGACCTCATATTCGTTAATAGCTACCCCAAAAACCATGAAAATGACACCCATCACGAAAAAAGTCAAATTTTCGTCAGCGCCATCTTGGATTATAGTTTTGACCTCATATTGGTTAATAGCTACCCCAAAAACCATGAAAATGACACCCATGACGAAAAGATGTACAATTTTCGTCGGCGCCATCTTGGATTTCAGTTTTGACCTCATATTCGTTAATAGCTACCCCAAAAACTATGAAAATGACACCCATCACGAAAAAAGTCAAATTTTCGTCGACGCCATCTTGAATTGTTTTACCCCACCAATCTATTCAACAACCCATAAAAAAGAGCATCTCAGGCAAGGTAATTTTTAAAACATAATTTTATATTACAAATAATTGGAATATGAAACTTATACAGTTTACTCTTATAAAGTATCAAATATTTCAAATCACGAAAACGACAGTGCACGCACAATAATCTTTTTTTAATTCGTTTTGTTTTTGGGACGAGGAGCGATACACCCGTCCTTCCAAGAGCGCTTCTGAGCGCGGTCTGACGACCCGCGAGTCGCGACTCGCGATAGCAAAATGTATGAAGAAATCGACAAGTATTTTTAATTTAGCTTGTGTTATGGAAACCAGATGGCTGATAAACATACATATAATATAATCTCTTATATATAAAAATGAATAGCAAAATGTGTTGGTAAGCGCATAACTCGAGAACGACTGAACCGATTTCGATAATTCTTTTTTTTTTTTTATTATATTCCTTGAAGTACGAGGATGGTTTTTACGTACTTAGAGAAAACGTAAATATGTACCACGGGCGAAGCCGGGGCGGACCGCTAGTAATTGAAATAAAATTTTGATTTAGATACAAAAAAATTATCAGAATCTATAAAGGACTATATATCCCTCAATAATTTATAGGAAGATAGATTAGGCTTTTAATTTTCTTAAAATTGTACCGTTTTAGACCCCATTTTTTTGCATTTTATGCGATCATTGTGCTGGGAAAATCGTATTTCAGCGACAATTTTGTATGACGTCGTACAATTTTTATAAGATGATCGTAGAACTGAATATAGGTATTATTATCTTTAATTTAAGATATTACTTTGTTCTCATGCTTTGAGTTAAAATTGTACCGTAAAATAGCGTTTTTTGTTAAAAATCTGTAATAGCACCCTTATTGTGGTGCTTTTTTTTGTAATGAATTTACTACGCTACTGTATTTTCTTTGTTTTAGACTTTAGTTCAATACTTAATTAAACACCCATACAATTTTGTCACGAGTCGCCTCTGGTCAAACTAACCGATATTAGTGTTACGTTTACTCAAAATACAAAAATGAAGAAAGTATTATTTTACGCTTCTTAAATCTTTAAAACTAAAACAAAATGATGTGGAGGTGGATTTCCTCAATCGAAAAAGGGAGAGACTAGTCTACTCGACCGGCCGGCCGTAAAGGCCCCGATTATTGATGGCGGAAAGTTGTATATATGCTCTGTAGCGAAAACATTTCGCTTGCGCGATTCAGAGCAAAAAATAACATTTAAATAAAAATATTTTTTTGCGTATTATATTTTACGTATTATATTTTACGTTATAGTTTACGTTTTTTGCGTATTATATTTTACGTCAAGATACTATTTGGCACATTGATTTTTTTAGTAGCGACATCTCTTAGCTTCATTAAACCGACTTAATGCTCTAAGGCGACATCTAGTTCTTAAACGTATAAAAAAGCTTATAAAAATGCCAAATGCTACTGTGAGTGACATCTATCGACAAAATTGGGAACTGAGAAACGAGTTACGTTTTTTACTATGGCGATTGTAAGTCTTCTTGATTATATTAGTCTATGGTATCTAATAATAAAAAAAACGGATTCAAATATTGCCGAAATAATAGATTTCTCTTTTTTAATGGTTTTATTGTTAATAGATTAAAATTAGTAAACTTAAGATAGAGTGGAACACTAATATCCGGCTCGAAGGACCATTAAATTATACAAAATATATCAATAGCAATAATATTTGATAAAAACCTTTCTAGTCATAAGTAACATGCCATGCGCCTTCTTCATATGCTGCTTGAGTAATGACATTCTGGGATATCTGAAATTTAATAAAACATACATTACATAATTTAATTCTTTAGGTGTGTTGAGATTAAAAGTTCAAGGTCGTGTCATGGCAATACCATCACGTCATAGAGTAAGGCGACGATTTTGATAACTTTAAATTTTTCCAAAGAAGTTTCATTTCTGACACGTGTCGAGCACACGTGTCAGAAATGAAATTTCTTTTAATCAATTCAATTCGCACTCGCTCTTAATCAATTTATCACCATTGCTTGAAGTAAAGCATCGTGAGGAAACCGATATGTCGAAGAATCAAAAGTTCGACGACATGTGACACCTGCAAATCCGCACTCGACCAGCGTGGTGTATTACGGCCTGATCCCTTATGGGAGACCCGTGTCCCGTGTCCCAGCAGTGGGAACATAATGGTCTGATGATGACGCTAAGACCAGAGACCAGCAATGCGGGTAAAACCGCGGGGCACATCTAGTAAGTAAATAGTGTACCTCCGTGGGCACAGCTGGCAGGCTATGGGCGGCGGCAGGCGGCGGTGGTCGCGGCGCACGTGCAGCCGCAGCGCCGACTTCTGCGCGTAACGCTTCTCGCACTCTGTACACGCGTACTTCTTCAGCGCTAGAATGGAGATGATACATTGTTTTCTTGGGTAATAAGAATGGCCAATTGGTTTGCTGGGCAACTTGGATGGCCAATTTCAAAATATTGTCAAGTCTGGTATATATTAATAGTAGGGGAGCCCAAGAGGGGATTTTGGGATTTACTCGAGCGCGTCAGATTACTTACTATAAGGGAAGGTACCTTAGCTATTCATTAGTACCTCTAGTCAATATGAGCAGTTATGGTTGGTGGGTACTGGGTGCGCTCAGGCGCTCAGGATCAAAATTTGAAAAATCCATAATTCCCTAAGGTTGAGCTCGAATCGTCAGATAAGCGAAATGGGGACTTCTTGTATTGTAATTAACACCCCCATATTTTAATCTGACTCGCTCGAATAATATTACTTTAATTTTTTATCTTCATAGCGATTAAATCGCCACTTAAATATTCAGATTCATGTATATTTTATTTCACTGACGTCCTGGAGCATGTAAAATATCAATATCTAACGCGCTTGAGTATTTCCAAACCAATTTTTTTCTTTTTTAAATAAAAATAAAAAAACCCTTCCCCACCGCTAAAAGTGAAAACATTATAGGACCTTTTTTTCTCGCTATGGTCTAATCTACAAATTCTAATAGGTTCCCGTGACGCTCGAGTAAATCCACATTTAGCATTATGGCCTATGGGCTCCCCTACTATAAGAAGTAATACGAATATCGCTTGCAACTATTGGGCCATGGTTTCAAGTCGCGAATTCTACGTGCCGGGGACGTTTTTTTGGGCGCTAGAAGTGTTTATGAGATTTTTGTACAAAGATCTCATTATTTTTCGTTCGAATAGTGAATACAAACCTTTCATTTTATTTACTATACGTAAACGTATGTGCTAAAATTTTGATATTGAATACAGAAATAATTAAATAAAATAATGTATTTTGATACATAAATCACCTACAATTTATTACAGTCCATACGTTTTTCTACCCTACTAAGTGCATCTTCTACTTAACAACTAAAACAGTCTACCAAAAGCACAAATCCACTAGGAAAACAAACTCTAATACAAAGCAACACGTAAAACCGAGCAAAACACTCACGTAAGTGCGTGTCCATGTGCGCGGCGATCGCGGTCTTGGAACTAAAGTCGCGGCCGCAGTGGTCGCACGTGAAGCGCTCGCCCGAGTGCTTGCGGGCGTGCCGCTGCGGGGGAGCGGGGGTTGAATGACCATTTTAAGTTTTAACTGAGCTTATTTATTTATTTATTTATAATCTTTATTGCATACAAAACATAAATACAAATTTCACACACACAGACAGGACATTTGATGCAAAGAGCGGCTGAGCTTTTATAGGAGCGTTTATTTTTTTTTTATTCGATATTATAGACTAACAATGTGATTTCTTGTTAGATATTTTCCCTGTGAAATTTTCTTCAATAGTTAAGGTTTATGCAAACTTATGTGCAGAAAATCTGTACAACTTAGATGTCTTGGATTCGATCCGGTATAGTTCAAGTTCAACTTAAGTTTCGGTATAGCAGGGCAAAGAGAGTTCATCGTTATCACCTATTTATCAAAAGAGCAAATCAGTGAAACAGACTAATGTATAGTACATGGTACATAGTACACGGGGAATCACGCTTTATGTTACACATGTCTTATTACGGCCATGGTCAAATCTAAGGAATACAAGATTTTCATAAAAATAAAATGTCCATATCACAATTTCACTTCACACAAAAGTACCCAAATCACGATTTCACTTCACACAAAAGTGTTCGAATCACAATTTCACCTCACAATTTCCGTATCCACACAACCACGACTACACTTCACACACACTAAAGTGTCCACATTACAATTTCACTTCACACATAAGTATCCAAATCACGATTTCACTTCACACCCAAGTCCAAAATCACAAATCCCCGTCACAACTTCCGTCCTACACAATTTCACTTCACACATAAGTATCCAAATCACGATTTCCCTTCACACCCAAGTCCAAAATCACAAGTTCCCGAATCCCGTCCCAATTCCGTATCCTCACACAGTTCACACGTCACTACGAACTGACCAGCAGTGCAGACCGCGAAGTATACGCGTGGTCGCAGCACGAGCAGCGGTGCGGACGCAGTCCCGCGTGCACGAGCTCGTGCGCCTCCAGCCCGCCCGCGGAGCTGTACCGCGCGGGACACATGCTGCACATCCAGCTGTACACGCACACTTTTTTGTTTCCATTTGAAGTGAAAGTTTTGAAGTGAAACTTCTTTATCGGGGTTGGAAAAAATTTAGTGTAACATTTATGGGGTTTTATTACCCACGTAGAATGAAAGTGGTAATTGTATTAAAACTTTATTAAACCTTTCACTGTTACAATATTATTTAAATCTATATGAATGTTTCACCAAAGAGTCTAGTTAAGGAGACAAATCACCAAGCAAGTGTTGAGACAATCTAATATGGCTACGTATTTACTGCGTAGTGGCTATTGCGTATTAACTAAGAAAATTAACGGTCCAAGCTGTTTGAAACTCTGGGCGTATTCAGAAAGAAAGCTTGAAACTTATATGCGCTTATAAGCGCTGATAGGCGCCGACAAGTTTCAACAAGTTTCAACAAACTTGTCGGCGCCTATCAGCGCTTATAAGCGCATGTTCATATATTTTCCTGCTCGGGTTACCAGCGCTTATAAGCGCCGATAAGCGCTTATAAGCGCTTATAAGTTTCAAGCTTTCTTTCTGAATACGCCCTCTGTCAAGTGCGTTCCGCTTCGGAACGCCACAGACAAATAAAACATAGATAACAAAAGTGGCAACGCCACACATTTTTCCGTTACGTGCCATCTTTTATCCTTACTACGCGTGATTCGACGTATTTCTGTATAGTTGCATATAGTAAATTATTTTTTGAAAAATAAGGTCATAAAGAAGTTTCACTTCTTACGTGTGTACACCAGTACACGCACACATTTTTTATATACAGAGGCTACCACCGTACTAATGATATGGGGCCCCTAGACTAGGATCTAGGTGTGTTAATATCATAAAAATAATAGCTCTTACACCTATCTAAAGAATGGTCAACAAATACTTCGATATTACAGATTGTTTGTTTTTGAAGTGAAACTTCTTATGGCGTGTTGAGAGTGAAATTTCAAGATCGCGTCATGGCAATACTGTCACGTCACGGGGTAAAGCGACGATTTTGGTATATTTGAATTTTATCAAAGAAGTTTCATTTCTGACACGTGTGCTCGGCACTCGCGTTATTTTTTTTATTGACGGAATTTTGAGCAAACTATATAGAGAAGTGTTTGTTGGTTGTTGACATAGATGGTATTGAATTGTCTATGATATTATTCTTTTTATTTATTTAAATAAGATGGTGATAAATTATCACATGTGACAACTGTGAATTCATTTTCTAAATGAAAGCAATTTTTTTTCACCAGAACAGGACAGATATATTATAAACAAATGATGCTGTAACATTGCAATAGAATGAAAGCAGCATGAAATGAAAAGGACAACATCAACTAACACCACAATTCAAATTTTTGTGACAAATACATTATTTTATTTAATTATTTCCCTAATAAATAACTCAATGAATGATACAAAATACTGTAAAAGCCCAAATTTTCACAACAAATTGGACACAATTCTTACAAATACAAATATTTTAGTCCATATTTCATCCTCCTTAACACCAGAGGAGTTAAAAATGACTAAATAATTAGAAATAAGTTTTAACTCACTCGTCAGTCCGTTCCTTAGGTTTCTCATATGATAAGAACGGCCTAGCTCGTGCCTTGTTGCCTATGTGCCGAGCTCTTGCCTTCAGTACAATCCCGATGTCTGGCGCAGGACATCGCTTCTCATGTTTGTATAGATTTGTAGGACTGAAATACATATAAAAAATAAAACTTTTAAATCTAATTACTGATATATTTATTAAAAATATGTGTAAACCATAAGTAGATTTGAGAGCTCATTTATTTATTTATATATGAGTTATTTAATTATATATAATAAATTAAAAATTGAGACTTAACCATTGTAACAAACAGTGGCTTTATCGCTAAATAGCGATTTCTTCCAGACTCACTTCATTCCCAGAAATAAAAAGAAAATTCTTAATCTAGCCGAACACAGGAGCTTTGAGGTCACTAGTATATATTATATACTAGCACATTTTTAATTTTTCCTTACCTCCTAAAGTCAACACCACAAGCAAAACAAATAAGGTATCTCTCTCCATGATATTCCTGATAGTGGCGACCAGCTGCCGGTATACCATTGGATAATTTACCACATTCTATACATCTGGAAGTTAAATAAGAGTTAATTACTGATATAAATAATGATATTTCACTTTTAATATAAGTATTTAATAATGGATAAGTAATTAATAGTGTTCAATAATATTAAGTATCTTACTCTAACATAATTCCATTCATTATAAAATAATCCCGAGGCAGAGGTGGTGGTTTCATTGCTTTCATTATCTGTGATAAAATATTAATCAACATTTTTCTATCATTTCGCAACTCTGGATATGCTTCCCTTAGTTCCTGGACATATGATGTTATGACTTTAACCTTTTTCCGTCGACTCCTATTCACATTATTAATGTCATCGTCGCTATAATCATCATCACTTGAAGTCTCACTTTTTGGAACATATTCTTCATCTAAATCATCAACAGGTTCCTCCTTAAAGAAATAATCCTCTGGCTCTTCTTTTATTTCAACATTTTCCGTCTTAATTTCATCCAGAGAAGTCAGATGAGTAATTTCACTATTTTCTACAACATCTTTTACTGAATCAGGAATTTCATAATCGTCGTCTCCGACGATAATAACAAACGTTTCTTCATCAGAGCTCATTTTTATGTTTTCTGTTAAAAATACAATAAAGTGGTAATCTTTTATACAATCCCAAAAAAAATGTATGATGGTAGTGGACAGTGATGTTTGCAAACTTTGTAAGTACATAGGTAGTTATTATTTTCAAGTTAAATTTCAGTTAAAATCGTAATATGTAGCCCTAATATAATTCGAATATTAAAATTGGCGCCACATTTCTTTACTCACAACGCAAAAGTGACAAGTCTTTGTAAGGTCTAGTAGAATAGTTAGTATTCGGAAATTAAACATACCACATGCCACCTTAGTCTTGGCTATATATATTATTGTATATAATTAAATTTTATTAGGAATGAACTTTGAAATCTGTAAATCTATGTTAATAATTTGGCAATTGGCATCGAAGAATAACATTTCCTTTGCCTACCTATCGTTTGCCACCTTATGCCACCTTACAAATGACAAATGACAAGCAATGACAAGTTTTAAAGTCAACGTCAATTTATATTTTTTTATGAATATTAGGGTGGGTCTACACTTGATCATTTTCGCGTATGATCTCCTTCGCGTAGCAACTAGCATCGGCGCGTATCCTCTTTGCTAATATGGACGCAAAATAATCGCGATCAAGTCACAAGTGTATCACATTTCGTACAGTGATCTCGCTAGTGGCTTGAGCTTTGAGACTCGCGTATTCGTGTTACTGATTTGTATGTATATATCGGTTTTTCGGGCAATAAGAATAATGTTTCCCGTCAAATCTCTTAAACTATATTGGTGACTTAGGGCGTATTCAGAAAGAAAGCTTGAAACTTATAAGCGCTTATCGGCGCTTGTCATGTTCATATATTTTCCTGTCAGTGCTGTCAACCCGTGCAGGAAAATATATGAACATGACAAGCGCCGATAAGCGCTTATAAGTTTCAAGCTTTCTCTCTGAATACTCCCTATAATAAGTACTTGCTCTGTGGTATACGAATGTTTCGTTGATTATGTGACGTGGTGAATAGCGAAAGTTTACTACAAAGATTATAATATATGTTTACTATATCACTACAATTAAGTCGCTTCCTACTGTCTGTCTATTTTTTTTATTTTTTTTTTACTGTAGATAGGGAAGCGCTTGACCACAATCTCGCCTGATGGAAAGCTAGATGCGGTCTAAGATGGTACGCGCTTCCCTAGTAGGTACCGGTTCACTCTTCGCTTGAAGACCCCCATATTGTACTCGTCGGGGAACACAGATTCAGGAAGCGCGTTCCAGTCCCTCGCGGTTCGGATGAAGAATAATTCCTGTGTATGCTTGGATCTATAAAACTGTGGAAAGGTGCGGGTTTTTTAGATAGTGTCACAGATAGTGTTTCAAAAGGAGGGCTTAAAATTGGTTTCGCGCAGTCTGTGCCCTTCGCCTTATTTTTGTATTTTTGCCACTCGGAGCAATTATCAAGCCTTGTTAATTGCTCCGAGTTTTGCCATCACTGCCATCGTAGAGTGAGAATGAACCATAGAGGAGGCACTAAAATGACAAGTAATGCGTGAGAGAAATACACTTATGACTATAAAGCTAAGAGCAAGCGAGACAGAAACATTGTTTTTTGTTTCTCTCATGTTATGCGATTTCTTTTGTTGGGGACAAAGGCAGTTTGTCCCAAACAAGCGGCTACAGTCCATTGTTTTGCTAGTTTTCTGTTTTTTCTCGCTGTTAAGTGACTTCAAAGTTTAATAAACGTTGACAGTGATCTGTTTTAATCCGACTTTAAGTGAAAATATGGTGCGTTGTAGTGTGATTGGTTGTAAAAATCGGCCGGAACGAAGATTACCAAATATTACCTTTCACACGTAAGTAAACTTATTTGAAGTATATTGTTTTATAGAACTGGATATAGTTGATACATTTTCATTAACTCTAATGTGAAATTATCTACAAATATATAATATTTTCATCGAAATAGACGTAAACATTTTTTTGTGTTATCCGACTAAATTACGAAGTGTTCTTGTTGTTCAGGACGCCATTTGTTTTTACGTAGTTTCAAATTTATGGTATAATCATGTGATTAACATTAGGGATACCAGTACAGGGTAAAATTTTCCCCAAAATCGTGAAATGTTTTTTTAATATTAAATATGTTTTTTAGGTTTCCAAAAGAAACAAGTACATTAAACAGATGGATTCGAGCTACCGGAAGGAAGAACTGGTTACCAGGAAAAAGTCACAGAATATGTTCTATACATTTTGAGTCGCGTTATTTTCGAAAAACGAAAAAAAAAACCTATTTGATGCCCAATGCAATTCCAACACTTTTTACAACAGTGAGTAATTTTTGTGATGCATTTAGTTTGGATTTAAATGTTGTAGTTTAAATATTCATAGACCGATTTTGTTGCTACGTCTACATAATAAACAAAACAAGTTATTAATTTATTTTTATAGGGGTATATTTTCTATTTATACTAAATCAAATTTTATTTTTTTAGGATATTATTGTTGAGCGACTGAGTACTGCCCAACAATCAAAAGTCCATGGACCAGGTCTTAAGGTAAATTAATAATTCCATTGCACTTTCCCACGAGCAACAACACTGCACTATTTTAGAACTGCACGACATACCGTGGAGAGGAAGTTTATGAGGTGTTGTTGTGTATGTACACGGCTCATATGAATGTGTGAAGCCTGGATTAGTCACCGGTTTTTTTACACCTTTTATTTTGTACATGGATGTTCTTAGTATTATCTGATTCAACTAACTTAATCTTTTCAGGATGTTGTTGAGCTACCTAATACAAGAGAACAGGCGAAAACCCCTGAACCAAGTCTTGAGGTAAATTGATTATATTATAAAATTATGGTGAAATATATATCTATACTAATATTATAAAGCTGAAGAGTTTGTTTGTTTGTTTCAACGCACTAATCTCAGGAACTACTGGTCCAATTTGAGAATTTCTTTCGGTGTTAGATAGCCCATTTATCGAGGAAGGCTTTAGGCTATATATTATCTCAACAGACCAACAGGAGCGGAGCAATGCGGGTGAAACCGCGGGACATAGCTAGTTAGTAATAATTTCATTTGGGTACATTTTGTACATTTATGTTATTTGAATTTTCTGGTTTACCGAAGTTAAACTTTATCTTTACAGGATATTATTGAGCTACCTAGTACTAGCAAACAGTCGAAAGCCCCTGAACCAAGTTTTGAGGTATATCATTATTTCATATACAACAATAAATTAATGAATGAATACATTTATTTCTGAAACAATGAAGTAGAGTATAGTAATAATTTCATCACGCCGGTGCCAGCGCATGGTGACAGCGCTTGTGGCCGATCACGGGGCCAGGAGCAGGAGCCGCCGTTGTGAAACTATATAGTGCTCGCGCAATAACTAAAACCGTAGCAAATGTTAAAGAACAGCCGAAGTGATATCTTTAATGGCGTATAGGAAATGTTGCCACAGCGTGGTTTTATAGCGTGACCAAAAAATATATTTTGAAGAGTTACCGTGGGAGCACTGTAACTGTTTAGAGTTATTTGTATAAGTAGTATATTTTGTCTTATTTAGGTACATCTGTGTGGTCTTATATTTTTTAAAATTGTAAAATTATTTAAGTTGGAAAAGGAATCAAATCTACTATAATTGTGAGGGGAATCTAAAGCCTGTAACATAGTTTTGAAGTTTGAACTAATACATGCTTTAATTTCCCCAAATATATAAACTGTATTATTTTAATACTTTTTAATTAAAGATTTTTTTTCTATTATATATTTCTGTTTCAAGTTTGCAAAAAATAACTTAATATTTTTTTTTCCAGGTGGAAACACCGAGAAAAATCAAATTAAGAAAAAAATTAATAAATAAAGAACGTGTAGCCGAGCAAAGAAAAAAGAAAATTGCAGTATTGAAGACAAGGGCGTGGCGGTTAAAGAAAAAGAATGCAGAACTGTGCAGCATATTAGAAGATTTAAAAGCCCGATGTTTAATAAATCAAGAATCTGCTGATGTTTTGTCATCTATAGAAACGGCAAATAAGGACTTTTTAAAAAGATATATTTGTAAAGAATCCGCACCTAGGAAGTATTCTGTAGAGTTAAGAAAATTTGCATTAACTCTCCACTTTATAAGTCCAAGAGCCTACGATCATGTTCGAAAATATTTCAATACATGCCTTCCTCACCCACGAACTCTTTCACGGTGGTACCAGTGTATAGACGGTAGTCCAGGGATCAGTAAAGAATCTTTAGAAGCAATAAAACTACTCAAATTAGCTAATAGTATAGTGAATCCATTTCGCAAATTATTTTGCGCCCTATGTTTCGATGAAATGGCTATTAGAAAGCATGTAGATTTTGATGGTCAAAACTGTATAGGGTTTGTAGATTGTGGCAATAATATAAGTAGTGGTCAATTAGCTAAGGAAGCCCTTGTCTTTATGC
Source organism: Colias eurytheme (assembly GCF_061535395.1). Taxonomy (NCBI): domain Eukaryota; kingdom Metazoa; phylum Arthropoda; class Insecta; order Lepidoptera; family Pieridae; genus Colias; species Colias eurytheme. The sequence continues at coordinate 2,431,672 of NC_142992.1, read as the reverse complement.
TAACTGCTATAAATGGTAGTTGGAAAATACCTTTAGGGTACTTTTTAATAGATGGTATTTCGGCATACCAAAAAGCCAATTTAGTTCAGACCTGTATTAAAACCGTTCATGATGAATGTGGAGTAGAAATTTTATCACTTACATTCGATGGCTGTCCAACAAACTTTGCAATGGCTAAATTATTAGGGTGTTGTTTACAAGATACTCAAATAGATCCTACTTTCCAAGTAGGTGACAAAAAAATTATTATATACCCAGATCCATCACATATGCTTAAATTAGTACGGAATACTTTGGCTCAGAAAGGACCCATCATTGATAGGCAGGGACGCACTATTTCCTGGGAATACATCAAACATTTAATTGACTTGCAGGAAAATGAAGGACTTCACCTAGCTAATAAACTGAAAAGATCTCATATGAATTTTAGGCAACAGATCATGAAAGTAAAGTTGGCTGCTCAGACTTTCAGTAATTCTGTTGCTGATGCCATAGAATTTTGTAACGAAGAACTTAAAATAGATAATTTCTCAAATTCGGAGGCTACAGTAGAATTTATTAAAAATATAAATGACTTGTTTGACATATTAAATTCAAGAAATATGAATGCATATACACATAAAAAACCTCTATTCGAGGGAAACTTTTTAAATACTAAATTGATTCTTGAACAAATATATCAATATTTAATGAAGTTACATTTAGGTGGCATGCCCATCCTTAATACAAACCGAAAGACTGGATTTTTGGGCTTTATGATTTGTATACGAGGGATAATTTTTCTATACGAAAATTATGCCAGAAGTGAATCCTTACAATTTCTGTGTACGTATAAGCTTAGCCAAGATCACTTGGAGTATTTCTTTAGCGCGATTAGGGCTAAAGGTGGATTTAACAATAACCCTACAGCCAAACAATTTAAATCCGCTTTCAAACGGATGCTAGTCCATGGTGAACTTAAACACATCACTACAGGTAATTGCATTCCTCTACAGGAAATAAATATACTAACATATACCAAACCGGAAATTGCAATAAATAAAACCACAGAAAGAATTAAACTAATAGATGAAACTGATGATTCTGAGATACGTGACATTGATTTTATCCGCACTATGGATGACCACGACTATTTAAGTGATCCTAGTAAACTGACCGAATTTTCGAAACAAATTATTATTTATATCGCAGGGTTTGTTGTAAGTCAACTGAAAAAAGAACTTAAGTGTCCTGATTGTACGTCAGTTTTGACTGCGGATAAATTTAAAAGTTTCTTGTATAAAAAAGACAAGGGGGGACTGCAATATCCTAGTAAAGATGTAGTTGCCATTTGTACATTTAGTGAGAAAATTTTCCGTCAAAATAGAGATATGAGTAAGAAAAATTATTTTCATACTATTTCTCAAGAATGTCTCAAAAGATGCCTTAATGAAAATCTTTTTTCAAGAATAAGTGATCATTTTAAAAATCAATTATTTTTAGACTGTCACTATTCACTTTTAATTAAATCCATCTGCGGAAAATATATAAAAGTTAGGATGCACTATGCAACAAAAAAAATGTCTGAGGTGGATGACAAGGTACGCAACTTTTATAACAAGTTAATTTTATTTAAAGGTCAATAATTTTGAAGGTCAAGGATTCAACACCATCCTTAACTCTTAATTATAAGATTTTTTTTATGTTTGTATTAGTCATCACTACATAGTATAAAACAAAGTCGCTTTCTCTGTCCCTATGTCCCTTTGTACGCTTAAATCTTTGAAACTACGCAACGGATTTTGATGCGGTTTTTTTTAATAGATAGAGTAATTCAAGAGGAAGGTTTATATGTATAATAACACCCATTAAATAGTGGAGAAGTACTGTTATTTTTGAGGTTTCTAATGTGATGTCGTAAAAATTTACATTTTTTCCGCTTACATTGCAAACGCTGGCTGAACCCTACGAGTTTTATCAAAATAATGTACTAAGTATTATACACATTGAAAAGGTCTACAGAAAAGTCCGCGATGGTATATGTCTATCTCTTATGGACAATAACTTTTTTTGTCATTTACTTTTTACGACAAATAATGGCTAATTTTCGAAGCGATTTTAACCAATACAGCATTAATACTTAACCAATTAAATACCTTGAATACATTGTTCATTTGATATAGATATACAAGGTGAAAGGTAAGACATTTGAAAAATTTAGACAGGAGCTTCTACTCATGAAACTGAACAACTTTTGTTCTACAACTTTGCTGAATTCGTAAAAAAAAATTGGACTTTGTAAGGAAACTTCGCTAATCAGCTGACAGATTTCCATACAAAGTCCAAATTTTTTTCTATCTTAATACTATTATAAAGGCGAAAGTTTGTATGGATGTATGGATGTTTGGATGTATGGATGTATGGATGTATGGATGTTTGTTACTCTTTCACGTAAAAACTACTGAACCGATTACAATGAAATTTAGCACACATATAGAGGGTAACTTGGATTAACACATAGGATAGGTTTTATCCCGGAAATCCCACGGGAACGGGAACTATGCGGGTTTTCCTTTGAAAACGCGGGCGAAGCCGCGGGCGGAAATCTAGTATAATATAAATAGATATTATAATTATATATAATAATTATATAATAAGATATAATATAAACTACCTTATGTCCGATTTATTCCAGATATTGATGCATGCCAAAAAGGAGGACTAGGCCTACTGGGGATACCTCTTTAAAAAAAACGCACCTAAGGTTCTTACCTCACAGGTGGTGTGGAAAAAGAACCAATACAATACAACAGTGAATATATATATATATACTAGCGGTCCGCCCCGGCTTCGCCCGTGGTACATATTTCGCAATAAAAGGTTGTGCCAAATTTCATCAAAATCGGCCCAGTAGTTTATGCGTGAAAACCATACATACATACATACATACATACATACAAACCTTTCCTCTTTATAATATTAGTATAGATTTAAAAATTGCGGGACGTAGCGTTTGCCGCGGTACCGGCCAGCCGCCCGGCTATATATTTTATACCCGTGCGAAGCCGGAGCGGGCCGCTATGTTTTTATATACAACGTTCATAATTTTTCTGTAGTGTATTTAGTATCAGCATTGCACCCGTGCGAAGCCGGGGCGGGTCGCTAGTTAAGTTAATAAATAACAAAATCTTTTCAAATCTGTCTTTTTCTTCATAAACCTATCTTACAAAAAAATACCCAAACATTTATAGATATTTTGCCAGTTTTTCGGATAAAAAGTTTTTGTAATAGTTGGCAACATTGACGTAAGGATTCGCCATCTCGTTCGGGTATACGCCGATGTGATCTCTAGTACATTCTCCCTCTACGACTGCCATATTTCTTTAAAAAAAATAAACGTCAATGTGTGACATTGACAGGGCTATTAAAAAAATAAAAACAAAGGTTATTTTAATTTACCGCGCAATATTTATCTTTAAATTACTTGCTCTGTGATATTTATTTAAATTCTCTCAATGAACTCGATAGTTTATCGTTTTTAAGGCACTTTATATTGAAAAGATATGGCAGAATCATATAAATTTTCATCGCTTCCTGACTTTGTTAGTCATAAAGTGTCTGCAGTAGAAAATAGTTTTCAAAAAACATTAAATTCTTTCAAGGGTAAAATTTAACATTTAAACTTAAAACAACTTTATTCACATTTATTTTATATCTGAGTATCTAAAGGAATATATATTTTTTTTTCAGAACTTGTCGTAGAATTAGAACGAATACACATTGAAGCTTTGTCATACAAAACCCAATATTTATCACTTAAAGATAAATGCGAAAGGTAAGGTCTAGTCAGAGAACAAAATTTTCACAGTGCAATAAGTGGATTTGCTGAAAGGAACCGGAAAAATATCTGTTTTTGTACATATTTCAATTATTGTAAATTATAATTTCTATACTTAACTACTTATTTTGAATTGTTTTTATAATATGATCCATTCTGTTTTAGCAAATGTTGTTCAAGTGCTCAAAGTATGTCTAAGGAAATTGAAAATAAGGATAGTACAATACAACAAATTGGTGAGTATATTAACATGAGAATAGATTCAAATTTAACAATTGAATATATTGGTAAAAATTAAAGATAGTCATTATTCTGCTAATTAAATAAATAAATAAACAAGCAGTATAAGTAAAGCGAAATTTCCAAAATAAAATTGGATTGAATTAATTGAACTTACAAATATTTGACTGACCGGTTGGCTTGGTTGGTAGTGGCCCTGCCTTCCAAACCAAGCCAGAGGTTGTGGGTTCGATTCCCACTTGGGGCAAATATTTGTGTAATGAACATAGATGTTTGCTCTGTGTCTGGGTGTTAATTATCTATATGTATAGTTGGGTCGGCTAAGATCGGACGTATTTGCCGAAAATTTTATACATACTGTATTTTTTATTTTATTTCTCATGATTCGATGTCGTTTTTCTGTTGCGGTCAACTGTAAATTGATGACAAAAAAATATTGTTTAACCCCTAATTTTTTGGTTTGCGTAGATGCTATCTATCTAAGCAAATTAAGAGCCTAAAAAGTAGACTTTTTTCGACTTACCATAGTGAAGAAAATAACAGTTCGACCGAAGATCGGACTATGTAGTATCTTCACTTCTATGCGTTTAATAATAAAGTTCACATTAGGAAACCATCTGGACTTACGTCCATACATTGAGCATCAATGATTGGGTCAGGAAATTCCTCAAAAAATTGGACAAAGAAGTTTGCCTGGCCGGCCGCAAAGTGAAGAGAGGGGCAGAACAAAATGGCGGATCTAGTAGTGTTGGCAGCAGTAGAGAATATTGCCTAGTTTGCAAGTTATTCCATGCATCCGATCTTATGTCACATCCGATCTTAGGCGACCCAACCTTATTTATTTAAAATTATATAATATGTATGTTTATCTGGTTAGTATGGGATCAGATCGTGCCGTGTGTGAAAATTGTCCTGATATATTTATTTATTATAATCAGTTTGAACATACAAATATTATAATGAAAATGTAACTAAACCAGTATTTGAATTTTTATTACATTACTAGCTTCCGCCCGCGACTCCGTCCGCGCGGATGTCGGTCTTCGCGTGGATGGTTTATTTCTCCATTTTGAGTAACTCTGACAATAACATCTTATAAATATCTATTGGACCCAAATACGGCTAGGCCTATAGTAATACCCAACGTGTGTTCGCGGTTCTACAGAACAACGTCTATGGATAAAACTGAAAAATTAAGATTGTTTTTTTTCTAGGTATTTTTCCAGGATAAAAAGTATCCTATTTTACGCCCAGGATAATAAGGCATAATTATACCAAGTTTCATCGAAATCGAACCGTTAGTTTTCACGTGATGTCTTCACATACAGACAGACAGACAAAAATTTTTTTAATCACGTATTTGGGTTTGATATCGATCCAGTAACACCCCCTGCTATTTATTTTTTCAATATTTTCAATGTACAGAATTGACCCTTCTACAGATTTATTATATGTATAGATAATGATAACTTTAAATGAAACACTTTACAGCATCAGCTCTAACAAGTTTATTAGAAACAAAAAACCTTAGCATTGTTGAAGATATATTTAAACTAATATATGCCGATTCAAATGGTCCCTTAATAAGTCCCAAGAAGGAAATAGACGAGAGATCAATACAAGATGACTCTGTGTCAGAAATAGAAGGTACTCCAACGGGCCGCAAGAGCCCTATTATATCAAGTAGGAAAATGAAAACCAACACTAGTAATGGGTTGAGTTTGAGTAAAAAGAAATGTCCAGACACTTGGTAAGAATTGTTAATATATATATATTTTTTTTTTTGTAAAGTAAAAATTGGTTTTTGTTATCTTATATCAGAAATCTCTCTAAAGTTATATTTTCAACATTTTGTTTAAACTGAAACCAATGATATACTAAAATCAATTCAATTAAAACCTTGTTTACTTTTATCTTTTCATTGAATAATACTTTCAATTGCTCAATGAAGAATTCTTTTGCTATTTATTACTGTTATGTAGATTTTTCCTTTTATTATTTTAAAGTACCAAGTACAAAATATATTATACCTATTTGTTTCATTTATTTACCTAATATATAATTCACATATTGTGATAATTCATAAATTTACAATTATAGGGAAACACCAGAGAAGAAGAATATGAAACTATTATTCCCTAGTCCAAGTAGAACAAAGCCGGGAGGCAGGATGAAGCAATCTCGTCTCAATTTAGTCAAAGTGAAGTCCTCATGTGTTGTTGACCTGACTTGCTCTCCGGAAACTTTGGCTAAAGCTATCAGCTGTTCTGATATTGAAGTAAAGGTAAGATGAAAAAATGTAAAAAGTCTTGTTAAAAATAGTTTGTTTAATTTACTGAACAAAATTTTATATTATTATGCTAAAACATTATTTCCTATTGGTATGGATGAAAATGAGTATATATATGCTTAGGATATCAGTAGTTTGAATATAATTTATTTGTTCCTGTTTATGCCAAAAATAAATAATATAATGTGGTTGTTTTTTTTTAATGTAGAAATAGTTATTAACACATATCTAAGAGCGTATACGCACTATGCGGGTAGCCGCATTGCGGGTAGCCATCCGGCTGACCGCAAGCACAATTATGTACGTAACCGCAGACCGCACAGTGCGCATAGAAATGAATATTACGTACATAATTGTGCTTGCGGTCAGCCGGACGGCTACCCGCAATGCGGTTACCCGCATAATGCGTATACGCTCTAAGCAGTTGCAACTTTTATACAAATGTCACAAATGAAATAACTATTAATTAATTATTACTTTTTCCTTGATTGCCTTCTATCCTGCAACAATTACAATTTAGTGAGGTAAGGTTAGATTACGACTGTTTTTAATTATTTATTTTTTATTAAAGCAATTAAACACCTTATTTTGTTCATTCTAGCCCAACATCAAAAAGGAGTTGATGGATAACGATGAAACTATACTACCATCACCTACAAGTGGGCTGGCTGTGTCACAAATGTAAGTTATTTTCTATTTTGGTTATTAAAAACCTTTTTCTCCTACTCAATATTTTAATTTCATACTCAAAAATATAGAGTTAACAAAAATATCTGTACATATTATTTTTTGATTAAATCCTACACTCGAATATAAAAAATATTCGAGTGTAGGATTGAATTAAAAATGATTTATGTGTTAGAATAGTTTATCTATCAAGAAATATTGGATTTATTCTTCTAACAGCAAACTTATTTTAAACAGTGAAAAATTTATATTTCAACAGATTTCCACCTAAATCATTAGCAAGGAGCAGTCCCAGTAAGTTCAAAAAACCATCAACACCTTTAAAGTTTAAAATAGAAGAAGAAACAATGATGAATAATTCTGCTGATAAAATGTCTTCACCAACATATACACAGTGTGTCGATATAAATAAACACAATAAGCCAAGGTAAGAATTATATAATTTAAGAGATTTAAATTAATAATTTGATAAAATAAGGCACAGATAAAACAGAAGTTTTTTGAACTTTAGTTTTTTTTTTCATTTATTAATATAATTTTTTGAAACTCTCAATGTACAGTACCTTCCTGATGCTCAAATCTATTGCACATGAATTGCCTTTATTTTATTTTCAGTAATAATTCTTTAATAAATATGTCAAAACGGCATTTATTTCAGTTTAAAACTAATCTCAAAGATGTCTAAGCAGGACGAAAACATGGAGTGTGATGCAGATGACAGTATATCGCTTTTACAACAAAATAGAAAGAGTCCTTGCAGGTAAAACCATATGTATCATACATTTTATGTACAAAAGAGTAAATATTTTATACTATAAGCCTCTACGTATTTAAAAAAGCTATCTATCAAATTGAAAACGTATTATTATTTTCACAAATGTATTTTTCCCTTTTTTCACTTTTTCTATAGGTATATTGTATTTTAATACCATTATAATAATAAAAACCTATCCATTTCAGCCCTAAAAAGGAACCCTTAGCAGAAAATAACAATTTAGTAAATACAAATCAAGATGATATAGAGTCGAGCATGTCGATATTACAAACTCATCTGCAAGTCAATAAAGTATCACCCACAGGGGATAAACCAGTAAAAAGGTATCTATTTATTATTTTTTTTTTATTATACATATTAAAAAAAATTGTTTGCATTGTTTATAAAAATAGCAATACTTTCCTTTAGAATTTTTTTACTGTTGTATTAAAAAAAAGAAGGTTAGTATCAATTTTTAGGTTGTAATTTTACTTGTATCTTTTCTAATTTTATTATAGAGCAATCGCAGAAGGTCCAGTTTATAAAGAACCAATTGTCAGGAAAAAGAGCGAAAAACGGGCCCTTCGTGGTTGGAGCTGCGATGAATGTAAAAATGTAAGTTTTTGTACCAATTTTATTTCATAACTAAATACTTGGTCTTTGTGTTTATTAAAATAAAAAAAAACCTTAATATTTCTTTTTTATTTCACCTTTTACAGTACAAATTGTAAAATCTAACCAAAAATATTTGATTTACTTATTACTATAACATCTTGATAATATGTGCCCCCACTTTTTCTCCTGCAAAAACAAGTATATATTATAGCTTATGTGGTATTTTGTTTCATATACATCAAAATCCGTTCAGTGTTTTTCGCGTGAAAGTGTAACCAATATACATCGATAAAAATGACTCAAATAATAATACATTTTATTTCTCCTTAGTTCTACGGCGAGCTCTACAAACACGACCCGCAAATGCTAGAACAGAAAATGGACGAATGTTCGAAACACCGGGGTAAAAACAACCCCGTTCGGCCCAAAACACCCCCCGGCTTCTGGGAACCGCGCTGGGATGTACCCACCGATACTGAGGAATTTAATAGAAGAAATAATGCTATATAAATAATAATAAATAATTTTGTAGGCTATATGCTATAAACGACTAGACTTAAAATGAAAAGATCGTCAACAAATGTCCGATGGCGTTGTATAAAATCCTCATTGAAAATAACACCTTATTTCGCAGCAGTAATGACTAAAGTCTATTTATATGACTCATTAAAAAACTCTGCCCAATACGTGCGTAGGCAGACTTTTGTGCCGGACTATTTTAAGCATGAAGTTGTTTATTGTAGATAAATATTTGTTGAACAATAAATTCAATAGATCTGATCAAAACAATTATAAATGTCTAAAAATGTTCTCATTTTAATTTTTTGATTATGCCAAGAGCAGCGTTAACCTGGATTTTGTAATGGCACTTGAAACATGTTTTCAACACAAGTTTATATTTTTGTAGTAAGACCAAATAGATTTTAGGGTACTATTTTATTACCGTATAAATTAAGTGATACTGAAGTAGTTTCAAATATGTTCATTTGATTATATGTAAAGGAAGACAAAATAATTTTAATTACAGTTCGATTCAAACTTAATGGCGGTTCGGAAGTTAGCTGCGAATGCATGTGTGCGCAGGTATCCAACCGATAATATCTAAAATTGTTTTCTGCCCATCAGATCGTTTTATGTTCCCAGCCGCCATTAAGTTTGAATCATACTGTTATTATAAAAAGCAATTGCATGAGTTATGGATGCATAAAGTAATATATTTTTTAATATTTTTTCTTCCTTCTCTTAAATCTCTTTCTATTTCATTGTCATATTAGTTTTATGTTCAATTAGTTAGGCTATTGTCCGTAGATTATAGGAAAATTCGATTATTAATCTAGAAAATTTATTTCATTAATAGGAAACTGACATAGGTACATAAGTAATTATATTTAATTAATAATTTTCAATGAATATGATTCTCATTTAATTTAAAACTATAATATGTAGGAGCATGTTGTACTGTGATAAACTTTTGTATATATAAAAGTAGGTAATAGAGAAGCAAAGCGTAGGTTGTACTTATATACTTCTTACTATTTAATAATACCAATGATAATTTTCTCGGTTTTGTACTCTTTAATTCTATAATAAGTAATTATTATTGTAACCTCTTTGTAACAAAAACGAAAAAGTACCACTTTATATTTTTGTGTATAATTATGTATTTCAATTCTTCATGTGTCTAACTAAGCAATATAATTATTATTTAAAAAAACAAACTCTTTTATTTGTACACCCTTTTTATTTAAGTTTTTAATACTGGAACATCTTGAGTTCGTAGAGCAGTCACTACGGCTTATTTAAGGTATTATACAGTCATTAAATTAAGCGCTATGTTATTTATTTTTATCAATAACATACCCCAAAACAGGAAGGTATCCCTAAAAGTACCTAATCATAAATAATAATATGATTGTTGTATTATTTTATATTTGGGAAATTGATTTTTCAAAATGTTTTACAGTCAGAGTTTCCGCTACTTATTTTACTCCAACTAAGCTCCAGTTTTCCACCAACCACTGCGAACATATAGACAATGCAGTATTATTAAATCATAGAAATCCTCGATGTAGAAATCACTTCCAAAATAAAGTCGCGAACGCAGCAGATATTTTTCCTTGAATGACATTGACAAGTACATATTATGTCAAAACACGCATATTGAAAAACATTGAAAGATTTCCAAATTACAAATCAAAACAAGCCGTAATTCTGGCATAATATTATGTAATTATTAAATTATAATGAAATAAATATGAATACACGTACGTATCCCTGTGTTCGGCCAGGTCCGTTTCATTGGCAATATATAAATAATTATTTAGTTCGAACAATTGTGACAAAATCGACTCGGAAAGAACTTGAGGTATGATTTCTATTATAGCCTGTGCAATGAGAAATAACGTAGTACCTACCTCACTAAACTTTCTTAATAATATAATTTAATTCCCAGGACAGTTACAAGCTTTTAAACATACCTACCGACTCTAATCAAGAAACAGTGCGACAGGCTTTTCTGGAGTTAGCGAAAAAATATCACCCAGATTCGAAATCACCAGATGCAAGCATCGAAAAATTTGTAGAAGTTGAGAATGCTTTCCGAATTCTTTCCAAACATAATACTGGCTCTAGCAAAAAGGAAGAGGTGGAAAAAATTGTTTTTGATATAAGGGTAAGCTTATTAATCTTTCTATATCTAGTTAGGTCTTATTACTGTTTAATTTCATCTTAATCAACTTTAAATGTAAATGGAGTATGTATTAATAAAAAAAGCAAAATGTTTTAGTTGAGTCATTTTATTTTATTCAAATTTTAGCATACAGCACCCCAACATCGTCAATACTTAAGCTTTGAAGGCGTGGGGCATGGGACTCCTTTTCAGCGGCAGAAGCAATGGGCACAAGCCCGGGCAGAAAAAGCAGCCATAAATGTCATGGAACACAGGATCTCTAAAGCTGTTGCTTCTGACAATGCACTAATGAAGAAAGAGCCAGCTAAGAAACATGACATTAAAACAAAATATGGCTTTGATAGACTTGTTGAAGATCTAATTCAGGAGTCTATGTCTAAGGGGGAATTTGAAAATTTAAGCGGTAAAGGAAAACCTTTGAAAGATCAAAAAAGGAATCCATATGTTGATTTTACTACACATAAATTAAATGAGGTATGGACCCTACTTTTATTATATATGCCTAAAGCTGGATTAATATGTTTATGTAATTTATCAAAAATAAGTTCTAGTTGACTCATTTGAAAAAGAATTGATGTATTTTTATTATTGCAATGTTGACCCTTTATAATCCATATTGAAATTTTTCAGGTTTTGATTAACAATGGTTTTACCCCAGAATGGATAACAATGAGCAAAGAGATTGATCAAGACATTGAACATTTAAAGGATGAAATAAGAAATGATAGAATGTATTTAGGACCATATCCATTGAAGGAAGAAGACATTAAGAAGTGGGAATATATTTATGAAAGTAATAGGAATTTAGCAAAATCCATAAACACTAAAATTAATACATATAATCTGATTGTTCCTTTACTCAATAAACAAAAATTTCATGTAGAGTTTGATAAAATTTGTGAAGACATTTTGATAAATGGTCAACACTCGGTGATGGAAAAAGAAAAAGTTAAAGAGCAAAATGTTACCATCACAGAAAATGATGATTTTGTGGGTATTTTATTTAAAGCATTTGGTGAATTAATTAACTTTAATACAGACAAGAAAAAGGGATGAACAATTAATGAATAATCAACTGTTATGTAGTTTTAGATAATCTGTGATATTAATTATAACACATTATATACCTTTGATTTCAGATTATTTTTATTACACATTTTATTATGTTTGAGAAATAAAAAACTGTATGCAATTGAATATTTTATTTTACTTTTAACAATAATATAACAAGTACAAAAGACAGTGTCGTTTATCTTATACAGTAATCGGAAGACTTATTCGAGTTGCGCTCTTTATTTTAAAACTACTTAATACTAGAGAATAGAATAAAAATTTGGATTTAATCGATTGTCTATTTTATTGTTCTGGAATGTATATCCTTAACATATCAAAGTATAAGTATACATAAATGCTATATTTTTTTTCAGAACACATATTGAGATTGATATCTTGTTAATTTGTATAAAATCTATTCATATACTATATTTCGATTAAAAACTTAACTTCATACTATAAAATATACAACAAAATACCTATATGAAAGATATTTAATTAATCTCATAATATTGGCCCCAAATGGATATTTTTTCATCTTTAATTTTTTATATGAGCTATCGATACTAGTTCATAATATGTCTGTGGAAACTAAAGTACATGAAAAATTTATTTCATTTCTGTCTTGGAGAACAAAGTTTGGACATTCACTTAAATATTGATCACTTATATCTGGGAACTGACATTGTTACACAAAAATTTCATTTTCGATCAAGTATACATAAACATTTTTATCTATTTTTTCACAATCTATAACAATGAAAGTATACAAAAACATTATTTTCAAAAATCTATGACAACCAAAGTATACAAGAACATTTTATTTTTGACAACCTATAATAACCAAAGTATACAAAAACATTTTCAATCAAATTATACAATCATTTATCCTAAGTTACGATATAATAACATTCCCCTTAGCATCAAGTCTCGCTCTTGCCGTGGCCACAAGTCTCAACGCACGTGGGTACGCACGAGGTACCGCAGTTAAAATGCGGGCGGAAAAGTTAGCTTAAGTTAATTGTCATACTTATTTTAAAGCAATTTTGAATCAAAGTAACGGTTATTTAATTTCAATTTATCTATACAAAAGACAGTAAGTATACAAAACCTTCTTTTTTCAAAAATCTATGACAACCAAAGTATACAAGAACATTTTATTTTTGACAACCTATAAGAACCAAAGTATACAAAAACATTTTCGACATCAAATTATACAGCAAAATTTATCCTAAGTTACGACATTATAACATTCCCCTTAGCATCAAGTCTCGCTCTTGCCGTGGCCACAAGTCTCAAAGCACGTGGGTACGCACGATGTTCCGCGGTTAGAATGCGTGCGGATAGCGTTTCTTCTGTATCGTGCGGGTATACGGGTACACGCTCTTGTGTTATTATGGGGCCGGTGTCCATGCCCTCCTGTTTGTATTGTTAAAATAGATTATATTAGAATGTGTGAAATATGCACATATATGAACTAGTTATTTTTAATAAATTAAAACCAAAGTACCTAATTTTTTTCTAACGTGTGATAGGTGTAAATTAATATCATTATTGAAAAAAATTGTGTTTATTTATTATAGAAAATAAATTTACAGTGTGGAAAAGTAAGACATATTCTTTAATCACCATTGGGTATTGGATTTCATTTGAAAAAAAAAATTTTAGCGAGTTTCAGCACAGATAAAATTTATGCTAAAAACGATTAAGTAAAATTATCAAAATTGTAAAAGAGAGTAAAAAATTTTTTTTTTTTAATACTTACATCAACAAAATGCACAGTACAACCGGAAAGGGTGTCACCAGCTTCGAGACACTGCTTCTGTGCGCGGAGACCCGGGTGTTTTGGCAGTAGCGATGGGTGGATGTTGATTAGCTTGCCTTTCCATCTACAAATATTGAATTATGAATAAAATATTAATATAATATTATATTTGTTAAACGATTTACCAGTTGAGTACATTCTTAAAAAGAAGTACAGTACTCCAAAAGTAATAATGCGCATAGAAATCTTCGTCACTGTTCGGCAACTGTCATATTCCCGGAGCGTCCGAAGATGATATCTATATAAAGTGGTTAAATGCATTTTCTTCATGCATAATTTAGTCAAATTATGTGTTTTGTGCTAAAAGAGATTAATATTTATTTGCAAATGCAATATAGCCTATGTTGCTCAGTAAAGATGCAGCTTTCTAATGGTGAAAGAATTTTTGAAATCGGTCCAGTAGTTTATGCGTGAAAACCATACATACATACATACATACATACTTACATAATTACAAACCTTTCCTCTTTATAATGTTAGTATAGATTGTAGCACAATTCACAAGAGGCAATATGAAAGAAGGAGACAACACACTTTTGGACAATTTTAGAGGAAAAAATAGGAAGCAAGCTGCCGGTTTTTACACATTATCTCAAATTTAACATCAACCAAAATTATAAATTCACTCTTACAAAATATACTTACAACGAAATGGCTCAAAACAGAAGACAGTTAACACAAAATTTAATAAAAAAATACTCACTTTTGCACAAACTCAGCGGACAGTATCCTCATATATCCGGCAAGGCACACGAGGTCGATGCGATGCGATTCTAAAGCCTTTGAAATTGCGCGGTCGAATTCTTCGCGAGATGCGTATTCTTTGTGGTTGAACACCTGTATAGTTTAAATTGGTAAATATGGGTCATTTTATATGATTTAGTAATGAGATGTCCAGTAAAAAATACATGGAAGCGAGAGTATTTTTAAACTAATAGGTATGTATCTCTAAGGCTTGATGTTACGACCTATAAACACTAGCACACTGATGGTGTTACGGACATGTTTCAGTTATCGTTTGTCAACATTAAGTAAAAATTTTCTTTTGTTACTAATTACTATTGAACTATTCTGATGTAATGTAACGGGAAGGCACAGACTCCTGAAACACAGCGAAAGCTATATAGGGAGTCTGGGGTCTGTATTATGATGTAAGGGACCTTGTTCAATAAATGATTTTTATTTTTTTTGACTCCAATAGTTCAATGCTGTCTATCAGCGCTGTCTCTCAGCGCCGCTACTTACCAGCGCGGGTATCCCAGCGTTCTCAGCGCGTTTGAGCGCGAACGCGTCGGGCTTGTTGCTGACCACGAGCGCGATCTCAGCGCACATGCACTGCGTGCGGTCGCGCGTGCTGTCTATCAGCGCCTGCAGGTTGCTGCCGCTGCCCGATACTAGCACTGCAACCTGTCATAAACAATCACAATCGTTATCATCATATTATATGGCGATTATAACACATTGTCACGCCCTACGCAGCATAGCGCGTGAATACTAACAAAAAAAAATCGACAAAAATCCCAACTCACTTTCTCATTTTAAAAATTTAAATTAATTGAACTGTAGAAAACTAAGCTATTCCCTAGCTAAAAAAAAGTACAGAAAAATCCCAACTCACCTGTCACATTAAAAATTATAATTCATTATCAATAGAATCGCAAATCCCAAACTAAAAAAAAACACAAAAACTAACCTTCTTATTAGTCAACAGCGGCATACGTCTGGTAAAATCGAGTGCAGACGCGAAATTATCAACCAGTACACGGGCCCCACCCGCGGGGCGAGCTTGTATCGAGCCGATCACCATTGCACCGAATGAGCGGGTTATGTTCATCACCTGGATGTAAAAAGGTGGGAAGAATAAAGAAAAAAAAGACGTGTGGCACTCGGGGTCTACCGCGGTAAAGCTATTGCATGCCTTCAAGCCACACCTCCGTGCCCGTCGGAGTGGGGACCGTGAGGTTTTTCGTTACGGAATTTCTGGATTCGGTCCCCGCGCTCAAGGCCCGCGATAGAAGCTATGCAATAGCTTAATAAAAACATGTTATGATAGGAGGGAAAAATAAAACTTTTTAAAGTGAAACTTTTATTACATCGTCTCAAACTTTAGGGTCTGTGTAGCGCATGTCGCGTGTATCGCGGCTGCCGAGTAGGTATACTTACTCGGCAGCCGACCGTCACGCGACATGCGCTACACAAAGCAGTGTTCGGAACCGTTCCAACAGTTTCACTTTTACCGTGGTTTCATAAAACCACACAACATTTTTTTTGAATATGTAACTTCTGTTTAAGTTTTTTTTATATTATTTCTTGCTCGTTAATTTATAAATTGGAATTTTTGATTGTGATGGATCAAAAAAATTACTAATTAAAGTAAAATTAAGAAAATTTACTGTAATGACTTAAATGCCTCTTATAAGATACTAGCCGCTCCGCGCGGTTTCACCCCCGTGGCTCCTCTCCTGTTGGTCGTAGCGTGATGACATATAGCCTATAGCCTTCCTCTATACATGAGCTATCTAACACCGAAAGAATTTTTCAAATCGGACCAGTAGTTCCCGAGATTAGCGCGTTCAAACAAACAAACAAACTCTTCAGCTTTATAATATTAGTATAGATTGTCTGCCTGAATTTTACCTCCGCTTGATGTTCAGGTGATACAATAAGAACCATTCCGATACCGCAGTTAAATGTGCGCAACATTTCTTCGTCTTTCACTGAACCAGCGTCCGCTATCCATGCGAATACCTGTCAAAAATAATTATAGTATTAAAATATAAATTAAGAAGTTTTTCAATTATTCCGTAAAGTTATTTGTATAATTAGGTACTTCCTTTAAAACATTGCTAATAGACTTTCCATCAAGAAATTCCATTATAAGTCATTTCATTTCAAGGGAATAATAACCACATCTTTTGCGTATATACAGTGTTATAATTAAAGTTAGTTATTTATATAGTGATTAAAAGTGCGCGTTAAACCGCACCCTAATAGACACCATTTTAGAACCATGCATATTTTCCTCTGTTTTTTAGTATTGTATATAGTATTTTTAGTATATGATTTTCTATATATGATACTAGCAAACCGGGCGAACTCCGTTTCGCCACCAGACACCTTTTCTTTGCTATAAACCTCACGGAGCCAGAGACCTTTCCAACGAATGCAAAACCGTGGAAATCGGTTCGTGCATTCTGGAGTTATAGCGTCAGGAAGGAAAACCCGACTTATTTTTATATAGTAGATACAAATGAGAATTTTTTTATATAATTGTTATATTTTGTTTACTTACCGGGTGCACATTCCACCAATGCGCGTTAAGGCGTGCTCTAACAGACTCCGGTATGACTCTCGGAATGTTCTCCAATAGACCACCCCCAGTTATGTGTGCCACCGCCTTAACAAAGCCTCGCTGTAAAGCCGGTACTACACTGGGCACGTAGATACGGGTCGGTTTAATTAGCTCGTCGCCTGAAAATTTGAAATTAATTAGAGTATTAAGGTATTGGTTTTAAATATTTTACTAACTGACACGGTGAAAGTTGAAAGATACGTTTTTCACTTAGGGATATAAAAAATGTTGTATGGTTTTATGAAATCACGGTAAAAGTGAAACTTAGGCACAAAATTATCGTATTTGTACGATAATTATCGTACGGTTCGACCGTCACGCGACATGCGCTACACAGACCAAAAAGTTTGAGACGATGTAATAAAAGTTTCACTTTAAAAACTAATCTACGACAATTAACAAAAAATATTGGATTTTTTTTAGAAATTTTTATACTGTTTACAAAAGATATAATTGTTTAGATTGTTTATTGTTTATTATGGAAAATAATTATAGTTTTGTAATATAATTCAAAGAAATTTACTTCAAAAATTCTACAAAGAAAATCTAGATCTACAAACATTGAGAAAAAAAGTTGACTTTTTTATTTAACATGCTAATTTACGCGTACCCAAAGTAAGTCCATCTTCACTGAAAGGCGCCTTATCATTGAGGGTCAGGTTGGCTTTCTTCATAAGACTGTGAATTAAGCTGAAACCGTTGCTGTGCACTCCGTTAGATGGCAACCCGATTATTATGTCTCCCACCTACAGAGAATATTAATTTAGAGATGAATAAAAAGGATGATATTATAAAATTACGGATAGTTTAAACCGGTTACTTTTCTTTTTAAGTTCCATAGTTCCTACTCAAATAATACCTTGCCATACCATTGCCCTTTTTTTAGAGTTTTTAAACTACATATTAATATTATTTATTTAAAAAGACAAGAGGAATAAAAGTGATCATTTGTCATTTTTTTATTCCCAATTCGATATAATATAAATTGAACCTGAAATGTGAAGATTAATTGACAACTCCTACTATTTTTCATAAAAGTAACCTAAAATGTATTTTATAATTACCGTAATATCATTGATCTTGGGCAAAATGTGTGTTCGTTCGACCACACCGAGTGCGAATCCCGCAATATCGTATACTCCGGGCTCATACATGCCCGGCATTTCTGCTGTTTCACCACCTAAAATAGTAATTGATAACAATTTGTGACTAAGTTTTTTATATGAAAAGACCATAAAAAAAAAATAAAAAAAGAACTATAATTATTTTTTTTTGTGATTTTTTATACCTGATCATATAGATATACCTATGTGCATATTGATTTAATTCAATAATAAAAAACAAATTACCAATAAGCGCAGCTGAAGACTGTCTGCATCCTTCGGCCACACCAGACACTACATCCTAAAGAAAACAATAATATAAATTATTTCATATTGTTTACGAATATTAAAGCATTTTTCAATATATTCATTCAAAAAAAGTTCTTTGCTAAACCAGGATATATAAAAATTACGAATAAAGGACTCTACCCACTACAATGTATCATACTTTGACCGTAATAAGAAGGTGGCTTAGATCAAATTTTCAAAAATCCTTTTCCGTAATACTATGTGAAAGTTTTTTAGTGTGTTTGTGGTGCATTATGGCCTAATCTCTTATAGGAGGCCCGTGTCCTAGTAGTGGGAACATATATGGGCTAACTAGATTTCCGCCCGCGGCTTCGCCCGCGTTTTAAAAGGAAAACCCGCATAGTTCCCGTTCCCGTGGGATTTCCGGGAAAAAACCTATCCTATGTGTTAGTCCAAGTTACCCTCTATATGTGTGCTAAATTACATTGTAATCGGTTCTGTAGTTTTTACGTGAAAGATTAACAAACATCCATACATCCATACTTACAAACTTTCGCCTTTATAATAGTATTAAGATGATGATGATGACCTACCTTAGCAACATTAACATCCAGCGATCCACACGCAAAGTAATCCAAGAACGACAGTGGAGCGGCGCCATTACACAGGATATCGTTAACGCACATCGCCACCAAGTCTATACCGATGGTACTGTGTTGATTTATCACTTGGGCTATCTTCAGTTTGGTGCCTACTCCGTCTGCGGCTAGGACTAGGACTGGGTCCTGGGAAAATAAATAAAAAAATAAAATAAAAAAATGTTGTGTGGTTTTATGAAACCACGGTAAAAGTGAAACCTTCCGAACACTGCTTTATACCTACTCGGCAGCCGACCGTCACGCGACATGCGCTACACAAACCAAAAAGTTTGAGACGATGTAATAAAAGTTTCACTTTAACAAGAGCGTATGTGGACGTGTCAGAAGTGACACGCAAGATCCAAAGATGTCAAAATCGTCGCCGTATTCCACGACGTGACGGTATTACCATGACGCGACCTTGAAAGTTTACTCTCAACGCGCCTAATGAAGTTTCACTTCAAAAAATTAAAGATAATTCGTATGGCTGTAGATAAATGTACAGTTTTTATTGAAATGATCTGTAGACAACATTGTGTAATTCTAAATTGATAACGATAATGTGTATTTGTGTTTGTTTATGATGTAATTTTAAAAAATAAAAGCAAAAAAAATCTTCTAAAAAGGTTTTAGGAAATGGAATTGCATAATATAAGCAGATTGTATAATATAAGAATATAATAAAGTATATTCTTTATTATTATTTTACCTTATACTCTTGTTCAATAGCCTTCAACTGGAAGCATCCTCCGAATCCTCCCAAACCACCTAGTACTCCCGAACGAGAAGTCGATCTACAATTAATAAAATATTTAATTTTTTGAGTAACTCTTATATTCCCAGATACCTAAATTAATTACATAGTATTAAAATCTTTATAAATATAAATATTTGAAAAAATATATAAGAATACTAGTGGTCCGACCCCGGCTTCGCCCGTGGTACCTACATGTTTAAACTATCCTATCTCTCAAGTTGGATCGAACTGCACATGGTGTGCGAATTTTATTATAATCGGTTAAGTGGTATGGACTCCTAACCATTGAGGACAAACATTGTGACACGAGATTTATATATCCTATTAAGATAAAAGCAGACTTAAGACTTTAAAATAGAATTTACAAAATTAATATATTTTAATCACTAAAATTATTATTTTTAAGTACTCACCTAGCCAAAGGTTTAATAAGAGAAACAAGCGAGTCTCCAGCCTCAATATCGACTCCACTGTCCTTATACGAGAGCGATTTTAGCGGCGCGTGCGCACCGCTCGTGTATGGGCTGCTTAATGGGGCCATTGCTTCGCTGAAATTGTCTACTACTACTTGGTGACCGCCTGTGACAAGTAAAAAACGAGTTAAAAATATTTTTATTAGCATTAAATAAAGTATCTTGTGTGTAAAATTATTTTTTTAGAAAAAAGGTTAAGTACTACAAAATATACGGAAACTTTTATTGTTTCATGTTTGTGTGGAATATAATTTAATTATAGAAAGTAATTAAACCATTTATCAGACAAGAAAATTCGCAATGTGGTCTATAAGACGAAGAAGTAAGCACTCGAAATTCAACTTAAACGTTCCATTTCCGCTTATCATTCATCTAGATAACTTCAACGATGTCAACTGAACTTATAACATACCTAATATTCTTATCCAAAATTCAATCTTTTCCTAATGGCGATACAACCTATTTCAGCTTACCGATAACTTTAATACTATCCTCACTGAGACAACACATTAACTTATTCAAAATTCAACTCTAACACCATACTAATAAGGTCCACTCCCACTTACCCTGTTTCCCAAAAGCCTCCACCGAACCAACCACATCTATAGTCCCGTCCACAGTAGCGAGGAACTCCTTGAGGCACACCGGGTCCACGATGGCCACCATACCGATACCGCAGTTGAATGTGCGCAGCATTTCGAAGTCTGATACCATTCCTGGGTGAAAATATTGTGATGATTTCGATGAAAATTGTTTGTTTTTGTGTACAAATTGGTGTTTGTGAAGTACTTTTAATAATGTCGATAAATAAATATGAAATTTGAAAATGATTATAAATTGGCTCTTTTCATTTCCGAAAGCACAGACAATTTATGCTGCAACTTCTATATCAAGTTTTGTTTAACCCCAAAACACCAAAATATCTCAAGGAAAATTTTGTGTTCAGAGGAGAAAACGGAGACTCTGTCCGCTCATCGGAAATGCTCCGGTTAAGAATGCCAGCTCATCATACAGGCTTTCTGGGTAACTCCTTCACTGTTCGTGCGATTAAATTATGGAACGCATTGCCGGAACCAATCAAGAAGGCGCAATCTTTGAATATTTTTAAAAATATGGTTCGTGATCATTATTTTTCTCAGTTACCCTAGTATATATGTATATATTATGTGTAATATATTATATATTTTATTAGTATATACTTAAGTATATTATATTATTTTTATCTCTTCTCATATGCATGTAATCTATTTGTGTGTATGTATTTTATTTAATCTCTTAATTTTGTGGCTTGTATATTATGCTGTTTTTATTTTATTTCATTTTTTATAACTTTTATTTATTTTTTATTATTGTTCATATATTTATTTATGCTCTGCCCTACTCCTATCCTTTACTTAATTTCTCTCTGTACAACCGGTTGTCTGGAAGAAATCGCTATTTAGCGATAAGGCCGCCGTTTGTTACAATGTATCCTAGAATAAGTCTCAATTTGTAATTTTTAAGAGCAATAAAGTAATAAATAAATAAATAAATAAATAATTTAATTCGTTACAAACGTAAATATGACTTGGGAATTGAGCTATTATTATTTAGAAAAAATCTTCAACAAAAATGTTTATTATGCCAGCAAAAAATGTTGAAAGGCTTGTATATAGTGTAACGGACGTGACGTCGCCTGTCGGCTGTCACCCTGTCAAGCTAGGCCGCCATGTTGACCCCCCCTCCAACCAGCCGCCATGCCTACCAGCCATCCACGCGGAGGGCATGAGCCTATATAATATAATAGCTAGCCATAATTAAGCGATGATTTTCTTGTTAAAATTTGCAAAATAAATGTGCCGTTACGCTCCAATTTTATTTTCTCCATTTCTTCACAATAGTCTAAATAAAAGTGCAATGGCAAATGGCAAGTAAAAATGTCAAGTATATCAAGAAATAATGTCGTTTTGCTATTCTATAAAACAATGCTTACCCTTAGCTTGTAACCATCCGAAAATCGGCTTTATCCTGAACTTCATAGCGTCCAATTTAACTTTGACTCCAGCTGGTAGGATCCTGGGTATATTTTCCAACAAACCACCTCCAGTTATATGCGCTAGACCTTTAACTAGACCTTTCTTTATCGCTGGTAACAGAGCTTTTACGTAAATGCCTGTGGGTTCTAAGAATTCTTCTCCATAAGTTTTGTTTGTAGTACTGAATGGAGCTTTATCGTGGAAACTGAAATAGGATTTCATTTGAGTTTGAGTTTGAGTTCATTTGTAAGAAAACTTTGATGAGTAAATTGCAATGAGAAAGTATTCTGAATTTTCTGTGATTATCCTTTAGATAACAAAGTGAAGAATGACTGCAAAAAGTAGGCAAAAAGAGTTTTTACAATTATTAACTGACTGACACAAATAATATGGTTTATCGGGTCAAACAGGTAAATTCATCAGATTCAGTTCAAAAAATTTTTTGAACTGTATCTGATGAATTGGGATCAAAGCAAACAAAATATTTTTTCCAATGCTCACCTATGCCCAGTTTCAGCCATAATCTTCTGCACCAAACTATACCCGTTACTATGAACTCCAGTAGAAGGTAGCGCTAATACAACATCTCCAGCCCGAATTTCCTTCATTCGAGGTAACTGTTTCAGGTTATCAACTACTCCTACTGCGAAACCGGCCAAGTCGTACTTGCCTATGTCGTACATTGACGGCATCTCTGCTGTTTCACCACCTGAGTAAGGGAATTTAGATTGCTATATATAAGAACGGAATACAACGTTTATTTGTCACGATGCAGGATCTTTTTGAAGACAAGTGGCGAGATATATTATTTAACTAGCGAACCCGGCGAACTCCGTTTCGCCACCTTATGTATAAATACCACCTTCATACTTTAAACACCAAACGAAATGTTACATAAGGTAATATGTGAAAAATGATTTTCCCGGTTTTCCCGCTTTTATGTTGAAATGTTTCCCGAATTTTCTTTACTACAAACCTCACGGAGCCAGAGACCTTTCCATTGAATGCAAAACCGTGGAAATCGGTTCGTGCGTTCTGGAGTTATAGCGTCAGGAAGAAAATCCCGACTTATTTTTATATAGTAGAAGATATCCGGCAACAACAGTGATGTTAAATTAATGGCACGAAGTTTTGTTATTGTAAAAATCAAGTAATATGTTTATCTAGAGTTCGTTAAACAGTTTTACCTAATCATAAGCTGATATAATTTAAACGCATTTTGATCATCAGGTTATAATTAGTGCCACAGGGGAGGTTAGGTAATTCTTTTTAATCAAGTTACTTTATAAAAACCAATAAAAATATATTATTCATAACTCAAAATAAAATTATTTCCAGGACTTACCCAACAAAGCACAACCAGACATCACACACGCATTAGCAATGCCTTTTATAATAGCAGTAGCGGTGGTTAGCTGCAATCTCCCGCACGCCATGTAGTCCAGGAACGCGAACGGTTCTGCGCCCGCGCACAGGATATCGTTCACGCACATAGCCACGAGATCTTGGCCTAGTGAGTCGTATTTTTGCATTATTTCTGCAATCTGCAAGAATGAATTGAATTTTTTTAGGTGTGGACACGATGAGGCATTATTTATAACAATTTGGTGACGAAAGTGAATCAGTTAAAAAAGCAGCAATTATTTATTTGGCTAATTATGTTTATTTCTTTTGCCAGGATAATAGATATAAGA
This sequence comes from Colias eurytheme, assembly GCF_061535395.1. Lineage (NCBI taxonomy): Eukaryota > Metazoa > Arthropoda > Insecta > Lepidoptera > Pieridae > Colias > Colias eurytheme. Next base: position 2,407,421 of record NC_142992.1, on the reverse strand, counting down.
TTTGTGTGAATGTGATGAATGCCTGCACCAATGGGATGGGATCTTGCACCTATAATCTTAACACAGAACTTGAAACTAAATTCAACGTCCTGTTCTAGTAGATATTGACGTAAACATGTTTACGTTACGCTTAGTGCCCACGCCGTTAGTTCTCTGTACCAGCACGGAATCTTTGCATCTATAATCTGCAAAGCTGCAAATAGAGTGCAAATTATGTTTTGACGTGACAACGTCTTATAATTCGATAGAGCCGGCTGCACGCACGAAAATGCATGACTCATGCGGCGTTACCTCGCTCTGAGGCGTTCCATAGGCTTGAAGTGCAAGCGAGAGCGCGGAACGAGCGACAAAGAAGCACAATCGGACATTGTCACGTTCAACTATCGTCAGTAAACCGAATTTACAGACAACCAATTTTTTCACAGTAACCTTGCTTACCTTCAGCTTAGTCCCAACTCCATCAGTCCCCAGGACTAACACGGGGTCCTTGAAGCGTGAGTCCATAGCAGATAACTGAAAGAGGCCGCTATAACACCCAAGTCTCCCAAGAACACCACGTCTATGTGTCGCTGTAGCCACAGGCTCAATGATTCGCACGAGGTTAGCAGCCGCGTCTATGTCTACACCACTCTCGAGGTACGAGAGGCCGTTTATCCTGGAAGCAATGAAAATTTTATACATTTGGTTTAAATTAAATTTATGCAGTTTTTTGAAGTGAAAACTTCTTTAGCGGCATTGAGCACTTTTTCTGTAATGGGTATAAAATCTTAAACTCGCGTCAGGACACGTGACCTGATCGAAAAAGCGTAAGACGGATACTATTCCAAAATATCAAACATGCTCAACGTTAATAATCAAGTTTTCACTTCTGCCGGCACTCCCGGAGTGCAACCCGTCTTTTTTTTATAAGGTTGTTAGGGGAGCACTTGGTGCATGTTTTCTGAAGTAAGATTCATATAAAAATGTGTTTCTTTTGAAACATTGTCTCGAGTTACAGATAATGTTTTATTTTATGCAAATATTCATTAAAATACAAGAGATTAGGTTCATATTATGTTTTTTTCCGGAGATCATATTATTTGGTCTCGAAAGAGGTGAATCAACGTTTTGGAGTGTAGGTATGGGCTCAATTCCGACGCTTTATTATTAATTGTACAGTATTTATTTGTCGTTATAATGTCTTCCTTGTAATTAACGTTATTGCATTGGTAAGGTTGTGTTGCCCTATTCCTGAGGTTTACAATGAACACTGCTCTGACCAAAAAAATATCAGTCCACATGAATCATGACAGTTAATGGGCGGGATATTATGAAATATGCTCTTTTAGAAGAATGGTTGAAGAATGGTTTTATTTGTTTATAATAATTGTAAGTCAATTCGGGTCATATAAAAGGTGTGATTCGATGTTAAAGCTTTTGGGAAACTGTACTTGTAACTCCTCATCACATTTTTTCTTGACTTTAATGAACCCGAATGACTACTAAGGTAATAAAACTTGGAAACAAATGAAAAACGAAATAAATGGAATGTGTATTTATTAGGGAAACAAAATGCATACAGGGTAAAAAATATTGAAAAATAAAAATGAATGACAGTGATCAGATCTTCATCCTTCATGCGATTACGGAACTGAAACAAACCGTTTTACCATAAGCACGATTTCTTTATGAAAAATTGAAATAAGTAAATTAAGTATATGGTCTATGAATGAAACCATTTTTTTAAGTTGAAAGCACTTTAATAAAAACATTTTCTCGACATTTCCGTGGGGTGATTCCTGAATCGTATTATAGAAAATTATTTATAGATTGAATAAAATCATGTCATCAAAAAAATTCTAAGAACAAATAAATTCTCTACACAAACTACAATAAAACTATTGACAACCGACAACCGACCCAAACATTTCTATCTATTGAGTACTTACTTCTAACGGTAAAATACTTACCTATAGAAATCTTTATGGGTTTCCCTTCAGTAATATGCAGAAACGCTCCCATTCTAATCAAAAAATCTACAAACAAATGCAAACCTTAAAAACCTTTTCCTCATACTTACTTCGAGAAAGCCCTATGGGCTATATCCTTCCTGTACTGAGCTCCAGGGAAGTCAATAGCAGCAGCCGCAGAAGTGGCCACAGATGCTGCAGTACGTAGGGAGCTACGTTTGGCCGCGACCAGTATAACCCGACCTCCGGCTGTGACCAATGAGTCGTTGGCTCCACGGGCCACTCCGCTGTGGAATACTACGATATTCGGTTGGGCTTGCACTTGGGAGAGACCTGGACAGAAGTTGTGGTTAGTTGACGACGCGGTTGGCGCAGTGGTAAAGTAACTGCCTACTGAGCCGACGGTCCCGGGTTCAATCCCCGGTCAGGGCAAATATTTGTGTGATGAACTCAATTATTTGTTCTTGGGTCTGGGTGTTATCTATATATGTATTTATTAAATATTATATTTATCGTCGCCTAGTACCCACATTACAAGCCTTAATTGAGCTTACTGTGAGACTAGGTCGATTTGTGTAATAATGTCCTATAAATTATAATATTTATTTATTTAGTTTGGAGATTTCAATGTTCTAGAAAGGACAAAATATGGTAATGGATAAGGATTTTCATGATTAAGAACAAGTAAAATCTTTGGGAGACCTTTTGTTGTGTATTTAAAATTGACCAGAATGTATGGCAGAATATTGTTTAAACTGATAATTTTGGAATTTTTTTTCGAAGAAAAATTAACTGCGATAGTTCAAGTTATGGAAAACAACTAATACAGAAGTTAGAAGTGAATAAATATTTAAATATCGGAATCTTTTTTATTTTAATACTACTTTTCTTGATCTGACTTACCGCTAATAACGCATCCCTTAGTCGACGTCACTGGATAACCCTTAGATGCGATCACAACACCCACGGCACACATTTCTGTCTCCCATTTCACTTGCACTTGCTTCAATGTGCCATCGACACATGCCTGAAAAATTGAAAACGAAGACATTTTTAGCAGTTACTTTTTAAGAAATTTTATTTTAATCTCACAGTATAATTGTTAGTCTTTAAATTTCCCATAACATTTTTTGTTGGTAGTTAAGTTTAGGGTATGCATTTTCAGCGCAATTAATTCTACCATTATTTCTTGATTTTAGACTCCCAATTTGCCCATTTTTTTTTATGGAACGTCTAGTCACTTAAAATTTATAAGACATATAATCTTACCCTCATGATGGTATATAGATCAGATTCGAGAAGCAGCATCAGAACTTGGGTTTCTGGGTCACCGAAACGACAGTTGAATTCCAACGTCATTGGTCCCGATTTTGTCACCATCATGCCGGCATACAGCACACCTAGAATAACATTTTTTACATTATAATATATCTTATAGCATTATAAGAAATACATAGATGTAAAGTAAGGAATGTTTTTAAAGTTTCGCACAGATCATAGGAGGAAAATTATGCTAGCTCTACTTTAATTAAAATTTTAAGGAGTTGGTGTATTATTCGTACACATTAGGTCTTATATTATCTATTTAATTAGTCCTATTTCGTTTGATTTTTAACTTGTTACGTGTGTGTTTTTCGTCGATAGAGTTTTCTGTCTGCATTCCGAATTAGTTCCATTATCATTATTTTATTTTTTGCCTATCGCTTATATTGTAATTTCTTATAATGTGTTCCAAAGAACATATAACATGTGATATCCGTGGATGAACCTTGACATTGCGTACCATTGGCGACTACTTGTATTACGCAGTCAATTGTTTGCTTACATTAAGGCTTACATCAATACAATAAGTCAGCCAGTCTCAAAACAAGCCAGACGCAACTTTTTCAAACATTACCCTCATCTAATTTAATACCTTCAAATTTCAACTCTATGGCTTAGGTAATAAAACATATTATGCGATTTATTGTATTGTAATAATATTGGTTGTTTGTCCATTGTTATCGTTGTTTATCGCCACTATTTTCATAATTAAGGCATTGGTTATCAATAAGAGATGTTATAAAAATAAGTTATTCAATAGTTTAATCATTTTTAAATTTTAATGCCAAGAACTAAGGCAATACCTTGAAACCAATTTAAATGATGAATACCTAAGTTGCTAAATAAATGAAAATTATTTGCAACTATTAGATCGGCCTATGTACAGGTGAATAATGCATATGATGGTAGTTTGTACATATTACATAAATTGAGGCCAAAATTACATAAACTTTAACAAAACAAAGTTTAGTAGATTCCAAAGAAGACCTAAAGGAAATTTTAAAACCCAATCAACTCACAGTTGTTATATTATGTAATAGTAGTTGTGAAAATAAATAAAATTACCAAGTATGACGCATTTTATATCCACAATAACAGCATCTTTGATCAATAAAATATCTTGTATTATGCATCTTTTACCGAGCATTCATATGACGTTTTCATCTCGAACAAACTAAGCATTTCTCAAGTTCGAGAGCTGACCTTTAAACTTCGCTAGTTATCAACTAAACCTATTTGCAATATCACACATATAAATAATCAGGGGCCAGAGGTTATTGACACGGACCACGGTGTAGTTATAGTATTTGACGTACATGTTTTCGAATGGTTATCGAGAATGGTGGTAGAAATATAGAAAATTATCTTTGTGTTAGTATGTTATATAAATGTAATAATTATTCGTTTCGTTCCTATATTTTTTCCCTTCTTTTTCCCATTACATATCTTAACTCTTAAGTTTGTTACATCTATGGGATCTGTCGTGAAGAATGGAAAGATTCAAAACGACATTCGATTATTAGTAACTTCTAAAGGGCAATGGTGATGTTTTTCTAGTTTCAGAACTCTTTATTTACTGAATGTTACGACACCAAGTACAGACTTTGTAACTTTTCATTATTTCCCAACCCAAGCACGGTTTCAAATTTCTAGTCTGAATTAGGGCATAAATGATACATTTCTGTCAAAATACATTGCCCTAGCACGTGCAAAACGATGATCTGATAAAGAAATTTTATAAACAAGTCGATATTTACTTAGTATGTACAACGTCTGCCTCAGGATTGATGTAAGGGCAGCAACCTTTGATAAGGTATAATTACTACCCCGTGCCACAATAAGATTTTATTACCTTACAGATTGCACATGACAAAGGGCTTTTAATTGCGTATTAAAATGGTATGGCCATCTTTATGATATCGCCGGTTATTTGGGTTCGCTTCCTTATGGCGATGTTGACAAATTTTTAGTCAATGAGGTTTTTTATCATCCATTTTATTACATAATAAATATCTTGTAAGTATATATCTCTAAAAAACATGATAGTAGGAAATAAATAACTATAGACAGAGTAATAAAAGACAAAAATGGCATCACAGCTATGAAAAATAGAGTCATGATTGTCCCCAATCCACTATCTATCCAATAATAATCATAGGCCTATCAAAACTATAAGTGCACTTTAATTTTAGATAATCTATGAATTCAAGTCGACCATCATATGATGCAGATGTATTATATATGCTGGTGATATCGTCTTCTGTAAACATTAGATAACCCCGGGAATTAAACTATTAACTTCAGCGAAAACACGCCCATTTTCTTATGTTATATGGTGTAAGTATGTTATACAAAGTACATAATATGTAAATGTTAACTGATTGTTCGAGAACAGTTGCACTGCATAAAATATAAATAAAAATAAAAATTTGTAAGATTCGCTAAAAACCCAAAACAACAAGACATAAATATGTTTTGATAACAATTTTAATTTACTTAAATGAAATTAAATTTTAAATTATGTTATGTTTTTCGAAAATTATTAAATATCCTAATGAAAGTAATATTGACGAATGTCTGTGAACGAGAATGTTAAACAGTCCGTAAAATACTGTAACAATTTCAACAACTATAGGTCAATGCCCTACTAAGTATGCTTAGATTTCTATGATCTTTCGCCTATAGACCGGGAGATACTGACACAAAATTTCGAGTCATTTGTAACAGGATGGCGGTTCTACAGGGGTCTTAGTACGCAATGACAAAAAGAAAAATGATGGTGTGAACGCTGGTACCGGTGGGTTAGTCGCGTGGGCGTTAGTCGAACTTGTCGGAAAAATAGCGAAAGTCAAACGATTTGTAACACAAAAATTTTAGAATTTACCGATAGCCCATAAAAAAGAAGTAGGCGGTAGTGTCATGCCATACTTTTCCGGTATGACTTACAGCCCGCCATACCGACGCGAATGTGTTGATTTAAAAAAAACAATTATTCAACCATTTGTACCAAGCTAACTTTTGCACAGGTAACCATCGTCGTGCAGCCATTTACGAAAATCGCCATGCCATACTTTTCGGACGATTCCAAATGGTCGCCATACCGCCGAAAATCTGCAAATTTTTTTTATTTCGCCTATCTTTTTGTACCAGTATTGCATTTGGCTTTTTGGAGAGTATTTGATAAAATGTGACCATTATTATATTTGCCATACTTCTAGTAGGGGGAAAAAGTGCTGTCATACTTGAAAAATAAATTTATTATTAATTTATATAAGTGAAGATTTCCAACACCTAGATCTTTGAAATTTTGTATTTATATTCGTTGATCCTCAAACTTACAGGAAAAATAAGTGCCATACTGTTACAAATCGTTTGACTTTCGCTATTTTCCGATGAGTTCGACTAACGCCCACGTGACCAAGCCGCCGGTACCAGCGTTCACACCATCATTTTTCTTTTTGTCATTGCGTACTAAGAACCCTGTAGAACCGCCATCCTGTTACAAATGACTCGAAATTTTGTGTCAGTATCTCCCGGTCTACTACCAAAAGTGTGTATCACCAAAGTAGATAAACATCAGAAGGGATATATATCGTAAATTGATATGACCTTGACATTACTCATTCCTTAAGGAATTAAGTCCATTATAAGACTGGCCTGTCACTTCACTCACTGGGGGAAAATTAGCCCGTGTGCTATTTCAGACTAACGTGTACCATTGTACCAAATTTACCCCGGCAATTGTCGGAAAATATAAATAAATTCCGACTTTGTGGACCACCATTTTGTACGGCATCTGTGTCATACTATTTCAATACTGCTTTTAAACCATTATTCCGCAACGCCGTACTAAAATCATGGAGACAAGGGGAAAAAATCTCTACCTGTACTTTCGAATTCTCATCTGCACTCAGTTGGACAGCTTACAAGTGACGGCATAGTGCTGAATCTCATTATTTTATGCTCTTATATCGTACTAGATAGGTCACCTGGTGGTTCAAATGACCCATAACTTTTTCAACATGGGCCTGTAGTCTAGTACTAAAATTTGAACCGCTCATTCGAAAACTCTGCCTCAAACACGCATAGACAGAGTTTTGCTTCGGACAATGTTTGTGTGCGTTTGTGTGCGTCTTTACGAAAATGATATAACGCAAGGATTTAAAACTTGATTTTCAATAGTGAACTCAGGTACAACGTAACAAACTGGTGGGATATAAAAACGTTTCTTTAAAATTAAGTTAATTTTAAACATCAGTCATTCCTTAAAAATCATTCCTTAAATCAGTCGTTTAAAATTGTAAAATTTTAACGACTTTCGATAACCCGATTCGCGCTTCAGTGTCTGGTGATAATACTGAAATGAAGCCCAGATGATAATACTTTTACAATCACGTCATTCATATATTATCGAGTTTAAGGTTAAAGTGGTAGTTACTAGCCGTCTCATATAAATTGACATCAGTTTTACAGCCATTCAATTATTCTAATTTAAATCATACAATATTTTTTTAGAGCATAGATCGTGATTCTTCCTTTTACTATGTCTATACGGAAGTCATTTTTTTAAACTGTAACTATATTTTCTTGCAGCTACAGTTCAAATCCCTTTTTGCTTAAACGACCATTTGTAAACATCTCATTTGGTAATGTCTGATGGTTTCGTTAAATTTTGTCTACCTATAAAATTAAGTTTTTCAACCCATTGAAAAAATTTTCACACAAAATTCTAGAGATTTCCATTCACAGTCCAAGTGTATTTGCTTACGAATGACGATCATACGTATTAGCTGATATCTATAGTAATTAATTGAACCGGCTAAAACCTGAAGTAATCTTGATGTTGAATTAAACTATAATTACAATTTATGTTGTAAATAGACCTATATTGCAACGGACTAACTCCTTAACAAATTTGAAAATACAGTACACTAGCACAATTCTATTATTCCTGAAACAGTGTACATTTTGTGATACAAAAACCCGAATCGCGCGCCAAATTGTTTATTTAAAGTATGTATGTTATTTTTGTGTTCTTGGAATCAATGTTGAATCTATAGTATCAATGTTTTTAAGACGATTTTTATAAACTTTGCGTCTAACTCACCAACATAATGTATCCCCTCGGCTTTCAACCCGTCCACGGCTCTTTGTATCACCTGTTCCTTAACATCAGCCAGTTGTTCCGGTGTGATAAGGGGGCAGGGGCAATATGCCCCCATGCCCCCAGTGTTGGGGCCAGTGTCCCCGTCTCCGATGCGCTTGTGGTCTTGGGACGGGGGCATGAGAGATACCGTCTCGCCATCTGTGAAGGCGAGCACCTGTGGAAAATTGGGCAAAATTCATTTTGGGCCAAAACAAGTCAAAAGTCAATAGCAATGCGAAATGTAAATGCACTTAAACGGTACCTATTAATAGCATTTTTAGGTCCTCGGCGATGAAGTATCTCAGAATATAAGCAAAGTTTGGTTGGTTTGTTATAATAGTCTAATTTAAATTTATATCAATATCAAATACACATAAGTACATATGCTAGGTTGTTTAACTCAGTTCAGCATCATAGCATGCGTAACAGTCGTGATTAAGCTCTTCGAATCATTTGTTAAGTTTAATTGTCAATACGAAAATCAATTTATTGAGAAAATTGCATCCCTATCGCAAAATAATTTCAAGTACAGATAGTCAAATTACTTAAAAACTGTATTAATCCTACTAATATTATGAATGCGAAAGTTTGTGAGGATGTGTTTGTGTTTGTTACTCTTTCACGCAAATACTACTGAACCGGTAACTTGGATTAACACATAGGGTAGGTTTTATCCCGAAAATCCCACGGGAACTATGCGGGTTATTCTTTGAAAACGTGGGCGAAGCCGCGGGCGGAAAGCTATGTTTGTTAATATTTGCATTTTATTTTATAAACTTATATTATTTTATTTTATTAACTTATATTTTATAAAATTCCATCAATAATCGATAACAATTAGTTATTGGTTCTTTTGCGATCACACACCTATGCCATTCCTCAATCACTCGCTAAATTTCGTCACGAAAATGTACTATCTCTTAGCAACATATAAACAACAAAACAAAGTTTTTTTTACAATTAACTGTTATCTAATCGAGCCCCCAGTAAACGCACATATGATCGACGTCTTGACCCGTGTTATCGATATTATTTTCGTAAGTTATTTGTAATCACAGAGGCCGTAACATCATCTGTTTTTGAGGAATATAGTCGAAGCATTGGAGCTATGAAAATCGTTTTGCACTACGTAAAATATGGATAAATAATGAAAAGGAAAAGAACATTTAACGAAGAAGAAATCATCAAAAAATCCTCTGAGATTTTTATTACAAGTTAAAGACGGCAAACTAATACGTTTATTAAATTCCAAAGTTCATTATTTACTTCTTACTTTATCATAATATTTTTATTTATTTATTTATTTATTTATTTACTCTTTATTGTACAACATATTACAATGAAAGTACATAAAACAAAACCATTTAAAATGTACAAACGGCGGCCTTATGGCTCAAAGCCATCTCTGCCAGGCAACCTTCAGGCAAAGGACAAATTATAACTTAAGGTAGCCAATAAGCAATAATAACGTTAAAAAAGGAAAAAAAAAACTGAATTAAAACAAAGCATAATACATAAAACACTATATGTATATAACTACAATATAATATATACATATACAGTATATATACCTACATAAACATACTAAACATATATTATACTAAATATATTATTCATACATACTTATTGAATATATTACATACATAATTACATAAATATAATATACATAGACAGTACTTATATAGATAGATAATAGTCTTTCAGCATCTTTTTAAATGATCCTAACGTCTGGGCGCGTCGAATCGGTTCCGGAAGGGCATTCCATAAGCGAATTGCAGATACCGTAAACGATGTACCGTATAATTTAGTGCCATGCACAGGGAAACGAAGAAGAAAGTTATTAGAGGAACGGAGTGTGTAGGAGTCGGAAGCAAGATAGTGGAAATTGGATTTTAGGTTTTTTAGGTAGGTAGGATTTTTGTGACTAGGTATTATGTGATTTTTTTATAACCGTGTTACAAAAAAAAATTATGAAAATTGTCGCCTGCTTTCGTATTGTATAAAAAAATACCAACTCAAACAAATAAATTGCATTCGTTCAATAATAATTGCAATTTTAACGGATGCGTGCGAACACTACTTACGATAATATATTTACTTTTTATCATGTTTTTTATGAAGACTAAACTGGTCATTAAGGAGTGTCGTAACAATGCTATTGAAACTACTAATGTAATGTATTAGGAACAATACACAAGTGATTACAAACGTTATTTCATTCATATTATCATTTAAATAGTTAGTATTGTAGTTATGAACTAAAAATAAATCCTTTTTTTCTAGTTCAATTTAAATTTAAAAAAGAAAATAACTTCGTTCCTTTCCTTTTCAACTTTCAATTCATTGTCCACAGTAATTAAACAAAAACATCAAAAAAAATCCAACTACCCTCCCATTTTTAACAGTACATTATTCCAAAATACTTACAGAAATTTCATCGCCTTCTAAAACTTCTTCAATGACCACTGTTTGTCCTGCGCTACCATATTTTGCGTCTGTCAAAATCTCATCAACAGCGGCACAGGCTTCTTCCTTGCTTGATGCAACTACGACTCCCTTGCCAGCTGCTAAGCCTGACGCTTTTACAACCAAGGCTGGGAACGGCGCACTAAAAAACATGTTAATTTAATTATTATTTATACCTATATCTGAAGATGCTATTAAAATTATAATATTATTATAAAGTTACTCTACTAACTACACTGGATTATAATCCAGGGTAGTTAGTAATTTTGTTTTTTGTAAGCAAATGATTATTTTGATTCACTTGATCATTCAAAGTGGTAAAAACTACGATACCACCACATATAGATGTATTTTTGCTGCATTTATGTTCAAAAATTTATATCAAAGTGTACGTGTGTATTACACGTTATATTTAAAATATCACTAGAACAACAACTAGGCATACTCACGTGTTGATAAAGTTCTTAGCTGCCGCCGCATCAGTGAAAGACTGATATCTTGCTGTCGGAATCTGATATTTAGTCATAAACTTCTTCGACCAGTCTTTGTTCGCCTCAATTTTGGCTCCAGCTTTCGTTGGACCGAAGCATTTGATACCATGTGTTGATAGAGCATCTACAATCCCATCGGCTAGAGGATCTTCTGGCCCAACAATCACTAGATCTATGTCCTTTTGTTTGCACCATTCTGCTAATGCCTACCATGTAAAAAAAAATCGATATAGTTATAATAATAAAAAAAAATATTTTTTATAAACTACATCTGTAAAATTATAATAAACAGAAAACAATTTTTCCAATGATAAAATATAATGATTGTTGTTTAATATTTGTAAATAGTTTACATAAAACGTAAAAATATAAAATTGATAACCGAAGAATTTAACTTTAAAAACAACTGCCAAATTAAAGATCGGATTTTATAGGTGTTTTTTTATGGTCAATTGATGATATGAGATACTGATGATTTTATTTTATTTTTATATTTGCAATTTACGTAAATTTAAGTAAAGTTTAATTTGATTTTGTATATCCTTTAGATCCCAAGTGAGAAAAATTAACATTCAATATTTATTCCTCCTTTTATAAAATTATAAATGTCAAAGATAATAAACGTGAAGTCCCCTAGTGGGGTAAGGGGCAGATACATTTTAGTTTTTACATCTGTTTAACTGATCGAATTTCTTTAGAGACAAGTAGGTGATTAGCCTTCTGTGTCCTGCCAGACCAAGCCTTTTTTTTTCGTCTCCACCGGGAATCAAACCCTAGACCCCTCGGTTCTATGCTTATGCATCAACCACTGTACTGAGGAGGCGTCAAAGATAATCCTATCCCTTATTTGTTTCTTTGTTCTATATCAAATATATTTTAATTACCTAGTAACAGTTTAGCATTGTTATCAACATAAAAGCACAGGGCGAAGTTTATCAATAATTAGATGACAGTTTCGAACAAGTATGTTTCACTTGTTAATGTTATATGTGATAAATAAAAGAAAGCAATTAATTTCTTTTTATTTTTCTTCTCACAGTATTTATTTTATGTACACATGCTGACTGACGAAATGAGAAAAATATAAATGAACTAATTTTTTAATTCATTGTTATATTGTGCTTTTTAAAAATGTTATTTAGTAGGATAATACAGATTTTTTGTCATGATTAAGTTTTACCTTCACTAATTTGTAAGTAATACTTATTATATTCAAATATGATTCTTATTTGATTTCATATATTATTTTAATTGTCTCTGGAATACAAATTAAGTAACTATTTAAAGGTTTGCCTACATATTTTGATTTTAATGTTTTTCGGTTTTAAATTTTGTTTAAATTAAAGTTAAAAAAAGTTTGTTAGTGTGTAAGCGCTAGTTTTAATATTAATGTTAGTTAGGATTATGTTTTTATTTTCAATATAATAAATCTTGCATGGAACAGCGAACAAGCTAAGCTTTAAAACTAAAAAAAAGTTTATGCAAATTATAATTCAGGTAAAAAAAACTTATTAGAATTTAAATTCCTATAGGAACTTACGGGATAGTCTTTTATATTTAGATCGACACTTTCAACTTTGATAATAGACGAAATGCCGACGCTGCCTGGAGCACAGAATATTTGTTTTACTAGCGGAGAATCGGCTAACTTCCAACACAAGGCATGCTCTCGACCACCACTTCCAATGACCAAAACATTTTTAGACATATTTAATTAGAGGGTAATTTAATTTTACTTTTATATTTCACTTAGCATTAATATATATCTGTATTAATTAATACTTGCGTGACTTTCTATAATTAAAGTTCGAAAACTAAAGTTAAAAAACAAGTTTCAAAAGTTAGGCACTACCAATCACAACACACGTTAACTATAAAATGACATTTCCCTAATCGTATTTTGACATCAGCGTTCCGTTATACGAAATGATTGTAATTTATAAATAGCTTACGCAAGTCACAAAATTGATAAGAGCAAATCTTACTATAATAAGATCCGGCGTCTTTACTTATATACAATGAAACATAATATATCAAACTAATTTTATAAACTCGTTGAACAGTAATATTATGTACGGTCGTAGTTCGTCTACATAATTGCTACATTATATATTTTTATAATATAAAAGATTTTCATATTGTTTTAATACCTATTCACTTTTAATCAGGGTAACCTTATTTACTGCTATAATAAGATAATGATATAAGGTTACCGTATTATTACGTCCGCGTCGTTTATCTTTGAATACATAAAGTCCCATTAAAATCGTTCCAGGCAGCGTAGATCTTTGCTCAGGCGTGCCCAGGCCTAGGTAAGCAAAAAGCTTAGCAAAAAGATATAAATATACATAATATATAGGATAAAATCTGTGTGTATAAATGCTCTTTATAATTACACAACAAATTATTATAATGGGTAATTTTTAAAAGATAGAGTGAATCAACAGGAAACTTTTAATATAATTAAGGGATGGGATGGGATGGGATTAATTAATATAATTTAATATGTTAAGTTTTAGACAAAGCGGGCGAAGCCGTGGGTGGAAAGCTAGTACGAAATACGATATTATTACGAATACGGCTAAATCAATTAAAATGTTTTGAATTGATATTCTTTTACCAAATGGGAGAACGTGTACACCTTTGTCCTTTATTGGGTGTTTTTATGACAGAGAGGGTACTTACTTTTGCTGCAGACAAACCTGCGGGCATAAGCATGTATTTCTATTAAGTTAAGTGGTTTTCCCGTGAAAAAGGAACAATACTCGTTATACACGTTTATATTAATCACTAATAATTAGTAAGGTATTCTCTTAGGTAATCTAAATTAACAAGGCATGTGGTTCAAACTCAAGGCTCAACGGATTTAAAAATGAAATAAAAAGATGAAATATATGTATATGTAAAGGTTATAACAGACTTCAAGAAAACGAGGAATTTCCGTTGCGAGTAAAATTTCATAGTGATTGGTGGGTTCAGACTTGGTTCAGATACTTGCGGCCAAAGAATACTTATAATATACTCTAAAAAAGAGCTTGCGGCAACGCTTCATGGCAATACAGTCACGTCCTATACGTCACGTATCTTGTCTTCTTCTTCTTTTTGCCAAAGAAGTTTTATTTTTGACACGTGTGCTCTGCACACACGCAATTTTTTTATTACTTAGAAAAAATATACATTATGACGTAATTTAGTTCTTATCAAAGAGTGAGTAACTATCTACTTTGAAACAGAAAACTCAATTCGTTTTTTTTAAGCTATTGCATAGCTTTTATCTCAGACTTTGAGCGCGGCTGTGGAGCGCGGCAATCGAATCTAAAAATTCCGTAACGAAAAAACCTACACCCCTCACTCCAACCGGCACAGCGATGCTATACTGTGATGCTCTTTGCTGTGATGCTATATTACCTATACAATGTGTATGCAATAGCTTTACCGCGGCCGCGGCAGTCCTCGAGTGCCACACGTATTTTTTTTTTCATAACAGATAAAGATAAGTTGAAATAAATATTTTATGCTTGTATAAAAAGGAAGAGTAAAATTTTATTTTATTTGATTCCTGATTATATAATAAAATTTAATTAAAATTTAATTTTGTAAAATAGTCGATTATCACCAAAAACCGTAACTTTATTTGTGACAACACTATGACAAATATGGCGAGATAATTTGTTCTTGTCATTTTTCTGTGATGGTGATGCTTGTTCGTTGCGTAGATTACTTACAATAATTATTAGTTCTTATTAAAATGGCTGATACAGGGCTCCGTATGAATTTCGCCGCACTCAAAAGAGCGGATCCATATGCAAGGGAAATAATTGACAGCGCAACGCATGTCGCACTTTATACATTTGAAGAAAACGAATGGGAAAAAACCAACATCGAAGGTGCTTTGTTTGTGTACAGTAGAAATGGAGAGCCATATCATAGTTTAGTTATTATGAACAGATTGAATACTAATAACTTAATCGAGCCGGTATCGAAAGGTATTGAATTGCAATTGAAAGAACCTTTTTTATTGTATAGAAATGCAAAATGTCGAATTTATGGTATATGGTTTTACGATAAAGACGAGTGTGTAAGAGTTGCCACGAAACTAAATTCTTTAGTAAAAGATTCTTTGAAAGGTCCGAACGATATTCCTCAAACACCAGTGTACAGCGCACCAACGAAATCTAGCGCTCCTGTCGACATATTCAGTATGTTAAGTAAGGCGCAGGACGACTTCAATTCTAACAAAGGTATGGCATCAAACAAAACTGATTTGACGCCATCGCGAGCCCCGGATATGGCATCACAAAGCGTTATGGATTTTTTCGCTAAAGCTGGCAGTGGGGCTGCAGCTCAAATGCCGGCAGTTTCCTCATTGCCTTCACCCGGTATATTTGGGCCACGACCGAGTGATGCGCGCGAGGCACCCTTGTTACTCCAGAGACTGATGAGTAATCCCGCTCATTCTGTGGAGCATATAGAAAAGCAGCAGAGATCTGTTACACCGCAAGATGCTCATTCTACTAATGGTAATATATCCATCGATCCAGTGATGTGTCAGAATAGTGGATTCCAAATGAAATCAACTCCCATCGATAAACAAAACCAACAGAGGATACCTAACCTGAAGAATGTGCAACAAATTGAAGGTGATATGAATGGCCCTAACCCTTTAGAAAACGAGTTAAACTTAATGCATATTTCTTCACCGAAACCATCATCCCCACTGGCATCTTACCTGAGTCAGTCGCAAGATATTGTTCATGCTGCTAATTCATATAATGGCGGTAAATTAGAGGACTTAGGGTTAACTCCAATAATGAATTCATTCCCTAACCAGCCAAAACCAGCATTGATGCCACCAACAATGTTTACAGCAACAACAGGTTGTGACATTCAGTCTACTCCAGAGCCTTTGACTAGGAATCAACTTCTCCAAGCTTTCAATTATCTACTCAAACATGACGCAGACTTCGTAAATAAGCTTCATGAAGCCTATGTGAAATCTTTCTCAGAAAAAGCTTTCTCTGTTTCATAAAAATTACCTTTTGTTGACTTTGAAACTGACATTGTCAGGCTACATGTACAGCTCTAACTTAATATGAAATCCTCTAAAATGTTGTGTAGATCCCATAGATTCTTAGTGAATGGTTTGAACCTAATATTTTTGAATAAGTTTTAAACCTTTGACTGTGTCATGAAATCTGTACAGAGAATTAATATTAGCGACTCAGTTTAGTTTGGACAAGTCACATAATTGATGATTGAAACTTATTTGTGATATTATCATTGGCTTTATAATGTTATTTTCATTTATTGCAGCCGATGCAGTGTTTTCAAATGTATCCCTATGTATACTCTTTGCTTTGTTGTAAGTTCTAAAGGTTCCTGCATCCGTTCCGTTCCGGCATCAGCATTGAGTATTGTAATGTTATTCTGAAGCATTTTCATTTCATAGCTTATTTGTTGATCTTTTTGATCAAATAAATTAAACCCTGCATTGGACTGCAGTATTTATTATTTGAAACAATTTATTGCCTACTTAGCTTAGAGATAGTTCATTGCAATATTTATGGTTAAATAACTTTTGAGTGACATATTTCTAAAGATACAGTAAAGTATTTAAGGACTTATGCAATGATTTTTGAGAATTAAGGACATCTTTTTGACATTGAACATTGTATTTTTTATGAGGACTGCAAACAATTTGTTTTTATTTTTTTATTTTAGATATCTGTGCAACATAGGTTATGTTCTTGTCACATACCATGTGAAGAATAAAATATTACCTAGAAAATTTTTTTTTCATTTTAATAAATAGAATTATATTCTATTGAAGCTGGAAACATTTAAAAGTAAACTGGTTTCCTAAACTTTTTTTGCTATAAATATATATTTTTGAAAAAATTGTAAACCTTGTTGAAATACTAAGAATTGGAAAATTAACTGAGCATATTTTGCTTATTATTGTTATTGTAAAGGAGCGTCTATAAACAATAAATTTATTTACCACAAAAATGGGAATGCATAGCATACTATTAAAATTTCAAAATTATTAAATAAAGGCTTTTCATTAATCAGACATTTGTGATTTAGAATTTATTTTACCTTTGTGTAAAAAACAGATATTACGTATTTATCTATTTATTTTATATACGCTCCTATTCGAAATTAAATGTAAACGAGAAGACAAATCGGAAATGCAGTCTCAAATTAAATAGTTCTGAAGATTTGCTTCTTTATTTTATCATTGAACCTTTTTTGGTAAAGCAAAAAAAAACCTCGTCTTTTTAAATCGATTTAATTATATTACAAATCGCTTTGAACTTTGAACAACCAGTTGAGATTTGGTTATTACAGTTGAACAAAATATTTGAAAACATAGCTTTCATATGCTAAACAGTATAATTAATTATCCTTAATGCTATTTTAATTCATCAAAATAATAGAAAATTGACTAGCCTATTACAATAAAAAATATGTTTAATACATTTATTATTTTTTTCAAATTAATTGTCTTATTTCCTGGCCAATATATAGAATATATTTTATACAACCAAAATTATTTGTTATATTATTTCAAAATTTTGTTAAAACCCAATTAAATCTCACAAATTCAAGATTTGATCAATTAAAATAGCAATAAGTAACATAGATTTATACATAGTTTTCTACAATTAGGTTGCAAATTATTTTTCAAAGTTTTACAAAGTTGCAAAACCTTAAAAGAAAATTATTTTAAATTCCGATTAAAAACAATTGAGTGTCTGTTTTTCGTCTCAACGGGCAAATTAATCTCACTTTTCACCCTGTCATTAACAGTGAAATATTAAGATAATATGCTAAAGGGAAAAACTATTTACAAAAATTGTTTACAAGTTTACAGTTAGACTCACGATCTTGAACATTTATTTGTTAAATATCCAAAATATTCATAAATCTTAGTTTAATAGATATACCAACTTATAGTAGTAGACGTCCCTACCATTTCTACCAATGCCAGTGATTAAAAAAAAGAAAGTGTTTGTGGTTAAGCTCGCTAGTGACGTTCTAAGAAAGACATGATTTTATTGTCCATGGCATGGACGTCTTCTAGATCGTTATATGAATTATCATTTACCAGCGATGCCTGGCGATAATCCAAAGATTTAAAATTAATTTGTTCAACAAAAAACACCTAATTAATTTATTTTGTATGTAATGGATTTAGCCAATTACAAATCACGAACAATATTTTCGTAACACTAAGATTTTAATTTATACCAGCTAATATTATAAGAATATTCACATCCTTATTTCTGTAGCTAAACCTTTTGGAAGGTATTTTCCATCTCCATGAAAACAACAACATTAATTCAATAATATATTTTACTAGGCTTATTGGATTTATTCTATTAAAATATTTGGTTCAAACAAAATATGTTAAATTTTAAAAGAAATTCAAACCTCTAAATATTGGACAGTTATCACTGTAGAAATTGAACGAATTAAAAATATTACCAAGAAAGTGTAACAATATGATCATTGACATTGCTTGCATTAGATGTTTAAAAAAAGTAACTTGATACTTATTCTATTGATAAAAAGGGTGTCCAAAAGCCGTTGAATTTTAACAGTAATATACATTTTAACATTGAAAAATATATGAAGAGGTTTGAATTAACTACTTAGTGACAATATTCCTTAGAAATCCCTGACAGTCCAATGGTGGTACATAAGTTTAAGTGTATATAGATAATATAAAGGTAACACTCATTAAAACATCTATGTTTATCAACAACGCTTTTTAATTTATGTTCTGTGGTATGTACACGTGTATGTAAAAACTAAATCTTATACATATTTCATATTTGAAGGTTTTATTAAATTATTTTTGAATATCAGTAAATTTACAATAACTGCAACTAAGATAATACAATTCAACAATAGGTTTGGCAAGATAGTCAAATACTCCTCTTACACACAAGTGCTTTTGTGAAACAAGTGAAATTATTTCTAAACATAAGTGATACTGTATAGTCATAGAATTAATAATGCCCCTTCTACAGTATCTGTGATTTTAAGTATTATTAGTGCCGGTGGTTCATATAAGTACTAAATTATCTGCCAATGTGATGATAGAAAAAAATTCACTTCCATATTTAAAAAGCGCTGTTTTAAACGGAACTTCTCAACTGATTCGGTTTATTTTGTACATAGTTTACATAGTATACACCTATTGTCATTGTTGCAATACATTATGACGAAATGGGGATCGGTTGATTGTAATTTTTTTAATAATATCCATGATTTGGGTTATCTTTTATTGTGATGAACTATTATAACTACTTGTTGATAGCTAAATATAAATTGACCATGGAGAAAAAAGAAATAAATGAATAAGAATTTTCAGTTATTCCAGATTGTAAATATAAACGCTTATTCATCTGTATTACAACGACAAAATTGTACCTATTGACATTAATGGTATAAAGTATAAACTATAAAACATAAAAAAAACACAAAAAATTTTAATAAAAAAAGAAGTTGGTATTGCCCGCAAAATTTCATCATATTGTATCGCTTAGCGTTTCACAGCGCTACTGGAACTAATTATAGTAACCTAAACTTCAAACTGACACATTTCCTTATGAGCATTTTCATCAATCATCCATCTATGTATTGTCTTACATTCAGAACATAAAAAAAAGTATTTTTCATAGAAATTAGACTGAACAGTGCAATGATTGCACATTTCATCATCATCAAAAACGAAATTGGTTTCCGAACACAATATTTCATAATCAACTTAAAAATAATTCTATGGGTAGGATTCTTATTATTTTCTATGTGTTTTGTTTGTAAAATAATCACAAATAAATTAAAATTTTAACTAATAAAAAACGATATGTGTACGATACAAAAATTTAAAAATCGAAATAGATTATAGAAATAATAATTACATAATTAAAAATAAAAAAAACCACAGGTAATATGTGATAACATAGACAATAATAAGAATCCCATACCGTTCTATAATTGTTTATGACTGACTTATTCTGTCAACATTTAAATTGCAATGTCGAAGTCTATAGCATATTTTTTATTGTTTATTGATATGTTGAATGTAGAAATATGTTTAAAACATAGCATTAAAACGATCTTCAACCGGTTAATTTTAAATTGTCCGTACATCGCAATAAAAATGGTGACAAAATTCCTTAAAATAATGTTTATGAGCGGACAGACCGCTACTACGCCTTAATTAACATGGACTGTTATAACTGAACTAAATTTTGTCATGAAAACTTTTCGAAATACACCAGCCAAAACACTAGAAAATTTTTTAAAATACACAACAGTCCGACTTAATACATTCATAAATTACTTAGAAAAAACCTACATTAGATCAGTTTGTCTCATGTGACGTAGGGGAAAGAGACAAATAACGCAAAAAAAAACATTTAGTAGGGCGTTTTTCAAACTACCCACACCTACAAATGTAGGTAAATCATAGTCCTATTTATATTACATACTAATCACTGTTTTAATTAAAACAAAACTTAAAAAACCTTTATTCAACTATATTAATTCTATATGTATATTTGAATAGAAGCGCTGTAGGGCCTAACGAGTGAAAAAAATAATAAATAGGTTCCGGAAGCGCTGTCACCTCCTAAATTTGTACAAAAGCTGATTCACATCTGCAAAGAAGAAAAACAGGGTGTTAGGAAACTTTACATCAATGTAATATGTTTCTATATACTGTAATAGTGTGAGATTTAAGAAATTTTTATGTTTATTTAGTCGAGGTTGAATAAAAATTGTTGTAAGTAGGATTGGTATGGCGAGTAGTTCTGTGACTTCTAAAGTGCGGTTGTAAACTACGAGGGATTTAATTTTATTTATTTTGATTGTTTTAAATTGATTAATTGTTTTTAAATAAATAAATAGTAAATAAATAAATAAATTGTTGCGTCACCTGGCAGTGCTACCACAGGCGGTGCAGGTGCAAGTTGCGCGAGAGCACGGAGCGCACGTCGTGTGTGAAGCGCAGCGCGTCGAGCACGGGCAGCAGGTTCAGCAGCGCCACGTCCAGCGGGTCCGAGAACCACGACTTTATCGGGATCGCGTTGTCTGCGAATGGAAATAAACAATTTTTATTTTAAAATTTATTTTACGGTGAAAAATAATAAGAACAAATTAGTAAACAATTCAATTTGTTTTATATAATATCTACTAGTTAAATTTTCTGCAGAATTGCTAGTTTAGCAGATAGACCAAAACGATTTTTCAAGATGGCGACTGCAGCACAAGGTTAGTGACCCTACACTTCTACCTTCACATAAAAAAACCGGCCAAGTGCGAGTCGGGCTCGCGCACAAAGGGTTCCGTAGCAGCAAATATAATAAATTACAGTTAAATCAACCTATCTCAAAAACTATAAGAGATACTTTGATCAAACCAAAAATCGTTGAAAGAGTTAATTAGCATGCATCACCTCTATTTTTTTTAGAATTTTATACCCCGTAGTTATAAAAATAGAGGGGGGGGGACATACTTTTTACGACTTTGAGAGCTGATATCTCAAAAACCGTTCACTTTAAGAAAAATGTTTTTTAGAAAACTTTATATCATTTTAAAAGACCTTTCCATTGATACCCCACACGGGTATGTACATCGAAAAAAAAAATTTCATCCCTCAGTTACATGTATGGGGGGCCCCACCCCCAATTCTTTTTTTTACTATTTAGTGTCATATTTTTGTAGCGGTTCATACAACACATATTCCCATCAAATTTCATCACTGTAGTACTTATAGTTTCCGAGTAAATCGGCTGTGACAGACGGACAGACGGACAGACGGACAGACGGACATGACGAAACTATAAGGGTTCCGTTTTTGCCATTTTGGCTACGGAACCCTAAAAAAGGGTTGTTTTAGAAACGCAATCCGCTATGTAACTTTTCAATCCATACTAATATTATAAATGCGAAAGTAACTCTGTCTGTCTGTCTGTTACTCAATCACGCCTTAACTACTGAACCAATTTGCATGAAATTTGGTATAGAGATATTTTGATACCCGAGAAAGGACATAGGCCACTTTTTATTGCGAAATATGTACAATAATATTATGTAGTAGTTAATAATATCAAATCTTTTTTATTTCTTACTTTTCCGTTTTTGAAGTCGGTTGTTTTTAACGCAGTTATTTTTATTTAATACTTTTGAGTGTATTTTTCAACACGAATCAAACGAGCCCAAACTCGATAAAGTTGAGTCAATATATTACTGAGTTCCTATGGCCACCTTCCGATTCCATCATCAAATCAGCTTCATGTCATGATAATGTTTCATCGCTATCAAATTTACATACGTATTCAAAATTTCAGCTCAATCGGTTACCGGGAACTGAATCAAAGTTACTTGCTACATATCAACTTAGTCATCGAGTACAGACAAAAATGCTCATAAAATAAAAACTACTGGACCTATCCGAAAAAAAAAAATTATGGGACCAATTCGACACCATCCCGCATCGAACAAAAAAAGAATCACGTAAATCGGTTCAGAAACCTCGGAGTAATCGGTGTACATACAGAAAAAAAAAATATACCGGCCGAATTGATAACCGCATAAAATCGCATGGAGAGCTTAATTTTCATTAAAGGCTCTAATCGCACGGAAAGCTAAATTTTCACAAAAAAGCTCTAATCGCACGGAGAGCTTAATTTTCACAAAAAACTCTCATCGCACGGAGAGCTTAATTTTCACAAAAAAGCTCTATTCGCACGGAAAGCTTAATTTTCACAAAAAAGCTCTAATCACATGGAGAGCTTAATTTTCACAAAAAGCTCTAATCACACAGAAAGCTTAATTTTCACAAGAAGCTCTAATCACACAGAGAGCTTAATTTTCACAAGAAGCTCTAATCACACGGAGAGCTTAATTTTCATAAAAAGCTCTAATCGCACGGAAAGCTTAATATTCACTAAAAACTAATCGCATGGAGAGCTTAATTTTCATTAAAGGCTCTAATAGCACGGATCTTAATTTTCACAAAAAGCTCTAATCGCACGGAGAGCTTAATTTTCACAAAAAGCTCTAATCGCATGGAGAGCTTAATTTTCACAAAAAGCTTATATCGCACGGAAAGCTTAATTTTCACAAAAGCTCTAATCGCACGGAGAGCTTAATTTTCACAAAGAACTCTAATCCCATGGAGAGCTTAATTTTCACAAAAAGCTCTATTCGCACGGAAAGCTTAATTTTCACAAAAAAACTTTAATCGCACGGAGCTTTATTTTCACAAAAAACTCATCGCACGGAGAGCTTAATTTTTCTCATTAAGCTCTAATCGCACGGAAAGCTTAATTTTCACAAAAAGCTCTATTCGCACGGAAAGCTAAATTTTCACAAAAAAACTCTAATCGCACGGAGAGCTTAATTTTCACAAAAAGCTCTAATCGCACGGAGAGCTTAATTTTCATTGATGTAATTTCACTTATTTCGATGACATTTTAATGATTTTGAAATAAAAAATTGCGTATAGCACCTATTTAACAACGAAAAAACGTCTTGCAATAACAAATTTATGTCTGATGGATCTATCTAAAGGCTCTAAAGATAAAAAATTACGCGTTAATAAATGACTTTAAATTACGGATATTTTCCTGTGCGCACTAATAAACGCAACCACTACCGCCAGCCAGACAGCGCGGACTCTAACCGAAATAGCAAGAGAAAGAGTATATCAAAAACCCAACTATACTAAAATGACTTTTTTTTAAAACGTTAATAGCTCCCGTACCATAAAAAAGATTTGACATTATTATTTACTACATATTATTATTTATATGTGCTATTTATTAAAAAGGTTTGATGTCGGTGCACGGGCTTAATACTAAGTGCTTAATGTTCGGCACCAACTTCAAACCTATTTAATAAATAGCACATCCATACTAATATTATAAATGCGAAAGTAACTCTGTCTGTCTGTCTGTTACTCAATCACGCCTTAACTATTGAACCAATTTGCATGAAATTTGGTATAGAGATATTTTGATACCCGAGAAAGGACATAGGCCACTTTTTATTGCGAAATATGTACCACGGGCGAAGCCGGGGCGGACCGCTAGTAGACTATAATGTTTAAAATGAACAGAATTTTAGTTTTAAATCGATTTTATTCAACCAGGATATTTACCTGGAAAGTCCCGGTAGGCCCCGGGCGAGTTGTCCAGAATGAATACCCTGTTTAGGTCGTCGCATATTGACGATAGGTTCTTTGTGTACGAGCCGTGCTCCGCGGTGCAGTGTTGCCTGAAAACAATTATTGGTTTAATATTATTTTTCTCTTTACACGCAGTATTATAAATGTTTATTTAGCTCTAGTCAATTAGTCTGGTATACTTTGTTTAACAAATTTGGATCCTTAACTGTATATTTCGAAACTATAGAGTTACCATAAAATCATAGATGATGTATATGATATAAATGATTTTTAACAGAAGAGTGTGAAATAGGGGATAGCATTGGAAGTAATTAATATAACTTAAGAGCATTTTAATTTTGTCTAAGATCTGTGGTTTTTAGCTTTTTTTGTTACTTCTTTATTTGATATAGCCTTAGAATTAAATTATACCTAGTGGATCTTTAAATTAAATTAGCACTTGTAAATTCGTGAATAAGACATTTAAATTTATTATTTTGTAAATATTGTTATAAGGAATATATTAAATATAGATATGACGTCATTATTATTTATAGAGATGATATTTGCTATGTTTCTCTGCATACCTATTTACACATAACAATAAAATAAATAATACACAGAATATATTATTGGATCTTGATTCAACAATTCATGCTTTGCATATGTAAATTTGTAATCAACACAAAAAAGTACAATTCTCATTTCCGAAACTTGCGTCATTTATAGATAAAAGGAAATTATCAGTTTACGCTTATCTGTTTCCTTATTTAATAAGTTTGGTTCGATCACATTATCAATATTCAGGTGCAATCTAAATCAATGTTATCTGTTGAAATAAATGCAACTGAAAGTATTAATCACTCTAATTAACATGATTTATTACAAACAATCTGTGTTCATACTTTGATGCATTGAATAATGTTCTTATTATTATAAGAACATTATTAAATCTATATTATTATAAATACATTATTAAATCTATATTATTTCCTCGAATATATTAGGTATAGGAAAACTAGGTTGTATCTGAGAGTTTGCATACTGAGTTACAACATACTGACTAATAAAATATGATTTACACTTTACAGAATAACTTTCCTATTCATGAGTCTTTTAAAACTATTTTTTACAATCATTTTAACATTGAAGTTATTCTATTCTAATAAGTGTTTGGAATTGTGTAGATTTTTAACAGACTTCAAAAAAAGGGGAGGTCACGGTTCTTAATTCGGCTGATATTTATATATATATATATATATTTTTTTTATAAAATTCAAACCAAATTGTGATATACCTGTACTTTATAAGATGCCATATTTGATATTATGCCATAATTCGTTGCTGATTTTAAAGTTAGAAGATATTTATATAAAATATACCTGTAAAACCGCCGTCGCAGTATCCCCCTGCCATTGTCTAGTTTATCGGCCACCGCTGCTCCATATATTTCCATTGACGCTGTGAATACGACTAACTCATACCACTGTGACACCTGGAACAAATTACAAACGGTTTTCACTATAAATATGTATATATTTGAGAACATGTTGCTAATAATTTTTAAGCATACAAGTTACAATTAATCTATACTAATATTATAAAGAGGAAAGGTTTGTAATTATGTGTGTATGTATGTATGGTTTTCATGCTTAAACTACTGGACTGATTTTGATGAAATTAAGCACAGACAATCTTTAGACCCTGAGAAAGAACATTTTTATTGCGAAATATGTACCACAGGCGAAACCGGGGCGGACCGCTTGTTCTTAAATAAATGTAGGGAAAAATTATCTTAAGCGAAAAGGTTTAAAAAAAAATGAAAAAATATGCCCATATTTGAAATATGATGAAAGCATATAATATAACTGAATATTGATAAAGATTTTAAATATGATTATGATTTGTATGCCTAATAAAGGAAACTATGAACAGTAGTCATTGAAGACTAGTATGGATACATAGAGGATGTAAATGTATAAATAATTGCATCAATACATTTAATTATCTATTCATTAGCTGCAATTATTGCTTAAGGAAATAATATTATCTTGTAGTACTTGTTTTTCTGCTACTTTTAAATAAATGTTATTAATTGTTATACTTTAAGATACATAATTGCTGCATGGAATAGAAATGTTAAAATATGTAATGACGATTCGAAAGTGCTTCTTAAAGAAGTCTAATTAAATAAATAAATGTTTGAGTTTGTGTTTGAGTTTGAATATAAGAAAGGTCTCAAGTAAAGCAAAATTGGCACTTATTTTGAATTTTCGCAAATCCATACTAAGTAATATTATAAATGCGAAAGTAACTGTCTGTCTGTCTGTTTCTCAATCACGCCTAAACTACTGAACCAATTTTCATGAAATTTGGTGTGGAGATATTTTGATACCCGAGAAAGGACATAGGCTACTTTTTATCCCGGGAAAATGACGCAATCCCGGAAATCCCACGGGAACGGGAACAATGCGTTTATTCAATTTTTTTCATTATCAAT
The DNA here is from genome assembly GCF_061535395.1 of Colias eurytheme. Classification (NCBI taxonomy): domain Eukaryota; kingdom Metazoa; phylum Arthropoda; class Insecta; order Lepidoptera; family Pieridae; genus Colias; species Colias eurytheme. The sequence goes on along the minus strand of NC_142992.1, from coordinate 2,380,360 downwards.
TATTTATACTTTGATTGCGCGGGCGAAGCCGCGGGCGGAAACCTAGTAGCTCATAATCTTTAAAGTTATATCATTACATCTACTTACTATATCCAAAAAGTAGTCCACATGCGGTCGTTTGTGAACGAAAAATCTGACTGGATGCTTATCTATAGTAACTTTGAGTACAAAATCAGGTGGGGTGCCCGGCTTCACCGTCGGCCGTAACATCGCATCGTGGTGCGAGTGTATTAACGTCTCATCCAAATCCAGTACCAGCATTTTCCTTTTCACGAGACCTGGAATAAAGAATGCGTTTTAATAAAAATTTTGTTACGTTTTACTTGTCTATGTTTAGGTAATGTTGCGTTCTACTCTGGAATATATTCCTGAAAGCTTTCATCTCTAGAATTGTTATAATTAAATTAAAGATACGTTATAAAGGAGGAAATTTAATTTTCTAAGCACATTCTTATAATTATTAAAAAAAGCGGCATTAGAATAGTTCATACTTTATAAGTGTATGATGTTATTTTATGAACATTCTGTTACTTTATATTAAAATAAAATAATTAATTTCCATCAACGGTTTCAATGTTTATTCAGTGACATGATTTTATAAAAAAACAGCATATCTTATCACCTACGTCTCTACAAAATACTTGAATTTTTTCTATTTTAAGTCTAATTCCAATAAACACTCAAATTTTCTATGAAAGCGTGATTACAGATTGAAATGATTAAAAGATTGGTCAAGATCTTAGCCAAGGTGTATTGCTAAATTTTTGGAAACATTCAATCTTTATCTATATCACTAATCACTACATAGTATAAAACAAAGTCGCTTTCTCTGTCCCTATGTATGCTTAAATCTTTAAAACTACACAACGGATTTTGATGCGGTTTTTTTTAATAGATAGAGTGATTCAAGAGGAAGGTTTTAGTATATAATTTTTTATGTTTTAGACAAAGCGGGCGAAGCCGCGGGCGGAACGCTAGTGTTATATATTTGATAATACTGGGTTTGTTTGAGTTTTGAGTTTTTTTTTGAGTTTGATAAGTAGATAGCTTTTTTACAATCACATAGTCTCCTTAATACTAGCTTATGTAAAGAAAAACTCCTCAGTCTATAATTTTATATTACTACTAGCTTTCCGCCCGCGGCTTCGCCCGCGTTTTCAAAGAAAAACCTGTTCCCGTAGGATTTCTGGGATAAAACCTATCCTATGTCCTTTCTCGGGTATCAAAATATCTCTATACCAAATTTCATGCAAATTGGTTCAGTAGTTAAGGCGTGATTGAGTAACAGACAGACAGAGTTACTTTCGCATTTATAATATTAGTATCGATAACTCGGACACTATGCACATCATAATAATGAAATAGCAATGCATTATTTTAACGATTCTGAATGCAATACACAATTATATTAATTGGATGATTCCTACACTCATCAAAGAACAATGAATAGGGAAAATTGAGAGAATCACACAAAGGCGAATCCAATATGATGATCTGCACTTGTCATTATGACACAGCAAAAATAGGGATTTATATATACAGTTGAACCTCGATAACTTAAACCTTGATAACATAAAAACCTCTGTAACTTCACAAAATAATATGTTCCCTTCCCATCAGAGCCCAAAACCTCTTTAACTTAAAATACGCAACCTCTATAACTTAAATAAATAATCTCTGTATTGGCCCTCAATAACTTAAAAAAATGTTTCCACAACCTCTATTACATAAAATTTTTTGTCAATGAGTCATTTTGAAAGAGTGTCAAAACAAGAGGTTTCGGTATTTATTGCTTGCACGTGTTTACTATGTATTGTTAACGTAAACAATACATTACCTATTGTTTGCTTTATAGAAATTCTTCAAAGCTTTGCGGCGGTTAGCTTTATGACAACGACTTACTTGCATCATAAGTTTTTGATCGTTGTCCTGGAAACATCACTTTACTTACTGTGTGATAAAACTGGCTTAAAATTAGTCCAAAAAGAAAACTAACAACCCTCACCTACGCTGATAAAATAAAAGCTATAGAAGAAGTGAAACATGGATAGACCCTTGATAACTTAAAACCTCTATAACTTAAAATATTTTGTGTTTCCCTTGGACTTTAACTTATCGAGGTTCTACTGTACATACATACAATATATGTATGTGTTCAGATAGCATTATAAGGAAAGATTTCATAAATTTATCAGAGTATTAAAATATGTATAACATTTTTAGGATTCTGTACCCAAAGGGTAAAACGGGATCCTATTACTGAGACTTTGTTGTCTGTCTGTCTATTTCCAGGCTATATCTCATAAACCGTGAAAGCTAGAAAGCTGAAATTTTCACAAATAATGTATTAAAAATTAAAAAAGTACAATATTTAGGGGGGTCCCCATAGTACGGAACCCTTTGTGCACGAGTCCGACTCGTATTTGGCCAGTTTTTATTTTAATATATGGAGGTTGTAAACATGATCTTTGAATGCGGCCTGATATATGAACTGTCGTAGGCGATAAGACAAGTAACGGGTGTATCTATTAAATTATTTATATTTAGGCAGCACTTTCTATGCAACACTATTTGTTACCTTAGGCAAAGATAATATGCTTATTCACGCAAAATAACAAAAAATCTTATCTGAAGATATGCCTATCAGTACTTATCAATTAATCTTATAAGACCATAATATTTATTTCTAGACACAATTCGCTATGATGCAACATGCAACTGTTTACCATATGTTTATCATTATTAAACTGCACTACATAATATAATTTACAGCAAGAAGCACTGTTTGGTTTAAAAACGTTGTTTACATGATAAGCATAGTGATTGACATATGATAAATGGGTAAAATGATAAAATTTTATCGTTACACGTAAATGGTGGTAAGGAATTTAATAAGAGTGAATTAATGCACTGTTATTTTACTTACTCAGCCTGTGTCTAGATACTGGAGAAAGTGGGTATATCTCATATTTGACAGATTGATATTGAGCCAACTGAAAAATCAAACACCACGTGAGACACAATACACATGAGAACCATTAATCGCACTATAACAGCCGCAAAATGTTTATATTTACCGCTCGATACTGCTTTCTAAACATGTAACAAAAACAACTCCATACTTTAGAAGCGAGGAGCATGAACGCGCGAAGGCCCATTTGCAATTGTTTCAGCATTTGAAATGTTTAAAAAATTATTACTACTATATTAATATTGCTAGCATTTAACAACGAGGAAACAAACGAGATCATTGACAGAGTAATTCAAAACAAATTGTATGAAACTCAGTGCCGAAAACATCTAACCCGCCATGACATAATCGACCCATTCACACCATTGACCACAGAGCAAGTAATATAGCCATTGACTAAATTTCATATTTCACTTTCCCTTCTTTTTTGTCTATGACGTTCGGATTTTGCATAGTGATGTCCCTCAATAATCGATCTTTATATGTTCGATTATTATAAATTTGCTTTAGATAGATGGATATATATAAAAATATAATGTTATTTGTACAAACTCTTGCAAAATTTAACAATAAATAAAAATAAGTCATTTTATTACTGCATTGCAATATTTTTTTTTAAGTCAGTCTTTATTTAATACTCTTTATTACTGACGTTTGGGGTTTGACTCCTGAATTTTTTATTGACGTTTCATTTTGTAATTTGGGGGCGGATTCATATTCCTCATCAATTCTTCGTAAAATACAAGAATTGCAAAAAATGGTAGTTACAATTTTCGCACTCTGATGTCTACATAATAAGGAACATAAATACCAAGTAAGTATCTCTATATTTTAAATATATATTCACCGTATCCATCAATGGATTCCCTGTGGGCCATATCTTGTATTGATTTACGATCGATTCGAAAGCTGTAACTTTGCCTGAGATGAGCTAATATTTTTTTTCTAGCCTTCAAGATGATTGGGGGTTTGTTCGTGTACAATCATAAGGGCGAGGTGTTGATATCGAGGGTCTACAGAGATGATATAGGGCGGAATGCGGTGGATGCGTTCAGAGTGAACGTTATTCATGCTCGCCAGCAAGTTCGCTCACCGGTTACGAATATCGCTCGTACATCCTTCTTTCACATTAAAGTAAGTGCAACATATTCTAATAGTTGAGATACACCTTACAAGTCACTATTTTCTAGCCAATGATTTCATTCATATTGACGATGAATTTCGACTAAGTCCAGATCCAATTGTAAATGAGTATATTATAACACGATTATCTCGAAAACTATCAACCTTAGGGAAAAAATACAAAGAATAAAAAGGTTTTATTTTAGGCTATTCTTGCCAATAAAACCATAAAAAATAGGTGTTATACTGACTAAAAAAAAATTTCAAAATTTCGTCTAAGTCTTTCTTCCATAGCGCCCCCAAGGCTACACCCCAACCATATTGACTGCTTGCTTGCTTCTCATTTTAACTATCTTTTCTGTTTTGTATTAATTTTGTTCATATATTTTGTTTTCCTCTTTTTTGTATACCATGTCCAAAAAAAAATATATATAAATATTAATTTTTTCCACTTTGTCATTGTTATAATTAATGTAAAACTACTGTCACTTTAATTGTCTTATTATTGGTATTCCTTTTTATTGGCGTATTGTTTTGTTAAAGTTAGTTATAAATATTGTAATACAAATAGCTGTAAGGAATCTATGTATGTAAAAATAAAATAAATAAAATATCATATAGATTGTGGTGTTGGTACCAAATGTTCATTAATGAAATACAAACATTCTTACTATCTTTACTACATAAATGAGTCATTTAATTTGAGTAAAAAACATACCTACACCACCTCATCCCTATAATATTTGATTGAGCCTTTGATTCTTCTTTTGCAGAGGAAATGTAAAATAAAGATATAGAAGTAGGGACTTGAAAGTCTTTATAATGCCATACATAACATGACTTATGCCATATTTTATTTGTGCTCAGGCAGTGTATACTGCATAAAGCTTAAATCAGAAGAATATCAAACTCAATTAATTATTTTTCTTCCTTTACAAGTTGTACTTAGTTTCACATTGTTTTTCAGAGAGCGAACATATGGCTGGCAGCGGTCACAAAGCAAAATGTGAACGCCGCTATGGTATTTGAGTTTCTGCTAAAGATCATTGATGTGATGCAGTCATACTTTGGCAAGATTTCTGAGGAGAACATTAAGAACAACTTTGTGCTTATCTATGAGCTTCTTGATGGTATGACTCATTGAATTATAGATACATTATTGATTTAAATCCATACTAATACATATTATAAATGCGAAAGTAACTCTGTCTGTCTGTCTGTTACTCAATCACGCCTTAACTACTGAACCAATTTGCATGAAATTTGATATAGAGATACTTTGATACCCGAGAAAGGACATAGGCTACTTTTTATCCCAGGAAATAGGATAGGTTTTATCCCGGAAATCCCATGGGAACGGGAACTATGCGGGTTTTTCTTTGACTGCGCGGGCGAAGCTGCGGGTGGAAAGCTAGTTAGTATATAAGGAAATGTCAATTTTTTGTGAGATATGAGGGAATACAATATGTTTTAGCTTGTGAACTTTTTTGTGGCAGTATTAATTACTAAAAATAGAGCCTATATTTATTAGATCCTATCATTTGGTTTAGATAAATATAGTTTTATAATAAACTCCCATACAGATCAATAATTATGAATGAACATTTATTATAGAGATCCTTGACTTTGGTTATCCACAAAACTCGGATACTGGAGTTTTGAAGACATTCATCACTCAACAGGGAATCAAGTCTGCTTCCAAAGAGGAACAAGCTCAGATCACCTCACAGGTAATTTATGATTCGATATGTCATAAGAAATTATTTAATATTTCATGGAAATTTTTTAAAAATGATTGTTGATGACGAGTAAAACAACAACGAAAGTTATGGACTTAAGCTTATTTTAAAACTTAACATATGTAAAGGTTCTGTTCTACTGCTCTTGCTCTTTCTTAAGGGCTAATAATGGGCTTTCGTTATGTGAAATATTTTAATTTAATTAATTTTTATTGCAGGTGACAGGACAAATAGGATGGCGCCGTGAAGGTATCAAGTACCGGCGCAATGAACTGTTCCTTGATGTACTTGAATATGTCAACCTTTTGATGTCACCTCAAGGTATTTTTAATTGAGACTACATTTTTGGGAATTTATTACATTAGTTTCTATGGAGGTGAAATTTGAGTGATCATTTTTTACTCTTTAAGCAGATAAACCACTAGTAATTTGGTTAATCTATAATATTATAAAGAGGAAAGGTTTGTATGTATGTATGTATGGTTTTCACGCATAAACTACTGGACCGATTTTGATGAAAATTGGCACAGATAATCTTTAGACCTTGAGAAAGAACATAGGCTACCTTTTATTGCGAAATATGTACCACGGGCGAAGCCGGGGCGGACCGCTAATGTTTGATATGCAGACAAATATGATCTACGGACATATTATGTAAGTGACACAAGCTTGTTGGGGCCATATTATGACCTCTTATTTGCATACAGTTTATGCCGTGAATTGAACTAAGCGGCAAATTCATATTATGATTGAAATAATCATGGCTGGTTATTTCAATCATATCTAACAACTATGATTTAAATCATTTTAATCACAGGAGTTGTTAGCGAAGTTAAATCTGTTTCTTAACAATACAATTTGCAAGGACTCATATGAAAAATCGACTGTCTACACTTTTGACGTGACAATGTCTTATAATTCGATAGAGCCGGCTGCACGCACGAAAAAACATGACTCATGCGGCGTTACCTCGCTCTGAGGCGTTCCATGTAAGGCTTGAAGTGCAAGCGAGAGCGCGGAACGAGCGACAAAGAAGCACAATCGGACGTTGTCACGTTCAACTATCGTCAGTAAACCGACTTTACAGACAACCAAATTATTTATGAAATGTATATTGATGATTTATAATTTTATAATAAACAGGTCAAGTACTATCAGCCCACGTGGCTGGTAAAGTGGTGATGAAGTCATACCTCTCCGGCATGCCCGAGTGCAAGTTTGGCATCAACGACAAGATTGTCATGGAGGCCAAGGGGAAAGGGAACGGTAAGTTTTGACATGATATTGATTGATTGAGCGTGATTAATATTACAAGTGAATAATACAATATGTTGTTGTATTATTTTTTGTTTGCTCAAATGACATAGATAGAAATAGAAGAGATAATATGTATTCATAAATTACATAATATTGTCTATTTTATATCTTTTGTCTTAGCAATATAGGTTCGGTAATTTAGGTATGAAGAATGGAATATGTATAATTTAAACCAGTACAGTTAATTTTTTAAACATAAATAATAAATATCAAACAGATACATAATACCATCAGTATCAAAGAAACTGGCATATTTTTAAGCTATTGCTAAGCTTCTATCGCGGGCCTTGAGTGCGGGGACCGAATCGAGAAATTCCGTAACGAAAAACCTCACGCTCCCCACTCCGACGGGCGCGGAGGTGTGGGTTCAAGGTATAGCATGCAATAGCTTTACCGCGGCAGTCCCCGAGTGCCACACGTCTTTTTTTATTAAATTTTGGTACCCTCAGTATCAAGGAAACTGGCATATTTTTTATTTATATATTCATTCATTCATAATTTCAGGTGGTATATCTGGCAACACAGACAGCGAGGGAGCCCGTTCTGGCAAGCCGGTGGTCGTGATCGATGATTGCCAGTTTCATCAGTGTGTGAAACTGAGCAAGTTTGAGACGGAGCACTCTATTTCGTTCATACCACCTGATGGCGAGTTTGAGCTTATGAGGTTTGTTTTTTATAAATTTATAAAGAAAAAAAAAAATGTTGTGTGGTTTTATGAAACCACGGTAAAAGTGAAACTTATCGTACCGTTCCGAACACTGCTTTATACCTACTCGGCAGCCGACCGTCACGCGACATGCGCTACACAGACCAAAAAGTTTGAGACGATGTAATAAAAGTTTCACTTTAAAAATTCGATCACGAGGCGGGACTCGAACCCGCATCCTTTCACATCAATCCTGCGCGGATGCTTGACCAACTCAGCCACCCGTGACCCGCCAGAACGATCGAATTTGTTCTATTCTTTCAGTTTTATGTGTCTATTTGTATAACTTGGATAAAAATTTTGGTTTATTACTTAGTAGTTCTGTGCCTCCAGTGAATAAGGGAGTAAGACGAGTTATTCCCTTTGGATTTTATTGCACCATTGGATTCAGCTCGTCAAAATACACAACATATCAAAAGGTCATATCTCTAGCTGCGTCCTAACCCATTTTTTCGAATGACCCAAACGGTATAAGTAGGGTGTGAATAACGGTATAAGTTACCTTATCCATCATTTTAGGCAATCGCAAAGGAACTATTCGTCTCGAGTCAAAAGTACCCACGAACACAAAGACGTATGTGTAGTTATACTTTTTGAATAAAGACTTAATTCATTTTGTTCCATCAGTCCTAACACTATTTTAGTATAAACGCATTTGTGTCATTTTTCTAACATGAGCATAAAGGAACAACTCTTTTAGTATCATTGGTTCAAGTGACGACATGAGACAGTTTGGCATTAATGCCGTGTCGCTATTGGTCTATTATTTTGAATACTGCACGGAAACAACATACACTATTCCTTATTATTTTTAAATCGTTTTTTCAATAAATCTGCAACAACAAATCTTTATATTTTTTAAAAAAGGTATATATCAGTTAACTTGGGATACTAATATATTTCTATGGAAATTAACTATTTTTTGCAATAGATATTAAAAATACAGTTAACACATTTTGTGCATTTAATGATATTATACTCTTTTTTTATATAAATACAGAACGATAATTGAATCATCTAAAAAAAGCCAACAAAAATGTTAAACTTATATTTTCTTCTTATAATTGGGTAAGTTTTTAAAAAATAACTCGTTTCTAATCTTTTTTTAAAAAAATTATCTAACTACAATAATCAAGACAATAATACTATAGTCTATAATAGTCTATAATATTCTCCGCATATAGCGTTTTAGCCACTGTGCTTTGGTAATTTGCCTTTTTTATAGGAAAAAAATCCGCAATATCGATACTTCTTTGGTCTTGCATTTTCGTAAACATTTTATGGATACTCTGGTACCACATATTTTGAAAAAATTGGACTATTGTCACGTAGAGTCTCTTCAAAGTGCGTGCCACAAGTCGTATTTGCATCCAAGGTACCTTCAAATCTGTGCTTAATTTTTTCATAAAATCTTTGCGGCTCATTGTTTTTTACTACTTAGTTTATTTATCTACATTATTTTTATATTATATGATATAGAAATTGTTAAAATTCTATATCATGCCGTAAAATATCGCCACTGACCACCTATAACTTTTCCTGTATTAACTGAACATACAGGAATATGGTTTTCGGGCTTCTCTTATCTCTTTATAGTGCTTGTATCCTCAATGTATACCACCATGACATTGTGGCGTTGCCACTTTTATTATCTATATTTTATTATCTGTGGCGTTTCGAAACGGAACGCACTTGATCGAATTTTAAATTGATTCGACGATTAATTTTCACTAGGACAATAGTTAATTCGCAAAACGCAATACGCAGTTGATACCAATACTCAATGATTGTCTCCTGCTAACCTGTACAGACTAGACTCATTGTGGTGACTGGTGAAACATTGTATAGCATTAATAACATAGTACTGTATTATTGAAAGATAGATCAAAGGTTTATTTTACAATCTACGACTTTCATTATACATGGGTAACAAAACCCCATAACATATTCGGTTTTACTCCGGACAACATCTTCTGCAGCCACCCAATCCCCTTGCTTGAAGTCCAAATCCAGCGGAGGACAATAATCGTCATTTACTAAAATTGAAGGTTCTTCGTCCTTAGTATAAAAGTTGTCTGGATCCCATTTTATACTCAATCTATAGTATAATACTATGGATATCATGTGAAACGTGACTTGGAAAAAAATTATTCAAATAAATCACAAAATAAAAATTTGAAACAATCTTAAAAGTTACGAAAAGCCCAATTATACGTCAAAATGACACACAACATCCTCTTTACAACCAAATGGCGGAATTTACCGGGATGAGCCAACTATGTACTGCTAGGTCTCGACGGCTAATAAGTTGGTTCTGGATTTTGCAGCGATTCGATGGTAAATATAGAAGAGTTCATACGTCAAATTTACGTAGATTGGACTTCTAGGGTTAAATGCATAAATAGGTACCTAAATGTTGTTTTGTTTTTATTATCTAATAAAGATAAAAAAACCCGTTGATTTCATTCGTTTTTCAAGCTACGTGCATAGTTTTTCCACTAAAATGCCTCAATTGAGTCATAAAGTACTCAAATTTCAAGCATAATAAGTCACATCATTTCTATAAAACCAAAACTGGCAATAATATAAGTCGTGTTGAGCGACTATGAACATAGTGCATAAGGGCATAAGTCGTTATATTGCAAAGAGTAAAAAAAAATTATGTGAATACATTGAGTTATTCCATGAAGTACTCGTTCATAAGGCCACAACTACAAAAAAACACGAAAAAAGTATATTTATGGGGTTGTTACAATATGTGTTCATATGTAAAAATATAGTCTAACATCATATCTTACACATACAAGCTTAAAATTTTGAATTAATAAAGATTTAATATTGATATATAGTTTTTTGTCTCTCCTGAAAAGTGCTGTTTTTGAGTTATTCCCTTATTCACTGGAGGCACAGAGTTGTTGCCCCCAGCTCCCCGCGTCTACTGTAAGGAAATTAATAGTTGTTATATGCAACACATTTTTAAAGTATCGACATCTATCGGTATTATAAATTTCGCAGTGATTAAATTACGCATTACTTCTTGAGTTGTTGTACAACGGTAAAAAGTAGCCTATATCACTCTACTAAGGTGTCATTTTTGTAAAACCTCATTTGTAATAAGTTTCAAATAAGCTTTTAAAAATATTACAATGTTACTTAGGAATAATAATGTATCTGTTTGCTATTGAAAGAGTTCTTAAAAATTTGTTAAATTATTTCAGAGCACAAATAAAAAACAAAAAACATACATAATATACACATCTGGTTAAAATTTTGATCATTATGTATTAAAATGTGTTATATCTATTTTTCTATAGATACCGAACAACCAAGGACATTTCCCTGCCGTTCCGCGTGATACCCCTGGTCCGTGAAGTGGGACGCACCAAAATGGAGGTCAAAGTTGTTCTCAAGTCCAACTTCAAGCCGTCCCTCCTTGGGCAAAAGATTGAGGTTAAAATACCGACCCCGTTGAATACTAGCGGAGTGCAGTTGATCTGCTTGAAGGGAAAGGCGAAATATAAGGCCTCGGAGAACGCTATTGTTTGGAAGTGAGTGTATTTGAATAGACAAATATCATTGTAATAGACAAATTTAATACATAATATGTATTTTAGTAATAGTTAACTGTTATATCTGTGTATAAACTGATATAGTCTGTGTATTATCCACTAGCCTTCTGATCGCGGCTTCGCCCGCTTTGTCTAAAATCTTATAAATTATATACCTATTAAAAACCACATAAAAAACTGTTGCGTAGTTTAAGCATACATATAGGGACAGAGAAAGCGATCTTGCTAATAATTTAAACTATGCAAATGTGATTAACCCGTGACGCGTCCTATGTACAGGCGGTTGCTCATAACTAAAACTGTACTGTAGCGTCCTGCGTAACAACGACTGTTCATAACGCGGCCAATGACTTTGAAGGTCACCTGTAGCTGCTTACAAGTGAATGTTTCCAGTATAAAAAATATTTGTCTATGCCTTATACATTTTTAATTCGAATCGGTACGACTCCGACGCTGGCAATAAAGACTAAAACCACAAAAAAAAAAAAAAAAGTGAATCATTGATTGAGTTGCGTCATCGGCCATAGTTTGTGACATTTGTCTTGTTCAACGAATATTTGGATTGTGAATTATGCCGAGAGGAATAATTAGATGAGTGATAATTGAGACGTATATTACTGGAAATTTTACGTAGAATACGTTTATGATATTGGTTTTAGGGATATTTGAAGAATACTCAGTGAAAAAGTGTCTCAACTTTTCAGTGCGGAAGACGCAAAATGGCGCTTTTTTTCTTGTTTGTGAATAATGGAGATTTGTTATTATTCATAGTGAAATACGTTGTGTTAAATGTGTGAAAATATAAGTGAATGTATTTGGCAATCGTGTAGTGATATGAAAACGTGAATATGATCATTTGATGACTCAGCATTATCATGTAAGTGTTAGTATGTAAGCAATTAAAATTAAAACAAAAGAAAATCAATTTTTTATAATTTTATAGAAAAAATATATCGTCATGATTACATTTTTATGCTATAACTAGTTTCTTCCTCTTTCCAAAAATATATCATACATGGCATATAATTATAGAACAATAGGGTAAATAAAATTTTCAAACTCGGTAGTCATAAAAAAGCTAGATTTCGTGAACTCCCTTGACACTATCGGGATCGGTGCCGGCTGTGCGCCGGACGCGTCACGGGTTAATAGTAAAATTTACAACGAAGATGTACAGAGTGTCCAGTGGCAGATTTCAATGTTTGAGGGCTTGTAAAAAAATAATTATTATTTCTAAACAAAATATTTTTATTAAAGTCAAAAGAAGACGAGTGCGGATTTTATCTCCTGAAAATTACATTTTCCAAATGCCGCCCTTCTACTCTCACACACTCCTCAATCTATTCCGCATGTCGAGAAAAACTTGTTTGCAAAGGGAACTGGGAATTCTGTTTAATTCAGCCCGGATATTTTCCTTCAGTTGTCTTATGGTTGTTGGATTTGATTGGTAAACCACAGTTTTTAGATAGCCCTACAAGAAAAAGTCACATGGACTTAGGTCTGGTGACCTGGGTGGCCACGGGATGGTGCTGTTTCGGGATATGTGCTTTTCAGGAAATAACTGCCGCACTGAATTCATTGACACATTAGCAGTATGAGCCGTAGCAAATCATGAATAATCTGAATTTAGTATGGATGGAGCTTAAGCTTTTTTTGCATAATGACCTGTAAAATCGATTTAGGAATCCCCAATATCGACAACGTGTGCGAAGTGATAAACGTGGGTTTTCAATTACAGAATTCATAGGAAGTTTAATGTTTTCTATCGTGGATACTGATGGTGCTGGACCCGGCCTAGGGTTATTAATGACTGAACCTGTAGCCCTAAACCTTGCTAGCCACGACTGTATCAAATTTATCGAAGGTCCATCTCTTAAACGATGAATTTGATAATGGTTATTAAACCGACGGCGTGTTTTCGCCAGCGAAATCACCCGAAAAGTATGCCTCAATAGCATAAGCGCGATACTCTCCGCTCCACTGCACCATTGCGACTAAAAAATCCGCAGAACTGACGCGCTGAATGACATCCCCCGCGTCCCCCTCGCACGTCGCGTTTTAAAACTAGAAGCGTTCAAACATTGAAATCTGCTGCTGGACACCCTGTATAATAAATAATAATATAATAGAATATACCTACTGTATCTTTTACAAAAAAACTCAAGTTTATACCGTGTATATAATTTCTAGTGTAGGATAATTTTAAATAAAACACAAAACATATTTAAACTAATATTTATTCACCATATTCGCAATTCTTTCCCATTCAATGTTATGGATAAAATTTAACTATTTATAATTTTAACTAAACAAACAATCACTATATTATACTAATATCTTTATAATAAAATTCTAGAATAAAACGCATGGCCGGCATGAAAGAAACGCAACTGTCTGCGGAGATAGAACTGCTTGAAACAGACACTAAGAAGAAGTGGACCCGACCACCAATCTCTATGGGCTTTGAGGTGCCTTTCGCACCTTCTGGATTTAAGGTGATGTAGTTCTAGAAATAAAAAAAAAATAATTATGGTCTATATGCGTAGAAGTATGAGAAATGAATTAAATATGGAAATAGGATAAATTCTTAGATGTGTGATATATGCTATGCTAAGTACTGTATTAATTTTACTGTCTTACTCATGTGCTTATAACTTATTACAAAAATACACGGATTTTATAGATGTATAAAGAAACATTTTGCATGGTCTTTCTTTTTTTATATGCCACTACAACTTCAATATTTTAACAAAATTTATTTATTTTTTATTATTGTTTCCAGGTCCGATATCTCAAGGTGTACGAGTCGAAGCTGAACTACTCAGACCACGATGTGATCAAATGGGTGCGCTACATCGGACGGTCTGGACTTTACGAGACAAGATGTTAATGTAAATTCAATAAAACTTATATTAAACTCGCAGTCCGCCCCGGCTTCGCCCGTGGTACATATTTACGTTTTCTCTACATAAGAACCATCCTCGTACTTCAAGGAATATAATAAAAAAAGAATTAACGAAATCGGTTCAGCCGTTCTCAAGTTATGCGTTTACCAACACATTTTGCGATTCATTTTTATATATAAGAAGATTAGTTATAATTTTTTAAAGTTTAGAAATAATCGATCACAAAGCGGGATTCGAACACGCGTCTTTCGGTCTATATTATTAAACGTGTTAATTTTTAATGATAAGTTTCGATTTTAATTGTATAATACACTTTCTACCCACAAGGAGCAATTAAGTGGGCATTAACTATCCATACAGTTAGAAAAGTTTTGTTTCCCCTTACAGACGGACGAAATAGCCAAAATATAACTATTACAAAGTTTTCGAATCTCTAATAGTATACTTTTTATTTGTAACTCGTTTTCTGTATCACAAACTATTTTCATATACAAAAAAAAAAAAATATATTTTCGCGAAAAATTCGGAATCTTATCTATTATAATCAAAATTATTAAACAATACATTTTTTTTTGTTTCAGATTTTCTTCATTACTCAAGCAAACGCCGTGGCATTTTTTTTGTATATAAAAGAAATCAGTTTAACAATTCAATGAGTTTAATTTTCACAATGTATGCTGGATCGTACATCCTATACATTTATTATTTAATCAATTATTATATTTTATTAAAAATAATACATTTGTATACAATAATGTTGAGAATCTCAATTTTCTGGTTTTTATGAAATTTAATAAAATAACTCGGAATGTTTTTTCGTAGGAGTGAAGCTTCAAATAAAATATATATTTATGTATGCAATGGTAGATAATAATTTCGTGATTTTAGACGAAATTTCCAGTTTATTTTAAGTTTTTTTAGCTAAGTTTTATTTTAATAATGTCATTCCTTTAGATATTTTAACAAGGGTTTGTTGTATTAACATTTTTCCCGGTTTTATATTCAATCTATTTTTAATGTGTATGTTTGTCTATTGGTCACCTTGTAACTGGTATGTTTTTCTTGAATAGATGTAGCATATTTTAGATTGAATATAGAAATCGAGTGTTAGATTAATTTGCTAGATACAATAGTGGTTTTAGGGCCGATTTCTCAATCCTTAGTTAAAATTTAACCGTCCAATAAAGTATTACACGAACATATTAAAATGTCAGCTATAAACTATCAAATACAGACAATTAGAATACATTTTTGGAATGGTAGTTAAATACGTTATTCGACGAATAAGTTTTAACCAAGCATTGAAAAATCGGCCCTTATTTAAACAAAATACATACATTAGTAGATATATTACAAATCGAACCCTTATAATATTATTATATCATATAGATTCGTAATATATCATATAGTATTAATAATATATTAATAGAGTATTACGAAATTATTATAATCTAAGCGACAGTTACAAAAAAATATTATTTCCAACAATGAATTTAAACTAATGTAATTAGGATTTGGGATTGAGTTTTGCCATTTAAGAAAAATGTCAAAATTATTTATTTTTTATTAATTTTATGAATTAATTTTATCTGAATCACTGTGTTGTAACAGAAAAAAATCGTCAAAAATGAAGGTATACTTTTTACATTGATTCAAAATTTTGAGATATATGCATAATAAATTAACTTAATTTTTACAAGTATTTAGCTATGTGTTTCTTACTGTGTTTATTCCTTAAATAAATAATTAATAACACTGTCGCTTAAGAAATAGTGTAAGTGGTTGAATTTCATACTAGCTGTTTGAGATTGTATCGTTCGCATGTTTAGGTCAAGCTTAATGTTATGAAATATGTACAATAAATGTTTAAAATATTATCTGTTTTTATTATTCCACTAGTTGCGCCCCGCGGTTTCCGCGTGACTCCGCTCCTGCTAGTCTTAGCGTGATGATATGTAGCCTATATATAGCCTTCCTCGATGAATGGGCTGGCTGGCAACACTGAAAGAATTTTTTAAATCGGACTAATAGTTCCTGAGATTAGCGCGTTCAAACAAACTCTTCAGCTTTATAATATAAGTAAAGATATAATTTTATTTCTTACTAGCTGTGCCGCGCGGTTCCAACCCGCAAAAATTCGAGAAAAAACAATTATTATATAGTAAAGTTTCATCTATCCTCACAAATTTTCACATTTATAATGCCTATTAGTAGGATAAGAAAAATACTTGGCAACAGACATATTTATTGAATTCAATACAAGTTTAAGTTATCGTAATACTTACCTTTCTTAGTTACTAATTTTCCTCTGGGAATTGTTTAAGCTTCCTTGAAATTAAATCAAATATTTAAAAAGACATGTATAATAGACATGTGTAATAACAGCGCACATTAATATTTACATAATATATAAGCAAAATGTCTTAAAATTAGACAATTTTTTTAAATAATGTGTAATTTTAGGCCTGTGTTTTGAAAATATATTCCCATCCTACTATAATATAAATGCGAACACTTGTAAGATGGATGGATGTTTGTTATTCTGTCATGCAAATACTATTGAACCGATTACACCTTTTTGTCCCGGAAATCCCACAGGAACGGGAACTATGCGGGGTTTTCTTTGAAAACGCGGGCGATGCAGCGGGCGGGAATCTAGTATTTCCATAGGTGATAAAGAAGTCCCCTATTTGTGGCAATTAATTTATTTTTCAAGTGTACAAATCTTGCTAAAGATACCCACGGCTTCTTTCCCGGGAGCCGTGGGTACCTAATACCTATATATAATATTTCGATATCATTATTTCTTATTAGGTATATTTCTTACCGACTATAACCCCACTCTTTTTCAATATAAGATCAATAATATAAAATACCTAGGTATAATGAAAAGGTTAGAGAGATGTGGGTGTTATTTTCTAATATTCCGGTAAATATAGTTCACCGATTTCTTATAAAGGTGTATTCTCTCCAATGTAAGCGTGGGAGTCAATCATATCGAGATCGTACCGTTAATTTTTAGCAATATTTATCGACATTTTGATATTTTTGGCTTTGTAAAAACTAATAGATAACATCTGTAAGTACCTACCTCATACCTGTAAGGAAACGATACTTCGTTATCGATTATAGGTACCGACCGCAATTATAAGTTTTAACAAGTGTTCACAGTTTTTTGATTCGCGCACGTTCAAAGTATTTTCAAATATTATGTCTTGAAATCATAATAGGTATAACACCTAATGAAAAAAAATAATTTGAATTTATATTTTTGGTTTTATGGCATTCAAATGCTTTATAAATATAAATTTGTAAAGAATAGAAAAAATTCGATCACGAGGCGGGACTCGAACCCGCATCCTTCGCGCCATTCCGGGGCGGATGCCTGACCAACTCAGCCACTCGTGACCCGCCCGAGCAATCGAATTTATTCTATTCTTTCAGTTTTATGTGTCTGAAGGGACACACCGCGCGCCATCTATTGAGATGATTAACAACCATTTCAACCAATATGAAGCACTTTTCAGTGAATACAATATTGTAACGATGGAACACGACCTTTTTTGTTGAATTTATATTTTTGGTTTTATGGCATTCAAATGCTTTATAAATATAAATTTGTAAAGAATAGAAAAAATTCGATCACGAGGCGGGACTCGAACCCGCATCCTTCGCGCCATTCCGGGGCGGATGCCTGACCAACTCAGCCACTCGTGACCCGCCCGAGCAATCGAATTTATTCTATTCTTTCAGTTTTATGTGTCTGAAGGGACACACCGCGCGCCATCTATTGAGATGATTAACAACCATTTCAACCAATATGAAGCACTTTTCAGTGAATACAATATTGTAACGATGGAACACGACCTTTTTTGTTGAATTTATATTTTTGGTTTTATGGCATTCAAATGCTTTATAAATATAAATTTGTAAAGAATAGAAAAAATTCGATCACGAGGCGGGACTCGAACCCGCATCCTTCGCGCCATTCCGGGGCGGATGCCTGACCAACTCAGCCACTCGTGACCCGCCCGAGCAATCGAATTTATTCTATTCTTTCAGTTTTATGTGTCTGAAGGGACACACCGCGCGCCATCTATTGAGATGATTAACAACCATTTCAACCAATATGAAGCACTTTTCAGTGAATACAATATTGTAACGATGGAACACGACCTTTTTTGTTGAATTTATATTTTTGGTTTTATGGCATTCAAATGCTTTATAAATATAAATTTGTAAAGAATAGAAAAAATTCGATCACGAGGCGGGACTCGAACCCGCATCCTTCGCGCCATTCCGGGGCGGATGCCTGACCAACTCAGCCACTCGTGACCCGCCCGAGCAATCGAATTTATTCTATTCTTTCAGTTTTATGTGTCTGAAGGGACACACCGCGCGCCATCTATTGAGATGATTAACAACCATTTCAACCAATATGAAGCACTTTTCAGTGAATACAATATTGTAACGATGGAACACGACCTTTTTTGTTGAATTTATATTTTTGGTTTTATGGCATTCAAATGCTTTATAAATATAAATTTGTAAAGAATAGAAAAAATTCGATCACGAGGCGGGACTCGAACCCGCATCCTTCGCGCCATTCCGGGGCGGATGCCTGACCAACTCAGCCACTCGTGACCCGCCCGAGCAATCGAATTTATTCTATTCTTTCAGTTTTATGTGTCTGAAGGGACACACCGCGCGCCATCTATTGAGATGATTAACAACCATTTCAACCAATATGAAGCACTTTTCAGTGAATACAATATTGTAACGATGGAACACGACCTTTTTTGTTGAATTTATATTTTTGGTTTTATGGCATTCAAATGCTTTATAAATATAAATTTGTAAAGAATAGAAAAAATTCGATCACGAGGCGGGACTCGAACCCGCATCCTTCGCGCCATTCCGGGGCGGATGCCTGACCAACTCAGCCACTCGTGACCCGCCCGAGCAATCGAATTTATTCTATTCTTTCAGTTTTATGTGTCTGAAGGGACACACCGCGCGCCATCTATTGAGATGATTAACAACCATTTCAACCAATATGAAGCACTTTTCAGTGAATACAATATTGTAACGATGGAACACGACCTTTTTTGTTGAATTTATATTTTTGGTTTTATGGCATTCAAATGCTTTATAAATATAAATTTGTAAAGAATAGAAAAAATTCGATCACGAGGCGGGACTCGAACCCGCATCCTTCGCGCCATTCCGGGGCGGATGCCTGACCAACTCAGCCACTCGTGACCCGCCCGAGCAATCGAATTTATTCTATTCTTTCAGTTTTATGTGTCTGAAGGGACACACCGCGCGCCATCTATTGAGATGATTAACAACCATTTCAACCAATATGAAGCACTTTTCAGTGAATACAATATTGTAACGATGGAACACGACCTTTTTTGTTGAATTTATATTTTTGGTTTTATGGCATTCAAATGCTTTATAAATATAAATTTGTAAAGAATAGAAAAAATTCGATCACGAGGCGGGACTCGAACCCGCATGGCGCGAAGGATGCGGGTTCGAGTCCCGCCTCGTGATCGAATTTTTTCTATTCTTTACAAATTTATATTTATAAAGCATTTGAATGCCATAAAACCAAAAATATAAATTCAACAAAAAAGGTCGTGTTCCATCGTTACAATATTGTATTCACTGAAAAGTGCTTCATATTGGTTGAAATGGTTGTTAATCATCTCAATAGATGGCGCGCGGTGTGTCCCTTCAGACACATAAAACTGAAAGAATAGAATAAATTCGATTGCTCGGGCGGGTCACGAGTGGCTGAGTTGGTCAGGCATCCGCCCCGGAATGGCGCGAAGGATGCGGGTTCGAGTCCCGCCTCGTGATCGAATTTTTTCTATTCTTTACAAATTTATATTTATAAAGCATTTGAATGCCATAAAACCAAAAATATAAATTCAACAAAAAAGGTCGTGTTCCATCGTTACAATATTGTATTCACTGAAAAGTGCTTCATATTGGTTGAAATGGTTGTTAATCATCTCAATAGATGGCGCGCGGTGTGTCCCTTCAGACACATAAAACTGAAAGAATAGAATAAATTCGATTGCTCGGGCGGGTCACGAGTGGCTGAGTTGGTCAGGCATCCGCCCCGGAATGGCGCGAAGGATGCGGGTTCGAGTCCCGCCTCGTGATCGAATTTTTTCTATTCTTTACAAATTTATATTTATAAAGCATTTGAATGCCATAAAACCAAAAATATAAATTCAACAAAAAAGGTCGTGTTCCATCGTTACAATATTGTATTCACTGAAAAGTGCTTCATATTGGTTGAAATGGTTGTTAATCATCTCAATAGATGGCGCGCGGTGTGTCCCTTCAGACACATAAAACTGAAAGAATAGAATAAATTCGATTGCTCGGGCGGGTCACGAGTGGCTGAGTTGGTCAGGCATCCGCCCCGGAATGGCGCGAAGGATGCGGGTTCGAGTCCCGCCTCGTGATCGAATTTTTTCTATTCTTTACAAATTTATATAAAAAATAATTTACTTTTTAAAACGCCTTTCCACAAAATTGCCGGATGTAGTGATTCATCCCTATCGAATATATTTAAAGAAAAGCACTTAGGTTCATCGTCTTTGTTCAATCAAGGTTCATGTATTTGATTTAAATGCATTTGATGTTTAGATACCTACCTAAATATAGCTCATAGGAATATATAGATTTTAGGCATAAGTACATATTATATTTTCTTATGGTAGGCAGTTACCTACCACACGTCTTCTATACAATTCAGTTGAACCCACGTTTAGCCCACAATTCTAGTGTACAAGAAATATTTTTTATCAAGGCTAAACTAGTCAATACACCAAGAACAATTAAGGTATCGTGTATAAAGCGTCTGGAGACCAACTTGTACAAAACAAAGCCTTCACTCGCACCCTAAATAATTAATCTAGCGGTCGCTTTGATGTTAAGATTCGTGCACATCTAATATTTACTTCATGCGTATCTTTAGAATTCTAACTTGAAATTGTTGTAATAATTTTATTGACTCAGCCTATAGGGTGCTTAAATCGCGTATATCGCAATGGAGATAGTCTGTGTACGATGAATAGCTTTAATTTTACATGCTTTTTTTAAGCATTCACTTTACATATTATAATAACAAATATGTACTTAGATATAGATAGTGTTTATTCACATTTTTCGTATAAATGCTATGTATTAATAAAACCGGCCAAGTGCGAGTCGGGCTCGCGCACAAAGGGTTCCGTAGCAGCAAATATAATAAATTACAGTTAAATCAACCTATCTCAAAAACTATAAGAGATACTTTGATCAAACCAAAAATCGTTGAAAGAGTTAATTAGCATGCATCACCTCTATTTTTTTTAGAATTTTATACCCCGTAGTTATAAAAATAGAGGGGGGGGGACATACTTTTTACGACTTTGAGAGCTGATATCTCAAAAACCGTTCACTTTAAGAAAAATGTTTTTTAGAAAACTTTATATCATTTTAAAAGACCTTTCCATTGATACCCCACACGGGTATGTACATCGAAAAAAAAAATTTCATCCCTCAGTTACATGTATGGGGGGCCCCACCCCCAATTCTTTTTTTTACTATTTAGTGTCATATTTTTGTAGCGGTTCATACAACACATATTCCCATCAAATTTCATCACTGTAGTACTTATAGTTTCCGAGTAAATCGGCTATGACAGACGGACAGACGGACAGACGGACAGACGGACATGACGAAACTATAAGGGTTCCGTTTTTGCCATTTTGGCTACGGAACCCTAAAAAACAATATGACACCGATACATTGTATTAATATCTCTAACATTTCTTATTTTTTTGATGTCTTGTAAAAAATAAAGTTTAGGGTAGGTAGGTATTTTTTTAAAGTTCATAAATAAGTTGAAATCGCTTCATCCTACGCTTCACAGCTATCTCTTATGAAATACATATTTTTGAAATGATTTTTGTTGCTGATTAATGTACCTAACACATAGAATAAATGATGGTGCTATGTTTCCCAATCCCAGCATTTGAAGCCATGAACACATGTCGTTAATTTTCAAAACCAAATAAATACAGCAAATAAACAACATTAAATAAAACAATGGGAACCCCGCCTTATCCTGACTGTCCCAGAGGCGGAAACTCTTGATTCTACTTACTTTGTAAACACATAAATTCGCTCGACTATCTCTAAAATAATTATTACGCGTACTCTGAGGAATTTAATTTTTAAGTTAATTCTCGTTTAGGAAAATTCTTATTCTTTGATAAAAGTTGAAGTTTAATAACGATTAAGTAAAATTAATCGCAAAGTACCGCATGCCCAAGAGGCGTGTTTTTTTCCAAGAGCAGTTCTTTTTTATAACAAGTGGCTTACATTCGATTCTCTTTGATATAGTGATGTATTTTTCTTCAAAACTCAAATTAATAGTAAAAATGTTTAAGCAATATGCCGATCGTCTGTTATAATATAAAAAAACCGTTTCGCTAGAGAATTAATCATTTAACTGACAGAATATAACGAAAATATAATTCAGAAAATAGTTAAATTAAGTTGAGAGGTGGGAATATGAAAATAATTGTGATAAACATATTTTTCCTTTGAAAAGGAAAGCTAAAAGCTTAATTATTGAACTATAATTTTCGTCCAAAAATAAGAAGCTCTAGGTGAAAAACAATTTCTTAGAAATACATTTTACTGGTAAGACGGTATTTCACGCAATTACTAGAAGTAATTAGTTAAGGCATTTGAGATGTTTTGACGAGAACAACTAATCCATGATGAATTAGGTTTAGAGATATTTATTTCAAAGAATTTTACAATTCACTTATTTTAACGTTCTACCGTTTGAATTACTTTGTTTACTTAAGTTCTAAAGATATTTTGACTAGTCTAAATATTTCCAAGGCGAAAATTTGTAACATCTTGAGTAGGTGAATTTGTTAATTGAGAGCATTCAAGTTTTTGGCGGCAATTTTGGGGCTGCCATAATTTATTATGTCGCAAAAAGCTTTATACTCTTGGAGCTCTATCTTATCATGGATTTTAAGATAACAGTATTCACGTTTGTAAATAAGTATTTAAGTAAGTTCTTTTTCTAAGATTTTTAAAGTGAAACTTTTATTACATCGTCTCAAACTTTTTGGTCTGTGTAGCGCATGTCGCGTGACGGTCGGCTGCCGAGTAGGTATAAAGCAGTGTTCGGAACCGTACGATAATTATCGTACAAATACGATAATTTTGTGCCTAAGTTTCACTTTTACCGTGGTTTCATAAAACCACACAACATTTTTTTTTTGTTAAAAAAGCCTTAATTTTGACGAAAATTGGAAAAAAAATTAAATCATCCAAGTTTTTGAGAAAAAAATTACATTTTTATTGAAATAAAAATGAATCGTGAAACGTGTTTTTATAGACCTACATGAGCTTCTATTTACAATATCACAAAATTCTTTAGATTTAGGTACCTAGTTGATGACGTGAGTACATAATAATATGCAGATACACATGATGATTGATGATGATAACACTTACAAATGAAAGGTTTCAGTTAAAGTAAATAAATATAAATTAACAAAATAAATACGTAGGTACCCATTAGTAAAGCTAAAATAAATACACATCAGCTTATATGAAAACGATTTCAAGTTCCACCAACCACATGTAGGCTTTTAATTCATTTCGAAATAAAGTTATTCATACAAAAACTTCAATATTTGTGAAACCATTTTAATCCGCTCGCAGCTAATCCAATTTTTAATCTTATAACCTAATACTTCAGGCAGATTGAAACCGCGGGCCATTTCAATTTGGAGCAATGAGAAAAATTATATTTGGTGAATGGTTTAGCCCAAAACAAACCCAACTCTGAATTTCGCTGGATGTAGCTTTTTGTGGATAGAATAAACTTGAAAAACGCGCTCTTTTTAGAAAAAATAGTCTGCACGGATCTGCATTGGTTCTGTATGTAATACATTTAAAGTTTAAAATGTTCAGGAAAGTTAGATAATGACTTTGTTACTTACTTTGTAATGCTTTGTTCTTTGTAGTTATATATTTGTGTACGTAATTTAGCTTATTTGCGAAGGTGAAGGAACCCTGATTGAGGTCTAAAATACGTCGAGGTAAACCAAATACAGACTAGCTAATTCGAAATATGGTACGATGTAATTTGCTTTTTTACATCTGAAACACTATTATTTATTTAAGGTAATGGGTAAATCTACGAAATTTAAATAAAAAAAAGATGGACTTGATTAATTCAGTAACTACCTACACCATTTTTATTCTGTACCTTTGTATACATAGTATACAAATAATAGTACTAAAATAAATAATAAATACGAATTATTTCCTTATGAAAGAAAATATGTTGTAAAATGGATGAATACATATTTCGCTCGTCTGTTAAATTCGTATACGTTATAACTGTACAAGTAGCTTTTATTGTGCTAATCAAACTCAAGCATTTATTAAATCAACTAGACTTCTTTTACAATAAAGACCAAATCTATTTCTGTGCCAAATTTCATTGAATTCCGTTCAGCCGTTTCATTCATCTTCACAAACAGACAAACTTGTTAATTTTTTCCTAATATTATGCTTTCAGAATTTAAATTTCCATATTCTATTTATAAATTCTATCTCAATTAATGAAGTACGAAAATTTCCAAGTTTTAAAATTACAACAATTTCAAGTGTTATTTAAAAAATGTAATAAAACGAATAGTACAAGATATCGTGACGATAGTTATCGAAGTTTGTTTAGAAGACGCCACTTAGTGTCTAGAACCTTCCAAGTTAGGAATAGAAATGTTGCTAATTTCTCAACTTGTCGCGTTCGCTCTAATTTATCGGCGAAATTGCGTCGCTTTTAATAACTTCGCAAATGTTATGTTTTGTTTAAATTCGTATACATATTTATAAAGCGTAGTTTACCTGCTGAATACTACGAATTTAAAATGGCTGCTCATTTCAAGATACTTGTGTGGTTTGAATTATTATTAAAAACTTTTCTTTTCAAAACTTATTATGTATGTATGGCTCAATATTTTGATTAACAACTAGAACTCAATGTAGGGCTTGCTTTTGATTTATTTAAAATATATTTATTTTATACAGAACTTTTCTACAAAGGAGTGTTTGCTAAAATTTAAAATAATAATAAGGTTAACTAAAAAGCAATACATATACGCAAAGGCTTTATAGAAATTCGTGAAAACTACAAAACAGTACATATAATTGGGTCAACCGCTACGTTAAGGTCAACATGAAAAAATTGAACGTCTAACACGGCACTCAAATTGGTACAACAAACTTTTAGCAAAGCCCAAATGAAACGTGTGCAGCGTATGAATTTGCGCTTTATGCAATCAGAATACGGATTAATTCGGTTTGTACGTTTTTCTATACTTTGTTGGTGGTATACAGTGTTTCACACGTGCCGTGCTAAGTTCGGGACTTGATTGTGAGCTTTGATGGAACTTAGAAGCTTATTCGTTTTATTAAAATACTCGGTGCGCTTGGAGTAAAAAACTAGATGATTTATTTTTTTATCTCAAGCTTTTTTTTGTGTGTAATTAAATTAATTACGTTGTTTTGTTACATAAATGCTTGTGTTTTCAAAATCCTTGCCAAATACTTACTTACTATAATTAAGCAATCAGTACTAAGTACTAAATTTACAGATATTGAAAACATTTAAATATCAAATGAATTTAAAAGATAGACATATTTGAGATAAGGTAAATACAAATAGCCACAATATCGTAATAATCCTACATTTAGTAACTGAAAAAAATGCACTTTCATAAAACGCTCCATAATGATAAACAATAAAACTCATCCAAACAATAAACGAAATGGGGAACCCTAAAAAAATGCAATCCAACATTTCATAATGTTGCAATCTCAAAAATAATAGGATCTGTTTTAATCTTGTGGTCCCAATGCATCGTGGAGAGTTTCCGCTAGTGTTGGGCCGGCGCCAACAATTTATCGATAGATACCATTACATAAGGAGAAATCAATTAACAGGCGATTTGACTCCGTATAATGGTTCACTTCTCACATTCAGTCCTTGCCCTATTTGGCCGTGTTTTTGTTGTATGATAAATATGTTTTGTTTAACATGAACAGTTGGTTAAATATTGTTATTATTTCGCTTTTATTGTATCGGAAGGGACAGCGGAGAAATATTTATCAATAATTCATTTGTATGAGATTTTGATGATTCATTTGAAAAGTTATTATTTTAGTCGTTGTATGTAACGACTTGTGAGAGAAAATATAAGATAAAAATAGTCTAGAACGATATTTTGAACGTGTAACAACAATGTACACAGACAGCTCTTTCTTATATCATTTTATACATAGAGATAACACTTAAAACAATTAAATATTTAAAACATTTCACACATAATCTTCTATTTTTAGATTTGATTAATGACTTGCATAATACAAATTATATCGATAGATTAATCCTTGACCATAATATCGATACATACAAAATACAGTCCATCACTGTCACTATAATCGGTATCGATGATGGAACACCTGTTAAGAAATTTCTCGATTTCCCATCGTGTTATTTGCACTCCTTACTCCGTGTGTCGTCGGCAGATTTCAACCCATTTTCCCTTATAAATGGACGCTTGAAGTTTTTCAGAAATGAAAGCGTGCATCGAAAATCGATAGCTAAATTGCTTATACAGCATAAACGAGTATGACGATTTAATGAAAGCTTTCTCAATGTTTTTGTGCGAATGCAAAACCGACTTATCATGAATAAATGCTAAATACAGCGTGTAGATCTGAAAGAGAAATATTGATTAGCCCATATTGGAATAAAAAACAATATATTTGCGATGTTTTTGTACTTCCTAATTATTTACTTCACGAGTAGTTTGTCAAAAAACATACACGTTGTGTATAAATTATTAATTAATGAATATGTATAATTGAATAAAGATTAAAAGATAAAATCATTAAGATCAAATTATTTATCCATGAAATACAGAACATCCAATAAAAAGGGTTTATAAAATTCACAAAACGTTTAATTTGATATTCGCATTTCATCCACTCGTTCATCAAAGTATTTATGAATATTATTAAATAGCAATTATTATTCCATAGAGTTTCACATATTTATTCGTATTTTATTTGGAATTTATCTAAGAACGTAACAATTCAACACTGTAAATCAAACAAAACAATATAACCGGAAAACGGAATCTAACTTCGGAGTGAAAGCAAATTGGATAGAATTGGAATACAAAAATCAGAGTGGTCGCGTTCAAATAAAACTTTCACGGGAATCAGGAGTGCCTGCATTTGGGCCGGTTCTGGCTTGTCAAACCGTTTGGTGGTCATAAAACGTAAAACACGTTGAATGAATGAAGTATACTTTATTTTCAAAAACATTTATTTATTTGAATATACCTTTGAATAGTCAAAATACAGAATAATAATTTACCAGTTCGGAAAGCAGTTTCTAAAGATAACCTAATTGTACTAAGATAAAAATGTAGAATCAATTGGGCAACATTATGGATGAATTTTACGGTAGCACAATTGTAACGATAAATTATTTATTTATATGCATTATGTGTTATTATTTTAATAGTCTCTACTATTAATTTAACAGTTCCATATGCGTTAAAATGACAAATAATATATGAAAACAAAGTGTTAAATAGACTATCAAGGATTTTATCAGCAAGTACCGAAACCAGCCCTTTATTATACTTATCTATGTTATGATAAAAATCTATATCTATAATCTATGGGCTAGCAATTGATATGGTTCGATAATTTCAGAGTATTAATAGATTTCAGTGTAAGTTTTTGTAATCAATATAGTGGGTTATTAATATGTATTATTAATTTATCGTCTATAAATTTATTGTATGTTTCAAATTATGTCACAATGATATACCTAGATAATAAATATACATATGCAGCTTGTTAACTAAATATTAGGTACTAATTTTAGCAAAATTACACAAATTATCTCCTTTAACTCTTCGTGTAGACACCTTCTTAATTTAAAGCCTTGACAGAGGTTTGACACTTTTAAACGATTTTCTGCGCTACATTTCTTTCAAAAACAAGTAATTAAAAAATACAGTCTTTGATCTTTTAAATATTGTTTGACAAAGCGCTTAATTTCACAAAAATATTAGTTTATTAACAGTGTTAGTTATAAGAAACAATAACAGCCTCTACATTGTAGAGTCTAGATATAAACTAATTTTAATTATTCAGAAGATGTGCCTTCAGTATCCTATCAAAATCTGATGTACCTTTGATCATAAACCTTAGTAATATCTCAATTCTTAGTAGTAAGATAATAAAATTGGATTGATTATTTTCAAATACTACATTCTCTATTGCAAGAGTCATTGATGTTTATACATATTATGTTTAAATATATGTAGTCGTATCGTGATGAAAATAGCTTAAAATAAGTGTGGTTCAATTAATAAATATTTTAGTTTAAGTGTAAAAATAATGAAATAATCAGTGTATTTGTTTGTATTTTTATGGTATAAGCTCTAAGAGAGAGCGAAGAGATATAAACTTCTTTGCCAGTGTATCTTAATTGCCTAATAATTAGGGTATAAATATGTATTTTTGTATAAAAAACTGTTTTAAAATTACAAAATTTAACGCATACAGGTTTCTAAAGATATAAACTTGTTCAATAAACACTCCCCGCTTTTGCCGAATTTAAGGACCCAGACTTTCTTTTAATAGGTCCGCCTATATTTTATCCTTTGATGTACTGAATTTCATAATAAATTAATTTTCTTATAATATTTAGTTAAACTACGATAGACTGATCTACTTTTTACTTTCCGATCTCTTTGGTGAGATTGATATGATGATTGTAGAGATGTGTTCTATGTCTCTACAATTTGGTATTATTATGTATATAATATTATGTTTCTTAGCTATTCAACATAACAATAGGTCTTGTTCTTTGATCTTAAAACGTATGAAGCTGAATCGACATAAATGTTTTAAAAATGTACCAAATTGCTCGCAAAAATTGTATGCCACGTAAAGCAGTTTGAGTGTTATATTTTCGTACAAATGTTGATCGCTCTATTTAAGCCGTCTCCGTACAAGGTCAAGCCAGAGTTTGGTTCCAAGTTTTGGCGAGTTTGTGACCGAAGCGTCAAATGAAACGTCTTGGCGACAGGATTTCGAGCCACAGGTGCGAAACACAATACGTTTTACCAATTACAAAGAGGCGCCTCGCTGTCTACCCCCGTTTGGGACAAAAGCTGTTTGTTTTTGAAGTCCCATACCGGCCCACTGACCGAGTGTGGAATCGACCGGCGCATGCGTGAGAAAGGGACCACTTTAGGGAGGTGCGAAACGATTCGAATCGAGTCAAGTGATGCGCTGGACATTGTACCTGGTATTTTTTTATTGATAGGATGTAAGATTGAAATGGGGGGGGTATTGTTTATGGGAAATAAGTGTTCTTTTAGCAGTATGTACATAATAAAAAATTGCATATATTGCATTGCATGTATTTGATACAGAGAGCAAGAGCACATTTATAATGAACTTTAATATTGACAAGTTAAACTATACATTAGCCAAACAATTTAATACCTTAAAAATTCAAGGGTGGAAAATTCTAATATTGAACCTAGTGGAAAATACTATAAATAAAATATATAAATAAAATTATGTAGTAATAAATTGTAATTATACACGCGCCTGTTGTTATCCAATCACTATCTCTTCATTTAACTTATTCAATGTAGAGATAAGATAGTACCGAAATCAAAGTTACATCTGTCCCAATTAACAAATTCCGTTATGTATGAACTTGATGTGTTCTCGATTATATTCGCTTCCTGAAATTCGGAACTGCAAGTAAATAATCGATAAAAACTTGTTCAGTTACGGGCCTCACTACGCCGCTCAGTCGTGCTACGCGCCGCGCCCTGAACGCGCGTCTTCCCCCAAACAAACCTACATCGTACAAAACCGATAATAACTAATGCGATTTGTTTACCATTCATCATCACGTGCTCACAAATATAATGACGGACAGTGGCTAAACAATAAAGAACAGACGACTCAACGTGAAACACAAACGGTACGTAATCCGCTCACCATACACTATTTGCAATTGCATGCGAAAATTTCAGAATTTCCACGTGTCCTGCCTGTTGTGATGCGATTATAAATCGATTTTATTTGCTAAGTCAATTATCATCGATACAATATTTACGTTTGTGAGAGTATGGATGAATTAGAAGGGAAAAAACGGCCTCTATCTGTCTCATTCTTCGATAAAGTAACGTTTAAGTCAAATGAGAGACTGTTTTTTTAGTCAATTGAGGAAATCAATTAATTCAGAGAATTAAGACTGGTTTTTATTCAGTAATAAAATAGGTTTATATTTATATTATAATAAATGTAATGAGATTGTTGAAGGCTAATCTTATTTCAACATGGTCATGCGTGTAACATTTCTACGCCTAGGTTATATTTCTCGTTTATTAGATACATTTAAAATTATCTTTATTTGAGTAAATGAAATTGTTTTTTATCTCTCCATTGAACCGTTTAGGTAGAGTTTGCTTAATATAATTGTTTACTCTGCTTAACAGCTAAAAATAAATAGAGATATCATATCTGCTGTAAAAAAGAATTCACGTGTGGTTTAGAAGATATTAGATAGATCGCAATTTTGAATTAACACTGAGTGTTATCAAGTAAATAAACTTTTTATGTATTTAATAACGTAAAATTACATAAGTATTTTTGGCTTAGATATTTTCAATATACAAGTTTTAATCAATATAAATATTGTCTTATAATATATATTCTGTATTATATTATATTTTTTGTATTTGTACCAAAAACAAAATATTTTCTCTTCATTGATTTATATAAAATTAAGGATAATAAACCTTTAATTTATTAACACGCTATTTTATTAGAAACAGATCATTTTTAAAGCAAAATTATTTATTTATCTCGATCCAGGTGTTGTAAGCTATTTTTATTTATTGTTATTATAATGTATGTATCGTAATTCATATATTAAATAGAGAATCTGCTTCATTATCTAATTCAAGTAGCCAATACAAAAATAAACGATTTTCATTTATTCCGTCTCACGAGGAACGCTTATCAACGGTTTTCCGATAAAATAATCATTTTGTGAAAATCAAATCAATAGATAAGAAGTATAAGTGTTGCATTAGTTTAGATTATTGGAATTCAAACAAAAATAACAATAATTTTTAACATTTCTTAGATAATAGTTGCAAGTTCTCATTATTAATTCGAAAATATATTTTAGGAGAATAGAATAGATTTAAAATATGAAAACGTTAACTTTGATAAATTCTTATACATTTCTTAAACTAAATTCTTGATTTCGAAAATAAATTAGTACTTCTTTTCTTATTTAAAAGGATTCTTGCTTAAAATGTTAGAATCACTTTTATCCAGTCTCGAATGAAAAAAGAATCCTCAATTAATTATCATTTTGACTGCTTAAAGATAATTCTATTTGCCATTCTTAAGCCATTTTTAAGCACACAACATTTATGTCTAAATCCTGAAATTACACAAGTATCATGACTAATAAAAAATTTCCTATGGTTTTTGATATGCAGTGACAATAATAAAAATAAAATTTAATATAATTATTTTGTTATTTCAAAAGTTGAATAAAATTAAAACATATTTAGTACTGATGACCACTCTATTAAACTTAGATTACATTAAATCCTAAGCTAGACTTTTATTTTAAAATTTATAACCAGAAGCATAAATTTTTCATGTTCACAAATAAAATAATTTTGATGCTCGAAAATTATTTCTCCCCATCAAAACGATTTCATTCAAAGTGAATCCGTATAAAAAATCAAAACCTACATTTTGTTTCGCGTCAAGTTTGTTTATAATGATTCATTGTTATCAGCAATGTGTTATTTACTAAAGATTATTGTTGATAACATCTGATAAGAACTGTGTATTTACGTCAGTAGAAATTATCACCTTCCTCACTGTTGGGTTTCGGCGTTTCCTTTCATTTTATTATCTTACTGGTTAGCTCTAAATTTGGATAGTGTCTTTTTACGTTCTTATATAATTATGGTTATGGAAAATCTATACTAATATTATAAAGCTGAACGCGCTAATCTTAGGAACTACTGGTCCGATTTGAAAAATTCTTTCAGTGTTAGATAGCCCATTTATCGAGGAAGACTATATATAATCACGCTAAGACCAATATCAGTAGAGCAATACGGGTAAAACCATGGGGCATAGCTAGTGAATAGCTAGTATATTGTGAAGGATACTTAGTTTTTCAATATCCAAAAAGATAATCCCTCAAATGGTTACTTGAAATTTTAATATTACAAGTTGTTCATTTAAAAAAATGCTTTCATGATATTCTCGAGCCATGTGGCTAGCCAACATCACAGTGGAACTAAACTGCTTAAAAGTACTTGAATAAAGTTTAAAGTTGCAACTTCAATAGAAAGATCGGGGTCGTCAAAACTTACCTGAAATTCTCTTAGAAAAGACACTCATACTTTTCTCACTTATAAAGTATTTAAATGAAAATGTGTAATGATAACTTTTATTAAAAAATTCCCCTTTTATTAGTTTATTTTCTTAATTTTATTATCTGTTTGGAATAAATACATTATAAAGATATATATATCTGTATATCATGTGCACGTAAAGATAAATTAGTTTATTCTGAATCCAATTTTGAAGATTAAAGATAATCTCTATCTACAATTTGTTTGTGTTATTTCAATCATTTATTTATGTAGAAATATATTTTTGTTTAAACATTTATTAACAAAATAAATTAAAAATGATTCCTGAAAAAGTACATTAATAGGAAAGAAAAATTAAATGTATATGGAATATAATTAAATAATTATTAATTTAATTCACCAAAAATAATTAACTTTTTATACTTATTCTGTAATAATACCCCATATAATTCACGCTAAATATTATTCAGGCTATAAACTATTATCTTCGTGCCAAATTAAAAATCTTTTATCCGCGAAGTCGTAACTCAGATTTTATATCTTCCCTTTACCTTTCTCCTTCACTAAAAATAATCTGAGCAAAATCTAAAGGAACTTTCCAGAAGCTTCTGCCTAACAAAATATCCCTAACAAAGGAATCCTCATAAACTTATGCCTTGCATAAGAATACAGTGTAATAAGAAGCATGTTCCGAGCCAACAAGTTTTTTCTCGAGCCGAATGTCGATCGATGGAAACGTTTACAGCTTCCTTTTAATATTGTTGATGTGTTTGATATTTAACAGTTGATAAATGGCGCGTGAATTAATATAATAGTCGATTCTAAATGAAATGTGACCTAAATGACCAACACAGCCCCTGCTAATGAGACGGACGCAGGGCTGGAGCTAACTATTATAATGTATGTCGATTCATTGTTTATATTATGCTTTAATAGAGGGCTTAGTAAAGGAACAGTTTTGTATATTAAAGTTACTTATATTGTAACATAAGAAATTAAATATTAGGTCTATTGAATTAGGTAAAATTCCTCATGAGGTTTATATCATGAATTGAAAAGAGCAACTATGGAGTTTCTTGCCGGTTCTTCTCCATAGATACTGCTTTTCGAATCGGTGGTAAATGTTAAAAATATGTATTGACGTTCCAAAAGTGCTTCTCGAAGAAGTCTAATTGAATAAATAAATGTTTGAGTTTGAGTTTGAATTTGAACCATCTACAAAATATACTTACTATAACTTAAAATTCTTATATACGTAAATAATTATTAACATATTGTTAATATAAATATGTACATAAACACACCATCCAAAACACGCGTTATACATTGTAGAACACGGGGCTTAATATACTAATTAATTATTTATTTACACATACAATTTTGTTTTATTCTACATATTTAAACATTAATGTTAAACCTCGCGTTTATACATAATACCTTCACAGTCAAAAGAGAATAACAGAGATTCAAAGGGTTGTTTATCATAAAATATGTAGGTGTTATGTTTGAAATCATATTACGAGGCGTATATTTCGTTGGTTGCGCGTGTTGACTCAATAATAATGCCTTTACGGGATTTTCAATAAACATAATAAAAGATAAAGAAGCCCGCCTCAATATTTGGACTTTAATAACTTTGGGAAGTCGCTAAATTATTTTTATTAACGTGGGCTACAAAGGATGTATTTGTGTGCTAACTTTTGGTGTATCTTGTATCTTTCATTGATATTTACGGAAAAGTTGACGATGCATGCGTGAATGTATTATATAAATCTATATCATTTATTAGACAGAACTAAAATATTCCAGATAAGTAACTTTTTAGTTTTTATTGTGTTAACTAACCATTTCTTTTGATTTAAGTCTGGTTGGTCCGAAATTAATCGAATCGAATCGATCGAATCGCACAAACGATTCTCTCTCAACTCTTTATTATAAAGTAATATCAAAATATATTTTTTTAACATTTAAACATTGATATTATCTGAAGAAATGAACAAAAAAAACATTTAAAAATGCATGATTATTTAATTGTATAATATCCCAGTTAATTTCGTAGAGAATCGTCTCCAGACCTCTACGCGCGTAGCGTTACGGCGTAGCGATCGCGTGCGTAGCGAGCTACGTTTATGGTTATTGTGCTATACAATAAAATTATTGAAAAATTCTTAGCATTGTGTGGGTTATATATTCGTATTTCTCACGGTGCTACAAATTTATATACATCGTAGAATAAAGTGTCAATTTATTAAATTGAATAATTTTAATTAGAAGGATATGTATGGTACATAATGTAAATATGTAGTTGCAAACATAAATAGTAGCGGTTAAACTGTTTAGCAAATCATATAATTAATGTCTCCATTCAAACGCGAAACAATAAAGCGAACCAGTAAAAACTGCATATTATCATAATTGAACCACAAAATTGTAACCGACTGTACAAACATGATTTGCAATAATTTGAAATTAGCAAATACAACAATAACTTTTCGAGCCGACTGTACACAATCAACAAACTATCAAACAAAATTGACCGCAGTACTATCGAGTGTACAATAATCGTAACGTTACATCGAATTCAACTTTTCACCCGACTGTACTTTCATAACTGTTACCACAATTGGCCCCGACTGCACAAACACTTGTAACCGCTGGCCTTCTGAATTAATTTGTAAACGGGATCATGTAATGAAATCCACTCGACGATGCGTGGACCACGATGTAATACAACATACAGAACAAACTTCAACGCTGAGTACCAACCAATAAAAGGGAAATAAACGTATGTAGGAATGAAATAAAGGTTTATATATTTTCGCATACGATTAAGAGGCTTCACTTATACATAATAAATATGTAGTAGATTTAACTAATTTATAAATAGTATGTAGACGATGTACTCACAATAAATAATGAGACATTCTTTTATGGTATTGATTCTCTTGCTTGGTTTATATTAACCAACGTAATAAAATAATCTTGAGAATGAATTAACTGTACATTGATACTAATTTATTATGGAGTAATTTAAGTAGTTTTTACTAGAATATATTCGTAAAAACTTGCACAAGAGTTATAATATATTATTAATCGAAAATTTTCAAATGTTATAGTCCTTCCCCTATTTAAATTTATTTAAAATTCCACATATATCTTATAATACGTTTTGTGGTTTTGCTTTGAACATGGCCTGATTCTCGATTCGTGTTTTTAGCCTAATTAAGCTTAATGCTTTGTGAAAGTAATCCATCACGCCATTGAACATTAAAATGGGTATAGAATGCTATAATGAAAACGTTAATAATAAAAACGTTAGCTGATTTATTTGTTTACAAAAACAACTTCCGCCATTGTTTCTAACCTTTTGTGTACAATTTTACAAGGGTTTTACAGAACATTAAGGTTATTCGTACCTTTAAGCTATTTATAAGAAGATAAATAACAAGGACTCAATTTTGGCTTTATTCTAAATTAGCTTCCGCCCGCGGCTTCGTCCGCGTGGTGTTTTGATAAAAGGAAGCCTATGTTCTTTCTCAGGGTCTAAAGATTGTCTGTGCCAAATTTCATCAAAATTGGTTGAGAGGTTTAAGCGGGAAAGCGTAACAGACAGACAGACATAGTTACTTTCGCATTTATAATATTATAGTGGGGATAACAGTTATACTTAAACAAGTTCAAATTCTTAACATAAATTGATAACAATATCAGATACTCTGCTTCACAAACATATATCATCTCTTTTGTAAAATTGGCACGGTTTATATTTAATTTAAATGTTAAATATAAACCTTCTAACGGAACTCGTGAATTTAAAGTACATATAACATTTCAGTTAATACCGTTCGGCCCAGCCTTGGCCTCCAAAACCCCACGCGTTCGTAACGTTGACTATTTCTCTTTGAAATGTTCTATTTGCATAATTATATGTATCATTTAACTGGATATCTTAATGCGAAATTACTTCGGACGTAAGGTAATGAAATGGGCTTTGTAATGTATTTATATATATAGTTTTTTTATATCCTGATACTGTTACAATTCAAGAATAGATTTCAAGTTGATACCTTTATGTAACTTTAGATTGTATTTTTGTTACGTTTAGAATTAATATATTTAATTTTAAATCATGAAATAAAATATTAAATTGTTAAAATATAATAAATAAAATCAACACGTATTTTTTAAAAACCCAAATCCTTTTTAATGTGCATAATGCATAATGTTTCCAAATAACAAGAAATCCCTGATCAAAAAGTAACACCCATTCCCGCAAAACAAAAGCACTCTTATATACGGGCGTTAATAAACTACTTTCTGTTTTCGCTCCACAAAATTCACTATTCATAAACAACAAGATATTGCCACAAGGAAAAAATGTAAATTTTTAGTGTTAACAATATCTAAATTTTTGAGTTCACTCACATAACTCAAGCGTAATGTTGCCACATTTCGTTGGCGAGTGCATCGCCATGGCCAATTTAATTCCACATAGCATTTATTTTGAGGAATACAAGTTATGATTTTCGGCCTTGCGTGCTCACGAAAATTACTAAATTAAAATCACGATATGTTATGCGCTCGGTTAATAATAAATTTTGGTTCTCGTTAAGGCCTTTGCTCGATGGAAGCGTTCAAGATTTCCGCATGCATTTATAAGTTATGTTAGTAAAGCTTACACATTTTTTAATTGAGTGCTCGGCTTTATATTCATTAAAGGTTATTTATTGTATAGATTAAAGTGTTACTCGATGTGTTTATATAACGTATAAGCCCACATATTCAATGGAGACTTCGTAGAACTGCAAGAAATGACCTAAATTTAATTATTAACGTAAATATTCTACTATATAATTTCTTTATTCATTTTATTAAAATCAGAAAGCATGTAAGACAAGTTATTTCATTTATCGATCTATTTCTTTCATTACGTTTAAAAGGAATGAATGATTTTACACATTTCTATCGGACAAAGTGTTGTTGTCAAAATTGGGTCATTTCAGTGCAACATAATATGACAGCTTATTAGAAACGAAAATATAATGTTCATTTTCTGTGGTACCTATTGCGTGCGATTAAATGTTATATCTTCTCACTGTCTGACCCATATCTCTTGTCTCTACATATGCAACAATTTCTCAGAAAAACTTTTGCTTTTAACCTCTTCCCTTCTATGAATTATACATTGCCGTGAGGAAACTCAATCGATAATTAAATTAGCAATTCTAGAGTAATTGTTATGTAATTG
This sequence comes from Colias eurytheme, assembly GCF_061535395.1. NCBI lineage: Eukaryota > Metazoa > Arthropoda > Insecta > Lepidoptera > Pieridae > Colias > Colias eurytheme. The sequence goes on along the minus strand of NC_142992.1, from coordinate 2,342,210 downwards.
TAAGTGGTCAAACGCCTGCCTATCACGTATAAAAAAGTAATAAAAAAAATTGGTTGTCTGTAAAGTCGGTTTACTGACGATAGTTGAACGTGACAACGTCCGATTGTGCTTCTTTGTCGCTCGTTCCGCGCTCTCGCTTGCACTTCAAGCCTTACATGGAACGCCTCAGAGTGAGGTAACGCCGCATGAGTCATGTTTTTTCGTGCGTGCAGCCGGCTCTATCGAAATATAAGACGTTGTCACGTCAAAAAGTAAAGAATAATTTTCCTTGATTTTCTTATATAATATTTAATATAAAACTGCGAAAAAATATTCATTTACATTATGTATTACAATCTACAGACGTGAGCAATCATTAATCTGAAACATAAAAGCCTAATTCTTCTATAATCTGTGAGAAACCTAGGCAAAGTCTATTGTAAGGTGACCTTATTTGCCTAAGTATAACCTGAATTAGGCACATAACGATCGGATCAGCCTTTTGGTCCCCGTAATATCCGGTCGCAAGGAAATTGCTTTGATTTATATATCATAGAAGCGAGTATTTAGAATGCCAAGTCTATTAATGGCTTCAAGGGTTTGGTTGTGTTTCTAGTTTTTGACGTTATAAAATATAAGTTTTATATTTTGAGCTGCACGTTTGGTTCTCTGGAGCGCGCTATATGTTTAGAAATGTTAATAAATGTAAAATATTAATTACCTGTACCGTCTATATTGTCATTTTTACATCTGCAGTAAAATATATAACGATTTATGCACTAATCTGTAGAAATTAACTTGTTCTTGTATTCAAAATGTTTAAAATCCACTTGTCAAAAATCTGTCCCTAATCCAAATCATACATTATTTTGGCAAAACACCGAAAAATGTTTTGTACATGTTAGTTTATATCAAGAGATCAGATCTAAGCTGTCCGTAAAATTTTAGAACATCTATGATTTATTACAGTTTGACATAAAAATGTTAGTCGAGATGTTGCTGAATTGGCAGAAAAATCCAAACAGAGTTCGGTAGGGAGGTCTAGTTTATTATTTCTATCGAGGACGTGCTCGCAATAACGAAATTTTTAAACGACTAACCAACTTATTTCGTGGCATTTTTCAGTTTAGTTAAGTGTGAAGTTCCGTTGTTCTTACGATGAGGTATAGTTTTATACTAGATGTTCAGATTTCAGAATGAATAATAGTTGGAGATGATTTATAAAACTGTTCGTTGTCTTATGTCTCTAAATTTAATATTATTTATTTGCATAAAATAGAGAGTTTATATATTTTTTTAAATGATATGGAAATCTGAATTTTATAAGAGTTATATAAGCCGCGGGTTTAGTGGGGCTTGAACACGAGTGAGAAATGTTATAATTTATAAAGCTAGACTAAGATTTCCTAAAAAAAAAGATTCTTATATTCAATATTAGACGAGCGACAATAAAATACATCCATCCATTGTACACGATCTGATGTGATAATATCTGCGTAAATTTCCATCTTTTTCTCATAACCAAATCAAGTTTACTTACTGTGTTTATCATTTCAATAAAACACAACATTTAGGTACAAGATCTTTTGTTGTTACAACCATTTACGAGAGCAAACGATCACAACAGAGTTACATTTGAAACAATAAACGAAATACATATACTAGCTTTTATTTTGGTACTACACTACTATTCTTGGCATGAACTTCCTATAACATTTGTTTTCATTTTATTGATTATTTGGGTTAACTTCGCTTCATACGATACTTCTAGTTAAATGGATATTTTAATTTAAGAGCCACTGAAAGTAAGAGCCGTGTCAGAACATTTTGGAAGTTTGCGCTGACGTTCTGAAATCGAATTTATTTTCGTGTTGGGGAAAAATATTTCTGTAAATACGTTATTAATATGCATGTTGTTTATAAAACTTTGTTTATTTTATCATGATAAATAATAATATTTTAATATTTCTGTTGTTAAGTTATTATCTGCTGTTCATCGTAGATGTATAAAATGACAGCAATTTAATAGAATTCGATTAGAAGACTCCAAATTTTTCCAGCCAATTTGCTTCTTATTTTAGTTTCAGCATTCCGCCCTCAAAAGCAGAGACACGTGCGCCGAATATCGTCAGCGAGCACAGGAGCCGCTATAAAAGTCGCATAAATAAAGTTTTTCTTTCAAAACACACCCAAAACTGGTGCAAACGTGAAACTTTTGCACAATTGTATCAAAATTAAACCAGTCAAATGAACCCACTAATCATGGAACAAGTTTTTATCGATATCTGACATATATGCTGAGAAATTCGAAAAGTTAAGCTCATTCAGCGCTCGAAGTTTGGAAAATAATTTATATTGTTTTATACTTCCTATATTTGGCCGGTTCTTATGATTTATAGTTGGATTCGTTGGACGTTTCCCAACACGTGTCAGGCGGCGCGTTGATAGTGTCACATAGTGGAATGGAGTCGATATGAGTCCGGTATGCCCGATGCCGTACGCCGTGGCCCGTGATAACTTCAAGTTTTTGTATATATTTACGTGTATTATTATAAGAAATGTAATACGTTATCATGAAAGCATTCTATGAATATACTTTATTATATTTAAGGTTGTTAAGGTTCGAATCATGTAGGTTATTGTGGTAGTTGTTTGCTTTCATACTATCGAATTATACCAATTATTCGTAATCTGTGTAGATTTGTTGAATGTAATAGGGTATTGTAATGGTTTCATTCCATAAGGCCTTTATGGTAGTAAAAATAAACAGAAAACTTTATTCTAATATCTTATAAGTTATAATTAAAGATACACCATAAACTAAATAAATACAGTAACGTATTGTCATTTTATATTATTGTAGCGTTTAGCTACTATTATGTATTCTGTGGTATTGTAACAGCGTGAAAAGTTTAGGAGCAAAACGTCCTAAAGTTTTGACGATAGTTTTATGACGTGTAAGATCATAAAATATCTTTATTTCAATGAAATTTAATTTGAGCACTCTCTTGTCCAGCGAAACGGTGACAATAGCCGAGGCCGATTGTTCGCCGGGAAAAGCAATTTCGTTAAATAAGTTCTTACAGTAAAGAAGACATCAAACAATACAAAACGTTAATTAATTATAGTACACACATCATACGCAATCACTCGCGTTTCATTTCGACATTCATTTAAATATATCAAAAGAACAGAAAACATTTGCACACAGCCATAGAGAGATTCTTTGCACTCAGCCTATTCACCATTAAGCGTATTCAGCGCTACACATTCGGGCCATTCAGCGCTTCGCATTTCGCGTAATAGGAACGGGCACGCTAATGTAATTGAGTGTTTTTTTAGTTTCACCCTTTTAAAATGAGAGAAATGTTATGTTATCGGGGTTAGGGGTTCGGTTATACGCTTCGCGTGACGACAGCGCTGAGCGCTGAACGCTTCACTCGATAACCGATATACGCGTGCGGATTCAATTTTTGTTTTGTTTTTCTGCCCGGATTATAGAATATTGTTCCATTTTTGAAATTTTATTTTCGATTTGAATAGGCCGCGGAATAATTGTATTAAAAAAACATTGCTGTCATTGAAAAATAAGTATGGAATAATTTTAGTTTGCGCTCGGAAATTCATTTGCTAAGACTAAATTGATGTTCATAAAATATTTGTATGAAATGGGATATAATTTAATTAATTGTAATTATTCGCTACAATAAATTTGATAAATATGCTTAATGAAATTTGTTTCATAAATTAAGCAATTAATAAACCGTTAATAAGAAGCAGATGATACAATTTTATTGCGGGAATTTTATTAAATCATGTGAAGCGCAAATAATTCACATTGTGGTCAGCGTACGGTGTGGAATGGTTGAATTTATAGGAATGGGTTTTTTGATATTATATTAGGTTTTGTACAAAAAATTTTCCATATAAGTTTTAGTTATTTATTGTAAGCTAATATGAATAGATAATGAGTTTTATTACCTACAGCTATTTTAGCCTGCATTTCACCAAATGCTCTACATTTTATAAAGTTTCCTTTACTACTATCATAAGACACTACCCTAACATTTTTCAACCTTATTCCCAAATCCCTGGATTCCATTTTTCAACCTTATTCCCAAATGGTAGTCTAGAAGAGATCGCTGCCTAGCGATAAGGCCGCCATTTGTACATACTTGCACTATCTATTTGTCTTTTTCTGTGTTTATTGTAAATCTTGTGTGTGTGCAATTAAGAATTATCTATCTATCCCATAACAATATTATAAGACAGATAAACTCCACGTTCGTCATTCCCTTCCACAAACATTAAAAACAAGGAAAATAAAAGTGACGATGAAATTCGTCAAAAAGATAGATTCAATCGATGGCGGATAATGGATAGCCGCTAAAAATATAACATTAGCTGGCGTGATAAATGATCGAGGCTCTTTTGGTTACGAAAATGTCGTTGGGAAGATTATATTAATGTTTTTCATGCGAAAACTTTAAATCCGGGACAAACGTGACGGTGTGATATATTGATTTATTATTATAGACAAGACAAAAGGTTTTGTTTGTAGAAATGTCAACAAGAAGATAATGGGAATGTATGTCTTGTAGATCTTATTAGTTATTTGGTTAGTAGGGACATGTGTACAAATAATAATCAACCAGGGTGACCCAGAAAAACCGAAAGATGGTCAAGCGATGGCGTCTAGCCCACCGCTTTAGCATCTCTTCCGATATATCTATCTGATGTAGAGCATCTCTTGAGATATCCAAATCACTTCTATAATATATGACATGCGTTTTTTTCTAGTTTAGAATTTTTGATCCTTTTTGTGATAATTCTCTTATTTAAGAGTTGCAAGACAATTGGCACATTGAAGTGAATATAATTTAAATACATGTATGTAATTAGGATTAAAAATTAAACATAAAATTAATAAAAAAATGCATTAGAAACGTATACACGTACGTAAAACGTATATAAAGTAATTATTATTATAAGTAACGAAAAATAAAAAGTTCGTTATACTCCGTAGTTATACTCCTAAACTAAATTGTGCTGTTTGTCGGGTACAATTATATATAGGTTAATATTGGAAATGAGAATTAATTTAACCATCTAATAGTTTTGAGTCGGATGTTATTCCAACCTTCTCTTCCAGATCAATAAACTTACCGTGATTAAGTTTACTTAGGGTAATTGTAATTGGTAGAATTAAGTACCTCCTTGTAAACAGTGGTTAGAGGTTGATGTAACGAGAGGTCCTATGTTCAATGACTATGGAAAAACTTATGTTATGAAGTCGATCATTTCAACAGATAAATTTCTTCGTGAACTCAGAAGATTTTTTTCCATTTCCAACTTACCTAAAACTTTTACGCGGAAGTTTATTTTATAACAATAAAAAGCGCTTCTAAAAGAAGTCTAACACATAATTGTTTGAGTTGGAGCTAGAGTTTGAGTATGAGTGCTGCCAATTGCTTAGTATATTACCCTCAAGATTTATCAAACTTTGTGTGTGCAATAAAGAGTAGGTATATAATAATAATAGTTTACATAATAATTATTTCGATAATACTGTCATTGTTTATTCAACAAGATAAAATTCGTACCGAAAGTTCGCAGATTCAAAGAATAAATTACACGTTGTTAGCCATTTAGGAGCGTATACGCACTATGCGGGTAGCCGCATTGCGGGTAGCCGTCCGGCTGACCGCAAGCACAATTATGTACGTAATATTCATTTCTATGCGCACTGTGCGGTCTGCGGTAGCCGCATCGCAGTGCGCATAGAAATGAATATTACGTACATAATTGTGCTTGCGGTCATCCGGACGGCTACCCGCAATGCGGCTACCCGCATAGTGCGTATACGCTCTAGTGGTCGCCATAACGGACCGGCGGCCATTTTGTGCCATAACTCACAGAGGTTAATTACTCGAAACTTAATTTGTTAATTTATTGCTTGCTCGTCTCAAAAATTATATATTCATACAATTAAATGCGAGGCCCAGTGTAAACTTTTTAAAAGTTTTCAAAACTCCGTGAGTTTTTAATTTCAATAGCTTTGACTGTAGCTTGAGTCACGTTCGGAGTTTTTGTGACAATTATTTTGTTCTTAATCGGTTTAATTTAAACGGCTAGCTTTTAACAAGCCATTATTAAACTTGTTTCAACGAAAATATAACAATAAACCACTTGTAAAAATAAATCGATCAAATTAGTTTAATTTTAATGGAAAAATTGTAAAACATGAAACATTAATCGTTTTTAGGTACCTACCTGTTTGTTTGCTTACATTCAAGAAAAACTATTGATTTCAGAGGCTTATGAATAAATACATTAAATAATTTAATACATCAAACATTTCCCAACCCTTAGAAATATAACGGTAATTTTCCACAAAAATTCATCCAACAAATTAATGGGTTCATATTTTCATAACCTCGTAGCGTTATGCGTGACTACCGAATTTGTCGATATATATGTGAATTGGAGTTTCCTTTTCTTTTTCAATAACTCTAGTTCTTCGTTAAATATTTTCGTTTGTTTTTATTAAACTCAAAATATTATTAACAACTTGCTTTTCACACCATGTTTAGCTCTAGCGATATATTTTTATTCCCCCCATTTCCGCGGTGCACGTTAATTTAGCCCGTCAAAAATTTTCAAACTGACTAATTCGCGAATATCTTGGAGGTGCAAAATGTGGCTTGTACCCACGTCGCCCCGTCTCACCCGTTTTACGAGCCTCGTAAAACCGAAGCGCGACGTCGGAATCCTATTTTTGAACTTTATATAACCCCTGACGGAGCTACATTGCCTTGAATCGTCTTGTATCCTTTTGTTTAGCCGATTTGTGTGTTTTCTTTTAAGTTCACTTTGATAATGGTGCCAGCAAACGGAATAGACCAGTTTCCGGAGGAATGGTTGTTTTGTTAATAAATTACGCGTGTTTTAAGAACAATACATAGTGGGTTGGGTGTTAAGAATGTTTGTGTGTTGAATATGAAAATATTGATTGTAATAAAAGCGAACTGTGAGCTTAAAATAGAACCGCAGATAAGGAAAAGTGATCTTCTTTTTCGATTTTATCAGCGTCAGACTAATTTCGTTCGCAATTCAGGGCATAGGCGTTCTAGGGGTATGTACGGACCTAATAATATAATTTAAAATGTAAGTTTAGAGTTGTTGAATGACACATGTAGATTTAAGTTTAGTATGATTAATGAAATGAGTTGATATAGACTCAGAATTCAGAATGAGATAAATTCTTCTTTAAAGAAAGCTTGAAATCAACATTCAATTAATATGCTCATGTTGAAATAAAACATTTGATTACATATAAATATACTATCATTCAATTGTCACAGTATAAATCAAGTATCAAACCTTTTCTTACTCGTTAGCAGTAACAAAATTCCAACAAAACACCACTTCATACAAAGTAATACAAAACCGAATTGTGATAAGCAGTCTCAATAACCTACAACTTCACATTATTCATAATCGCAAGAGTAACAAGATTGTTATATGATACATGTGTTAGGAATAAAAATATTCTATTTATTCTTCATATTGTCCACGAGGTTTCTTGTTATAAGTTTGTCATCCGTCCGATACAGCCTCAATCTGAGAGATTTTGATTTGTTGATGTTATTGACAAGATAGTTTTCTTATTATCAGCTATTGTTGATGTTTCAATTGAATGTGCTTTATTTGTGGTAATATTGATTTTTTTTGTGTCGTTATTACTTATTAATGTAGCAGACTGTTTTGAGCGTTGTAATTTGCGCTGTAATAGTTTCAGTAATAGATATCTAACATAATATTATATAATAGTATATAATTATATAGTGTTAGTTAGTTTAATATAGTGATAGTTCAATCCTATCGTTTGGTTTAGTGATAATCTATACGTCTTTATTTTAATGATGGTTTACGAAATTCATTAAGAAGAAAAAAAAGAGCGAGTGTGCCGAGCACACGTGTCACAAATTAAACTTTGGCAACATTCAAAGATACCAAATCGTCGCCTTACTCCATGACGCTACCTAGAAATTTTACTCTCAACGCGCCTAAAGAAGTTTCACTTTAAAAATACCGTAATGAACCTATATGTATCTATGTATCTGTGTATCTGTGTAATTAATAGCTCGTTGAAATGTGATATCCATGAACACGCACTTACTAAGGTTGTGAATTACAACCTAGTTTTTTGACGGTCAATGACCTACGACACGCATATATTTTTATATGTGTGATAAGTTTTAATCATGAAATAATAAAGGCTATAAAGAATGGTATGTAAGTTAGAGATAGAGATGATGCTCAACTGATAAGTAGGTATACATTATCTAGTTACTATATTATTACATTTAGATCTTAGATTAAGTATTATAATATCGACATATGGCTTTTTCATAGTGTCGCCTTATAACTCCAAAAATACAATTTAATTAAAAATGTAGCGCTAAAACATACATTCATCCTACCATTTTACAAAAAATTGTTCTTCAGTTGACCATATTTGATATTATACCTTTAAACTAAATAACTGTTGTAATACAAGGGTTATATATTTTTATATCATTAATGTAAATATGTTATGAGTGGGTGATAGTCTATCATCTACGCAAGGCCGCCTCCGATCCAATAATTTGCACGTACGCGGTATGGCTTCGTCTGCCTCACATAAGACAATGCAGACTTCACTAATTTTTAGTGATGGTAACCTTTTATATACGTACTATTTTGTATTTGCCTGTGGGTGCAAAAATAGGCGCTTATGGCTTTGGTAAGAATGTAATCAAATTTTAGAGAATTATAGAGTTCTATTAAAATTCGTTGGTGTGTTGTACTTATTTTTTTAATAAAATAAAACAAATTGTGTCTTCAGAACATGACCATTCAGATTGCCATTAATAAAAAGCAACCTTGTTATGGCGTCAAATTGACCCGCGTTTCTTAGTTCTACGTTCTACGTCGTTCAAGTACTTGTTTGTTTACTGTGAACGGTTCTATGATTTTAGGATTTGAATAAAATAAAATCTTAAGTAATACTTTTAAATATTTATAAGCTTTGCCTTATATCATTTATAAAGAGAAGGTGAGTATAAAATTATAATTGGGATCAAATAAATTTGATTAAAATTTTGACTTAAAAATGAGACTCAATTTAATTTGTCGTTTCGAACACTTCACATCGAGTGTGGTCACTGAGTGAGAGTGATTGGGTCATGATGACTGTGGAATTTAATAAGGAATATAATAAATTTCATAAATAAAACACAATAAATGACTTTAACAAACAAACATACATAAGGACGTTTTCGCTAATCGTTCACGTGAGAAAATTGATAATCCTCAAACAACTTGTATTAATTAAAAAAATGATAGCACGAGTCATAAAGTTTATTAATTTATTATAGTTGCACAAAGATAGCGTATATTTTTGATAACATTAAAAGCGCTTGCTCAAAGTGAATAGTTCTTAATAATTTATGATTATCAAAGGCATACACGGTTGGAAACCTACAATTATACAACTAAATTGGATGTGGAGCGCTGACCTCGCTTATTTAATATTTAAGCCGTTAATTTATAATTTAATACGATTTAAATTATTAATTTTAAACTCAAACGGATGAATACGCGTTTGTTTGATTGGAATTGATAAATTAATTTGCTATAGAGTAATCCAAATATTGTAATTTGGGGATATGAATGTTTGATACAATAGACTTTGTGTATGTAGTTTTATATATTATCTAAGTAGGTCAGGTTTGATCTTCGTAATGAATAACAATATTATGTAAAAGTAGTATCATTGTACAAACGTAACTAATTATTGATTTTATCTTTAGTGGAAAATAAATAGTAGACACTTAATGATTTGTTATTTGATATTAAGCATGAAAATTACAACGAAATAAAACTCAAATGTTTGTTTTATAAACTCTACATAAAACTCTACATAGATTAACTACTAATATATAACCCCAGAATCACAGATAATGTAATACTATACAAGTAGTATACCTTAGACATACATAAATACAAATAGATTTGTATGAACATTTTTTTAAACTCAATCCATACTTATATTATAAATGCGAAAGTAACTCTGTCTGTCTGTTACTCAATCACGCCTAAACTACTGAACCAATTTGCATGAAATTTTGTATGGAGATATTTTGATACCCGAAAAAGGACATTAGCTACCTTTTATTGCGAAATATGTACCACGGGCGAAGCCGGGGCGGACCTCTAGTATTCAATAAAATTTGACGCTCGGCTTTCGTGCGAAATTGTGTGTAATGGTAATCGAATCGATCGATTTACATTTTCAATGGGAATAATAAACACAGTTTTTAATATGGCCTTCATTTAGCAACCCATATTTTTAATATTTACTAGTTACTCGCCTTGGCTTTGTCCCTACAGACTTATTTTATAAGTTGTTTTTCTAAAGATCCTAAGTTAAGTAGAGACGAATAAACAAACCAAAAATAATTAATTATAAACCGTTTAGTCAAAATAAGTGGTGTTACTAACACTTTCTTTTATAGGTAGGTATATGATAAGCTACAAAATTCATAAAGTCCCAGTTGGCTCAATACCTTTAAATAGACTGTAGGTTAATGTCTAGATACTACAATAAAATCAAGATAGTAGATACACCCCTAATAACATTTATAAGAGATTCAACCCAATCTTTTCCATATTCCTAAAACGACGCAAATCGTACACACGAATAACGAAAACCCAAAAGAAACGGTTTGTATGTAAATGTGTATGGCTCTCGAATTTTACTCTGGCAATATTATCTAAATAATGTTAAATGTTGCTAGTGTAATGAAAGGATGGGACGGCCACCTCGTTTGTGTTGCCAGATATATTTTTTAACTTACAGAATGTTATTTACCTTAAATTTTATTTGCACAGTTGGATTTTTCTAAGAGTTTAGTTGGTGAAAATTTAGTTAGATCATTAAGCCTTTACGACTTATGATGACGTATTTATTATGTCTAAAATAATAGAATGAAGAAAAAATAATCTTCATAGTTCATCGTTATTGATGGATTACGAAAAAAAATGTTATTGGGGTTGAATTTTTTTCATGTCATTTCTACGATTCGTTTTTTATTCAACCGCTATCCGTTATAGAATTTAGTATACTCTCTACTCTCATGGCGATTAGATCATATTTTATTTATCTGTATCAGTACAGACAATTTATATAGAACCTCGAACTTCATTTAATGAAATACATTTTATAAAATAACAATATACTTTTCTTTTATTAGTTACTCTTGCAAACCGTTAGCAAATTCTTTTAAAATGGCTATTCAAAACTGATCGTAGCGACTTGCTTGAAAAATAAAATGTCTGTATTGAGGTTGAATTTGTCGAAGCGAACTGCGAGCTATTGCTGAGTAAAACTATTTCTTATAATATCAACGAGAACTTTAAAGAAATCTCTTTTGAAATGCGTCTGTAGATTTAGGTACTGGGTGTTTATTTTAATTTGTTTTAATTATAATATGTTTGGTGAAAATTTGTTTAAAATTATGGGTAGAGTTAGGTAGAAATAGTTTCATAAGAATTGTTGGTGATTTTGACTGGTTTTTGATATTGGTTATTTATCAAAGTTTATATAAATAAATAGATCAACTTACGAAACAATTTTGAGCAAATTTAAAGAGATATTTTCATTTTAAAGGTAGATTTATAATAATTTATGGAAAGGGTTGTTTTCCGTTAACAACTTTCGAGAGTTTAGTTGTTTTTTTTTATACTTGTGTAGAATCAAGACTCGTAAAAAACAGTTTATGAAAATGTTAGTAGGTATAAGGTCTACACAATAAAATTATCGAAATAGTTGAAACGAAAACTCGCCAAGAATAAACTCTTTCGAATGTACTAAATAAGTGGACTGCAGCTAAGCATCCCGTATTAACTGTTATCACAAAGATAAATGTACGAAGATATAGAAAACATTAAACGTATATTAACTGGCTCGTAAGGTTTTATGTGCTCATTGTAATAGCGATTTTGTTTCACTATTTAATTTGAGAATATGCTCCGAAATTATAAATGTATTAATACGTGGTCTTTGTCTTAGTTATGAGTTTTATGGATATGAACTCTATATGTATGAATGAAACATTACATTTTTATCCAATTTCACGTATTCCTGTGCTAAATTTTGTTCCCTAATCAATAGAGTGTTTGAAACTCATCATACGCTCAAGTGTACCACGTTACATATTTGTAGTGACACAAATACATATGTATAGCGTAGTTTGATTAACGCTCGGTATTTTAGGCATCAAAGGCCCTCCCAGGCTTTCATTAGAGACGATTAATTAATTTCGCTCCTGACATCCCTGTAACAAGTAGGTTGAAATCTGAAATCAAATCGTTCGCTGGCGAATGGGCTCTGCTGTTCTCATCACCTTTTGTGAGATAATTGTTCCAGCGATGTGACGCTTTTTTGTTGGTTTTTGTGTGCTAATTTCTCTTTAAAATAGGGCTGCGCTTTATTTTTTTGTTGTGAAAGAACTGGATTTATAAGGTCGTTGTGAGTAACTTGGAGTTGGGTTCATTATTTTAGCTAGTGCAGGGTAAAAATTGTATTTACCTCATATAATTGTAAGTGTTGTTTATTTAATTTTTTACAGTAACAGCTGTATAGTATATAATAGGTATTTTAAAGGGAAAGTTCATCAGAAACACTATGAATAAATAAAAAATACCTACTTTTATTTGTACTAGTCGAAGTGCCGTGTTTTGTGTATTTTTTTGATAGGTAGGTAATAGGTATATAGTATATACAATTATTATAAAGTAATTTGACGTTAAAACGTAAACGAAAAGAAATTGTACAAAATAATGTAAACGATGTGCATTAAATATAGCAGGTAAGTATAGCAAACAAAAATAGGTAGCATAATTAATTATCTGTGAAAGCGTTACGAGGTAAAAATGGCGGAATGGAAATTACAAAATGTCGGATTTGTCGGGACGCAGCAACAGTTTTCGCGGGCTTTTTATTTATTTGTTCAGGCTTAGATCATCGTTTCCACTGTTTGTTTAAATTAATCTGGTGATTTTTTAACATTATATGGCAAAACACGGGGTTTCGTGTTTATTTACCTTGCGAGGTTTTACTCGTTGCTTTTTTATTAATCTGCTTTAAATTGCTAACTGAATGTTGTACTAAGAGATACTGAATGTTGTATGAGATTTTTTTTTAATTAAGGAAATTTATAACCATTAAGTAATAAATATTACACATGAAAATATGAAGAGAGTAATGCATGTCATCTTAAAGCCATAAAATCCTATACATATCAAAACGATTCAGAATCGATACAGTATACACTCCCATAATTTCCCAGCAAAGCTCCATCGGTCACAATATGGCGAAATAGCGGCAAAACTGAAAAATCGGAATGGTGGAAAAAGGCAGGTGACATTTAACAGTACGTTACGAACTCAGATCGCGCTGGCCCAATTTCTAGAAACTGTCCATGAATACCAATGCATTTTGTGAGAGCTTTCAAATTTATTTCTTGAACTGTTCAAATATCGCTCCGGTTTACGTTACCGATGCTTGGTATTCCTTTGTGTTATGTCCTCGCAGAATTCTATTGTAAATGAAACAATATATTGCACACAGTCCGATGGCATTCTCATTATCAAAAGTGCATGATTAAATACCGACTAAACTTCACGATATTTGCTAGTACGATTCATTAGGTATTAGGTATACATTGTTGTTCTACGTGTTTGTTTTATTTCTTTGTAATTATTAGGTATCTAATAATAATCATAAACATTAGTTATTTTTATCCATTAATTAAATAGCTAGTAAGTTCTGAAATTAGAATTCTATTTTGGCTTGTTTATGATGAAATTCAAAGTTATTGTTAAGGCTGAAATAATTGCAAACAAATCGATTTGATCCCGATATAACTTATTTTAATTAAGCAATATAAATAACTGCGAATGTTTCAAGAAATAAACAACATTTGTTCCGTTTAAAGCCATTCAAACTCGGCTATAAACAGAATAATAGAAGCAAAGTTATCCGCTGTGATCTCGAAATAAGCAGCTTACGATTTTGATCCTAACTGTTGCGCATATTTATTTGAGAAAGTGACGGGAACAGGATCTCAAAGTTGATATAATATTACTAAGGCATCGATATTCTAAATTGGGAATACGTTACAATGATATCAATTCGAGTAGGCGGGAAATAAATGTTTGATGTAAAGGTATGTTTAGAATAGATTAATCTAATAATATGTTCGTATCTATAATATGGAGACACGTTTATGCTGTGAATTCTTTAATGGCTGAAATCTGTCCTTGGCCTTATTACGGCAAACGAGTAGACACGTCATGATAAACGACATGTGAAGGATACGCAAAAATAAATATTTTGCGTAGGTAGGACCTGAAATATTAGGATGGAAAATTTAATGGTTTAGATGTGTGATAATTAAATAACACACATCTAAAAGTAGAAGAATGTTTGATTTTGCGTTTTCCTAATAAGTTAGTAAAGTTTTGCTTATATTGCTTAAACTTTTCCTATATGATAAGGTTGCCTGGAAGATATCGCTTCTTAGCGATAAGGCCGCCTATTATGTATATGTTTTATATATGTGATATTATATATGTTTGTGTATTATTTTTGTTTTGTTTTGTGTGTGCAATAAAGTGTTTATTATTTATTGTTTCATTGATATTTACTAACAAGTTTTTACAGTGTGCGTGTTTTTGAATAACAAAAAAAGTAATATCGAACAAAATTACAACATAAACTTTTAACGATTATCCATATAACACTTTTATTTGTATTTTACTTTATGTTTTTATATATTTGCTATTTCTAGTAGATAAAATTAAACAATATATTCTGTGGAGGGATTGAGAGTCGCCGGCTTAACTGAAAAAGTGAACGCGTTTATAAAGATTAAGGAAAAGCGTTTTAATCGTTTATATCTTACCGCTCTTGAGTTTCGCTTTGTTTATCCCTCTTATTTTTAGAGTATTATGTGACAAAATTGTGTTTTAGCTTCTTCTTACTCTGTTTTTTTTCATAATGTTATAGATAAAAAAGATTTTCTTTACCAGACATATTAAGCACAAAAAAATGATGTAAATATTCATATACCTAACCAAAATGTTAACTCGGCCTTTAATATTTCGAAGATTGTAATACTACATATATTAGTATTAAATAATTAAAACTAAATCTGCTTATAAAAGAACACATTCAGATTATTCCGTAAATAAAAATCATCCACAACACTAACAAGACCTTAAGCATTCCGAAAACGTTGACATTTGTTACCCTGGACCCATAGCCTGGACCTTTTTGTCACTACGATCGTTCCTCGCATTAATCAGGCAGAGACACCTGTGAATAATTGTGCCTGTCTCCACTTTCCCTTCCTTTCCCTTGTGGCTCCTGTAGCCCTGAAGACGTTTCGGCTGATAAAGTAAACGATCAGTTTTTCTTCGCCTATTTAAATTCTTTGCACGGATGTAGGACTACGCAAATAAGTGTGCACGGAATTATTGTTTTAAAGTCATTTTATGGGTGGTCAGAACTGTATGAAATGTAGAGAGTATTGGTAGAAAATGTTGGGCTTTACGTTTTTAATTACCGCAAGAATGGCGTTTAGATTAGTTGAGATCATTATGATTATCACGTTCTCTTTAACAAGAGCTACAATACAACGCATCATCCCTATACTAAAAATCATTGACGATAGGAATATCAAAGTGTATTTGCAATAATTTCGCAGTATCGAGTATTTACCGTATAAGATTTTAGTAATTAGAATCCATTGACTAATTTCAAAGTACATTTTTTATGTTCCTTTCCTAGAAATTGAATGCTTTTTATTTCAATATAGCGCAATGAGAAATTTCAAGCTCTATATTTCAAAAAAATATCCTAATACTGTTTAATAACTCGCGATTCAAGTATAATTCAGAGATAGCAACCCTATTTGTTATCCCGTGTGCAAATAAACGTATAAAAGTGTAGACTCGTCAGTGTAACCGCGTTTTCATACTATTGTTTTTTGGACGTTGATTGTCTGGCTTTCAGGTGTCGGAAATCGGTATTTTTATAGTGTCATCCCAATGTTGGTACACACTAATTCTTTGTTCAGCGGGATGCTGCTGTTTGTTTAGTGTAAAAACGTGCCACCGTCATAACTTTGTTTAGCTTACAGCTATAGGTATGTACGTAATGTAGTGTTTTTTTTATATAGAGCAGATTGGTATATTTTGAAGCATTAATTAATACAACTAGGTATAAGTTCTTAAGAGCTTTGTATTGTAAAGAATATGGTGCATTTCAAAAAATAAATGATAGTTTTTTCGTAGAATGTTATATTATGGTATATATATTGTTTACTTTTTAAAATATAGAATCATAATTTAACAATTTATTTCATTATTGATACTAGCTGCGCTTCGCAGTTTCACCTGCGTGGCTCCGCTCTTGTTGGTCTTAACGTAATGATATTATAGCCTATAGCCATCCTCGATAAATGGGCTAACACCGAAATAATTTTTCAATCGGACCAGTAGTTCCTGAGATTACTGCATTCAAACAAACAAATAAACTCTTTAGCTTTATAATATTAGTATAGAAGTATAGATTAAATTCGGATTTGAATTTTGCGTTTTATTACTTACCTGTTTCATGTAACATAAGCCAGGAACAGAATAATTGTGATGAATCCAACATGTCAAAGTTGAAAACTTTGATGATATGTAACCACAACATTGCTCAGTTTCAAAGGACTTCAGTTTTAGAGTCCCTCTGGGAATATTAACAGGGCCAAGTTCCTTGCAAGCAAACTGATATATTGTGTACTGATTGTTGAAACGATTTATCTAAAATCTGTTTTCATTAGCAGCAAATGTGGACCGATATAACGGCCATGTTGTTAAAAGAAATAATTAAGTAAAATTGCTATTTATTAATTAACAACATTTTTCTTACCGATTTTTAAAAACTTTGCAGTGTGTGTGAAGTAACAACGAATAAATAATTTATTTCAAAGCCTATAGCCACACTACACTCGTAATCCCAAAAACAAGAATGCAGCCAAGTTGTTCTTGACAGAAAACTTAGTTTCTGGTTTCTCCTTTGCGAAACATTTCAAATATTACTTCTTTAAATCCAGTATTGCAAAATCCAGTTAACCGGATTGCAGATGAATGAATGTATTGGCGCGGGGTAAACTCAATTATTTAAAATATATAAAAAGTGAAACTAAAAAAGCAATATTTTTCACGGCTATCTAGTCGCATGGATGCCAATTCCACTTGTTGCGAATTAACCCTGCTCTCTCTACACTGTAAATCTTTTATATTTTATCGTTTCAATATACACGCATATTTTCATTTTTAACGATATGTATTTGGCACGGTGTTATGAAAACGTTTGATATTTTAAATTTCGCTCTATATGTAGGTGTGTTCGTTGCAAATATTTTCTATTTTTAATAAATAAAATATGTGTTTCATCAATCCTGTAGCGTTGTATTGGAAATTCGGATTTGTGTATCCAATAACTCTGTGCTCGCAATTCTCGTTTCTTTTATATTAATTTTTAGGTCATAACTCAAAAGTTATAGTTCGTTCAAAAGAACTGAATGTAATGTTGGATATTAACATTTATTTTTCATTTTTTGTTACAGTGTCAGAGGGAATAATATAACAAATGGAAGTAGCATTACATGCACATGTTTTGATTATGCTTTCTTTTGATTTCGAGATGGAATCAGTACCTATTTCTGTTCAAAAAGAGAATATTAAATATGTTATACCCTCGATTAACTTTTGGACCTTGGACTTAAGTTCAACAAAAAATGTTACGAAAGAAGGTAGGCTTTTCCTTCGCAAAAATTGTATTTTTCCAATGGATCCGGCCCGTTTATACCGAAACTCAATTATCCAAATATCCTATTATAAAATATCGCTAAGAATATTCCAAGCTAAGTGTGAATCTGAAACTTTTGTATATTAATGTAAATGTTTTCTTTGGTAATCTCATGAATATTTTACGAACATCTCGTTTAAAGTTGCTTTCATTTTTTGACGTGGGAGCGAGAAGTGTCACCTTTTTGTGAGACGCCACGAGTAGACGTGTCTACTGAAACTTGTTTCACTTAGAGGGGAATAAAGACGAGTGATTTGTCTCTTTCACTCTCGATTTGTTTGATGTTAGACAGAGCGTGATGAATATAGATTAGGCAGTTTCTATGTCATCATTTTGTAGGGTATTTGGATTCATTTGTCACTGATATTAATTTGAATGTAGAATCGGAAAGGGATTTGGATAACCAGCAATATTAATTAAATTATCCTAGTATTGCATCTAATAATCTTTCCTTGTTTTGAGTTGTCTTTTAAAAATGTTTGAAAATTAAGCACTTTTTATATTTCCACGTTGTAGTAGCGGAGTTTCGCAAAATGACAACAGAAAAGGATGATCGAATATTCGAGAAATTTCATTGACGATATTAATTAATATTACACGTGTAAATCCACGTTTGTGAGGAATTAAAATCTTTAACAAAAATCTCAAAGATTACGATTATTTAGATCTCATTCACTATTTAATTTCGCTTAACATTTTGTGAACTAATTCCAATTTAATATTAATGTAAACGAAATAAAAGTGTATTTTAATATCTATAATTTATAAAGTACTTTATAATTTTGTGTTAATATAGACTATAGCAAGACTATAGAGTATCTTTTGAAGATTTAACACGTACTAAACATTGTAATATGTATACTGACCGATTTATCCTTTGTAACCTGAATGCTTACAAAGGAGAAATACCTATAATGTTGAAAGTGATAGTTTACCTGTATTCTGACATGTCACAGCGCCCTTTTCACAATGTCTTAAGGTCTATAATCCTATAAATAATGATAAGATAATATAATATTCGTGAACAAATTATCGTTAGCCATTTGTCCGAAATGGGTATCCGATCCGGCCATTTCATTACAGTAGGGCCATTAACCCATTTTAATTAATGATGATAAATAGTATGCCACGTGCTTTTTATTAATTCGGCCATCTTGGAAAATTCGCCATTAACATATGAATGCTATATCTTCGTTTAATGGGGCTTTAAAATAAATAAATGTGCGTCTGCGTTTTGTGTTTCCCTGTGCTGTCCATTTTTGGCTGGCTTGATCATATTTCGTGTGAAAGCAAAGGCCAATCGCTACATAGTATAAAACAAAGTCACTTTCCGCCGTCTGTGTATGCTTTGATCTTTAAAACTATGCGGACGGATTTTCAAGTGGTTTTTTTAGTAGATAGAGTGATTCTCGAGGAAGGTTTTAGTATATAATTTATTAGAAAAGCTAGTTGTTAAAATAATTTATTAATATTATCTTATTTCAATAAGTGTATTTTGTATTAATATCATGCACATTTGTAATAAGAGTTGACTCGAATTCAATATTAACATAGTTCATGTAGGTATAAACTTATAAAGCTATGTTCATAATACCTACCACATGATAGTGGCATAATCTCTAAGATTTGACCTTCTATAAAAATAAAATAAAAACTTATCGTGTTCCACAAAAAAAGTTTTACTCTTAAATAGTGGGTTTGAAATTTTTCATTTTCGTTGCATTTTACATATCATAAAAACGTAAACGTAATATACTATGAACCATTTTTTAATTTGTGGGCACATGCATTTTTCTTCTTCTCATTTCTTGGTTGTATTTTGTATATCTTAACCACTAATCACTGTATCATAGAAGTCATATATTACATAATTATCACATTCTGCAAAAACAAACAATATATTCTTAGAAAATACATTTAAAATTATTCTTTCAAATATACAAAATTCAATATCACCATTTCAAATGCACCCTAATATTATATTTCGAGTTTAAGGAAATGCATTCGTCGCGTTTTGCATACGATTTATGCCAAAACTTGCATTGTACCATTAATAAATTAAATTTTAATTTTAAATGAACGAAATAGCAATAACGTCCGGAATATATGAGAGACTTGGCTGTATCATAAATCAATAAGTTATACTGGATGCGATACTAATAAAAGGGACTATATTTCTGGCTGGTTTATTAAATATTGGTATTGATTGGGTTATAATATAATACTTTTTGGGATTATGAAGGCTGTGTCTCTATATTGCAATAGATTCATATGAAATGTAAATGTTTGTTTATCGATTGTGTATGTTTATAATAGAATATTAAAAAAGTAACTTTTACTAGTAAGTAGAGTCAATGCTTCAAGAAAATAGCTTATATTTTCTTGAATACAATCGTCCATCTATACTTACTATAAAGCTGAAGAGTTTATTTGTTTGTTTGAACGCGCTCAAGAAGTACTGGTCCGATTTGAAAAAAATTTTGTTGATAGCCTATTTATCGTAGAGGGCTATATTATATCATCACGCTAAAACCAACAGGAGAGGAGCAATGCGGGTAAAACTGCGGGGCACAGCTAGTTTCAAATAAAGGAACATGTTCTTTTCTACGTAGGTAGGTAGGGACTTTAGCATTAGAGTTTATATTTTATGCTCGTAGTAAGCCTCTACCTACCGATTTTATTTCAGTACTTTTAATCATTGAAGAATTTCATTTCTGAATAAATTCAAGTGCTAGTATTTAACATCGAATAACACTAAATTCAAGATACTTGACGCTGCACAATAAATTAAAAACGTTAAACTTCTCTCTCACAATTCGGATGACAAACGGGTTATTGTTTCAAAAATCTCAGATAAAAACAACAGCTTCGTCCAAATGCTGGTAAAATGTTCACGTAGAGACACGAAACGGCGGAGGTCGCATGTTGATAACGATCTTATGTGGACTTTGGACTTGCGGCAGAACTGCTGAGCGCTGAAACGTGAAGTTTTCAAGTGTAATATTTCAGTTTTATATAGAGTGATAAACGATGTGGGTAATACAACGATTTGTATATGTATCTATCAATCATGGTATCTATTTCTTTACCATACAGCTAAATGTTTCAACAAAATTGAACTATTAAAATTCGTCACTTAAGGGTCCCTATAAAGACCGAATTAGACAAATGAATCATGTGTAACAAAGGTTATCTATTATACTTAAATTAAACTTGTGTTTTCTTGGATATTAACTATGAGTTCACTGAATACGTTTAATAAATTTTCCATTTATGAAGTACCTACTTATCGATTTGAGCTAAGATTTCTAAATTAAAGATTAAGCTTTCTAGCTTAGCTGTCGATTTTTATGTCTATTCTCAGTTTATATACTATAAATTAAACAAAACTATACTATAACCTAAATTCAGAACACGCTATCTAAATTTAGTTTAATAGAACACTCCGCCAACAAATACACGTCGTCAAAATAAACGTTCCTCTACCGGCCTGTATGCAGGCAGCCTTAGACGCTATTTCCGCTGAGCTAAGCAGCTTGATACATGCGACTTGTCATTTTGTGTTAGTTCCTGCACAATTATTTTACTGCTTTTTTGGACTGCAGCGATCGTTGGATAAGTCGATCGTGATTTATTGCTGTGAATATTGGTTAACAATATTCTTTTAGCGTTTGAAAATGTTAAATATACGCTACGTGCTGTTCGGAAAATAGCTAATGGTAGAATTTTATATAGTAAACAATTTGCACAATATCTTTTACCTAATGAGCAATAATCAAAAGAATATTCGTTGTATGAGAGTTATGATAATAAAAAGGGCTTCTGTATGAACCACTTTATTTTAACTCATTTTAATGTGTTGTTCCTCTATAGTCTATGTCGATATTCAAAGCGATACAATGGCGCAGACAAAAATTCAAGATATAAAATTTGATATAAGAGCACCAATAAGTCATGATGCAAAAATTGAAATGAGAAATATGAGTCAACAAAACCCAACCCAGTTTAGAGCAGGCTCCAAGGAGATGTTCGTTTGCAAAAATAGCGGACCTAAATCTGACTTCTGATATATATTGTATAGGTCCCAGACATCCTATAGACAGATGTTGCCAACCAGTTTTGTGGTCCCCCTGCCCGCACCCCGGTAATTAAATATGGCATACAAAGAAAAAAATAAAAATTTCCAAAACATGCCGTGTGGGGTATCAAATGAAAGAGCTTATTGAGTAGATCACGAATATATAGCATACTATATACATTTCTTACACTTTCTCTAAGATTTTTAAGAAAATTTACGAAAATGGTCCATTTTTGAGTTAACTTTAAACCACTATAGATTGAAAACTCATGAATATATTTTTTAAATTATTATTTTAAATAATTAACAATAGTCCATTGTTTATGATTCAATAGTTCGTAATATAATATAAGTGAGCTATGTGGTGGATTTGATGAAAATAACTATATACTACATATATGAACTTGAAAATATACTCGCCATCTTTGAATGCTCCCCCCACTCCCCCATGCAACTATTTCACTGTACAAAATATTGAATCGTAAACAATGGACTATTGTTAATTATTTAAAATAATAATTTAAAAAATATATTCATGAGTTTTCAATCTATAGTGGTTTAAAGTTAACTCAAAAATGGACAATTTTCGTAAATTTTCTAAAAAATCTTAGAGAAAGTGTAAGAAATGTATATAGTATGCTATATATTCGTGATCTACTCAATAAGCTCTTTCATTTGATACCCCACACGGCATGTTCTGGAAATTTTTATTTTTTTCTTTGTATGCCATATTTAATTACCGGGGTGCGGGCACGGGGACCACAAAACTGGCTGGCAACATCTGTCTATAGGATGTCTGGGATCTATACAATATATATCAGAAGTCAGATTTAGGTCCGCGATTTTTGCAAACAAAACTCCACTGAGAGTCCGGTCTAGTTCCTAGAAGATGTACAAGAGATACACGATTTAAATTACAAATTATGACGTCATATTTATCACCGCACAATATTATCCCCCGGGCTTGCCCATTCACAGCGGATATCCACTTACTGAAACATACACTTTGTGGGATATAGGACATAAATTGTGTCCACCTTTGTTTATATAAGTAATTTAGGAAGGTATTGGCCGTGTACTCCCGCGGGACGGGTCACGGGTACAGCTTCGTTGATAATTTAGTGAGGACGTATGTAATTAGATATAACGAAAGCGAAATTTCTGAAGGCAGACCATTAAAATTATTATTAGTAAGTATTTGAAAGTTTAATGTAAATTTTAATAACTAGTAGTCATTGGTGGTGGCGAGTGGCGATTAATTTAACTATAACCACAAACAAAAGAGTTATGGAAACAAAAATGCATATGTATTGTAACATTTTGTACTCTTTTGAATATTTTTCTTCTTCTTCATCACTACATAGTATAAAACAAAGTCGCTTTCTCTGTCCCTATGTCCCTATGTATGCTTAAATCTTCAAAACTACGCAACGGATTTACATGCGGTTTTTTTAAATAGATAGAGTGATTCAAGAGGAAGGTTTTAGTATACAAGACAAAGCGGGCAAAGCCGCGGGCGGAAAGCTAGTTGTAAAATATAAGTATGCCTTTCATGCTTCTCCTTAATCGCAATTTTAGTAAAAAGGCATACAAAGTAAATTTAATATAGAAAGCAGCTTTGTTTTTACCCGTGTTGAACCCGGACTTGAGTATCATTGTCATTTTACGAGTAATAATAATATTATGTTCAAATTATCTTTATATTCTTGATACATCATCCCACCTAGGCAAAAACTATATGAGTACCTACGTTATCTAGTATTATGTGTTTGACTATATCATCATGAGGTTAGTGTATTATGTACTACTTCACTTATCTTGTTGTTATGGTATTCATTATTTACAATCTCTACCAAATATACCTAGTAAGTTTAAGGTACAAAGTCATTTGTAAGTAGCTGTATATCGTCTTATTCTCAAAACCATTTTGTATGATTTGACCTTTATCTTAAAAAATATATAGACGGACTTAGATATAGACGGTATATTTCAAAATAATGAAAACATTGTCTTGCCAAATATTATCATAATGAACGATCTGAAAATACAGAAAAGAGTTAGTACAAACATTATTTGAAATAATACTATACTCTATAGAAAGGTTGTACATGCTTATACAAATATTTTATTAAAGAACTGTAATAATAGTTACTGCATAGATTTCTAGAGCTATGTAATATAGCAGGATTACTATGCGTGGGTGTTCTTTATAGAGATAATTTTTCAAGATAATATATACTAGATGGTGTGCGTAGAGATCATGGATGTTGTAATTTGTCTTTCTTTTAGAGTGTTTAATTTTTGGGTAGGTTTACGTAAATTTGTATACAACAAATAAAAAACCAATTTTTTGAGATTTTGAAAATAAAATAGGTACAGTTATATTATTATTATATTATTAAATATGAACAAATGTACGTAGCTTTTAGTAATTAGTTTATTACAAAATTGATCTATAATTAGAAATGCACCGTTTAGTATTTCTTTACTCTGTCTTCATAAAAATAACGCGTACTAGTAGCAATCCCTCATTCCTCATGTTACTACCGTAAAATAGAATTTCATTAACATTTCAAGCATTACTTGAAGCGATTTACCGCATTACTCCCGTCAAATGATATTATAGTAACATTTATTGATACACTGTGATCCGGGTTCCCGTGGGAAATGAACGGGATAGAAGCTGATACAAATAAATATACGAGTTAGTTTATATTCACCGCCATATTTAACTGGGCTTTGTTCCGCGCAAATCGTTCATTCCAATTGAAAATACGATTGTCACGTAGCATGCTTTAGTTTTAGTGCTTTTTGTTGAATATTTATTTTTGATTACGGATGAGAAATGATAAGAATTTATTGTCAGTAAAACAATTTTCCGTTTTGTTTTGCAACTATTTTTTAATATAAAAAAGTGAAGTCCCGTGTCCCCGTAGTGGGGTAAGGGGCAGATGCATTATTCATACATCTGTTTCACTGATCGATTTTTTTCTTTAGGGACAAGTAGGTGATCAGCCTTCTGTGTCCTGCCAGACCGAGACATTTTTTTTTCGTCTCCACCGGGAATCGAACCCAGGCCCCTTCGGTTCTACGCTCACGCGTCAACCACTGTACCGAGGAGGCGGTCATTTTTTTAATATACTGCTATATTAATACTATAAAAGTATTATCTATACAAATATTATAAAGAGGAAAGGTTTGATTTTTTGTTTGTTTGTTTGTATGAATTGAATAGGCTCAGAAACTACTTGGCAGATTTGAAAAATTCTTTCACTGTTGGAAAGCTACATCATTTCTGAGTGACATAGGCTAGGTTTTATCCCGGAAATCCCACGGGAACGGGAACTATGCGGGTTTTTTTTTTGAAAACGCGGGCGAAGCCGCAGGCGGAAAGCTAGTACTGATAATATACCTACATCTTAAAAACTGTTTCAATACTAGTTTTGTTAATCGTTTTATAATTTCATATTGCGTGTGCTATAAAACATCACTGAACGATACAATTACAACTCAATAAACAAACAAACTTAATTCAGTTTGCAATCGTCAGTAAAAATTAGAAAAACAAAACAACAAAGAGCGCACACAAACGCCTGTATAGTGTATGTGTATGTCGGCACACAAGCGACCACATTTCAGGAATTTGGGAGACCGGAAAAGTCGGAGTTCAGAATTTTAGGGGCATCCAAGCTTTCTGAAGGGGAATTCGAGCGGTTTGTTTTATTACTTTTATATCAGTCAGCAAAGGACGCAATTGTTATAGTGAATGTTTTCGCTTTGTCTCTATGAGCTAGATATTGGTTTGAAAACTTGTTAGATGCCTTCGAAGAATTTCTAATAATGTAAAACTTTGCGCACTCGTGTTTGCTGAGTTTTGTTTTGTTTCGTATGTCGAATTGTTTCCGTTTTTAATTGTTATTGTGTTTGATTAGGTTTGTGTTTGTTTTCAACATGCTGTTGCTTCCACAAATTAATCAACGATTTATCTCTTTAGGAGGGGAGTAAAACTCATTTAGTTTTCTTTTTCAGGTTAATTTCAGCCTTCATTTTAATATTAGATATTTCATAATACATAATACATTTTAAACGACTGAATAGTTTTGAGATGTTTTGATTGATTTGTGTTTCGTTCTTCCATTTTCCACTTTTGTAATAAACGGAATCAAAGCTGAACGTCAACGAACAGACGGTAACGAGAACGAATCGATTATACGTACAGACGGATCCTAGACAAATATCTGTATATTAAACCCTCTCTAAAATTGCCTCGGGCAATGTAAGCAAAAATTTAACCGTTCCGCCAAAATTTAATTTCACGACCAATTTGTTCTGTTTTGTATTAGAATGTAGGTAGTTATTGTTCTAAAGAGCTATGTTAAAATAATTTAAATATTTATCATTTAAAATAAAACACACTGATCCTGTAAAGGGATAATTAGTTTGGTTTGGAAATAGACGAACGGTTTTCCGGTGCCTCATTCGATTTAATTAATGCCGGCTTCTTTAGTATCAATTTTCAATCAGTGTCTTCCTTCAAAGTTTTTACTCGTTAAAAATTGTACCTTTATATTCTAGAAGTACCGTGTCGTATAATTATTTTAAGTACTCGGAATATTTACTATACTTACTTTATATGACTGACCGGTTGGCTTGGTTGGTAGTGGCCCTGCCTTCCAAGCCAGAGGTCGTGGGTTCGATTCCTACCCGGGGCATGTTTATCACACAAATTTGCCCCGGGTGGAAGTACTGTGTCTGGATGTTAATTCTCTATATAAGTATTTATTTAAAATTATAGATTTATCAGCCATTTGGCTTCCATAACACAAGCGAAAGCTTAGTATGGATTCAGAACGCGCCGTGTGTGAAATTTGTCCTGAAATATTATTTATTTATTATTTAGGTAAGAATTCTTCAGCAACATTTAAATATTTCAGTTCTAATTTACAAATGGCAATCACCATAATCTTTAGGCCGATAGTGGGCGTTGCTTTTAAAATACAATTCGGTCCCTAATTCTATAAGACTCTTCTCGATTATTCTCGATGTCGTCCCTTTGAACGTTCGTTGAAGGACACATTTGTATTTTTAACAGCCCTATTACTTCCACTTTCTAATTAAAATATTCCTTTGGCGCCAATTGAAAATGGTCAGATAAATTTCTACGGAAAATAGAAGACGGAAATCTCTATAATGCCTTTCTCAGAAGTGTCGCTATTAAATAAGAGTTCTCAATTATATTTTTGCTATTCTTATCAAATAATAAAATAACAACACAATGGAATAAAATCAATAAAATACTTTTAGATGTTTTGGCGCGAACTTCGCTTTTTATAGCCAGAACGTTTAAAATATCAATAATGGTTGTTAAAACTCCACATGCTATTTTCATTTAACCTTTACATTAAATATGCATACAGCTTTACCATTCAAATTGGCAATGATAGCAAAAAAGCGTCTACGGCTAGTGTGAAAAATTACAACTCTTTGTACTCAATTCAGGCTTTTCGAGCGTAATCCATTTAATTATCTAGAACCTTCGATTGCTGACGTCAAAGGTAACAAAAGATGAAACGAGTGAAAGATGTTGCCATTACGCAAATTGATTACGTAGCTAGTGTTGCCACACATGAATAATAAGGTGATTGTGACGTTAGTATGAAAACAAAGTTTATTACTTTGTTTTTAATTCTGCGTAAATTGTTTTGAATATTGTAGAGAATGTCTATGGTGTAGGCGTGTTTCAATTAAGAATATCGTTAACGATTCAAAAGGAAATGTATTTGTGGGTGTAGCTTTTCAGGTGGAAATAAACATAAATTTGTTGTTGACGTGACAACGTCTTATAATTCGATAGAGCCGGCTGCACGCACGAAAAAACATGACTCATGCGGCGTTACCTCGCTCAGAGGCGTTCCATGTAAGGCTTGAAGTGCAAGCGAGAGCGCGGAACGAGCGACAAAGAAGCACAATCGGACGTTGTCACGTTCAACTATCGTCAGTAAACCGACTTTACAGATAACCAATTTTTTTTTTGTTCTTTTTTCTACCTACCTCTACAATTATTATTAGTAAGCTTGTTACCTTTTGCCCCGGTTGCCTATAAGAGATCATTATTTTCTAAGTGATAGATCTAATAAACTATACTGTATTTTTCTTTGTACACATGAAAAGTTTTATTAAAGAGTAATAAATCCATACTAATATTATAAATGCGAAAGTAACTCTGTCTGTCTGTCTGTTACTCAATCACGCCTAAACTACTGAACCAATTTTCATGAAATTTGGTATGGAGATATTTTGATACCCGAGAAATGACATAGGCTACTTTTTATCCCGGGAAAATGACGCAATCCCGGAAATCCCACGGGAACGGGAACTATGCGGGTTTTTCTTTGACTGCGCGGGCGAAGCCGCGGGCGGAAACCTAGTAATAAATAAAATAAAAGACGTGTGGCATTCGGGGACGGCCACGGTAAAGCTATCGCATAGCATGCCTTCAAGCCACACCTCCGCGCCTGTCGGAGTGGGGAGCGTGAGGTTTCTTCGTTACGGAATTTCTGGATTCGGTCCCCGCGCTCAAGGCCCGCGATAGAAGCTATGCAATAGCTTAATAAAGTCTAGCCTCATTGTAGGTATATTCATTCATTCAGATGGTAATATAGTGCATTAAAATTTCAGAATCACCATAAAACAGGAGCCCCATATAATCATAAAAATATGTACATTAACGGGTAAATCGGTCAACCAGGCACCAGCTAAAACAAATATTATTCACGGCTCGAGCGTTGAAGCTCGCACTTTTTGCACGTGTAAAAACGGTTGACGTATAAAATAACGCATTTCCAATTAAACAGTCGTAACAAAAACAATTTCCCGCGGTCGCCATTACGGTGTATCTCAATTAAGGCGCCCTTCGCGCGGAAACCGTGCCAAATGCACTTTCTGAGCAAGTTCATTGAGTTTCGGGACTGTTGCTTTTAAGTAATTTTTTCTCGTTAATTGTTGTGGAGCTTAGAATGTCCTCATTGTGAGGTAAATAATGAGGGAATGATAATTAAATTGAGCACGGATTTGGGGCAACGAAAAAACGTAGGTAAATACTAAATACTTAGTACGCTAACGCGTTTGTTTATCTGGGCAAAGAGATTTTCTTTCTTTGAATACCTATTTTTAGGATTAGTGCCTTAAAAATCGGCTATATACAACTGATAACTTACTTAGAAGTTAGAACTTCAATTCAAAAACAAGTTTTCATCATAATGTTGGAAAAGTGTACGGTTTAAAAAGACTTGCGTCTCGCTTAATTCTTCATAATGTTCTGAGTAAATAAAAGTAGTGCGGCATATTTTTGCTTTATGTAGTTATAATTCCTATAATTATTATTTCCTATAATTATTATTTCCTATAATTAGGTGATAATTCCTTTTACCAACAGTTTAAGAACAGTTTAAAAGTTGTTACGTTTTCTGAATTTTATTATTCTTATCGGTTAGTTTATCTCTGTTGTAATAGGTATGGACGGACAGATCAAATAAATCGCAATGATCCCAACCTATCAAAATTTGTTCATTTCATGCACACATTGGCATATTGACACGATTGCCAAAAGCTAAAATGTTTTCCACATCACATGACAACACAATTTTCTATTACACGGCCTTTTTATATCGTTCCGTGTTACATAACATTTGTGCATCAACTTCATTCGCAATAAAACCATTACCGAAACAATATTTCCGCCGAAACATAACCTCAAATTGTGCCAACCGAAAGTCAATGACATTTCTCACGAAAATAGCCAATTTCCAGTCAGCTTCTGGCACTAAACTAACAATTCTCAATATCCAGTCATACAGGCCTTTCGAATGGCCTAACTAATACGGGGATCGCACGTACGCCGAAACACGTACAGACAACAAAACATTGTTATCTAATATGCATTTTATTGTCGTGCGGTAGGCGCGGAGTTCCCGCGTACGGTCGGCAAAATAGTTTACGGGTGAAACGCCGCTTTAATTTTTAGTCACTTGAAGTACGGCGTGAATTTTAAAGGTGATGTAGTAGAGGACGTGCATTCATATTATCTTGTTTGTATAAAATACTTTTATGGATAATTTAATTTACGTTTAAATGAATGAAGAAGTTTTGACTTTGAGTGAATTTCATTTCAGTAGCATGAATGATAATTTTAAGCTTATGAAATTTCTGAACACCAATTTTTCAAGTAGGTATAAAGCTTAGTTCGTCGAATAAATCTATTATAGACAAGGTATGGAATTTATTACGGACATTGAAATAACTGTAACACATTATAATATCTATGCACAATACTTTAGTAGAATGTTTTCTTTCCTATCCCTAAGCCTATCCCAAGAAATTCCAAATTCAAAATACGTTATTCTGTCACACTCTATAAATTTGAATTAATTAGTGCCATTTTGAAAACGGTAATACCAACATTAGGGCATCGAGAGAGCGAGTTTGATGACAGTCGTAGCGTGCACATGCCGCCTTATTTGTTCGGAGAAGTTCCACACATTGTGTACGTGGCTTAACTTTAGCTTTAACTATGACAGTTCTTAATAGAACAATTTGGAATTCCGTTGAATTTAACAACAACATTGAATGTATTTAGTTAAGATGTTGATAAAGGAAATAATAGAACATAATAGTTATGAAATGAGGCGTTTAATATAATAATCGTGTTTATTGATAATTTTACTGAAACTGATTTGTTTTCAAAAAAGATTTTTTGTTATTGACGGATTAGTATGCCTATTTATTTATTAACATGGCTCTACCGCATGTATTACCTGTATGAATATGGCCAAATCTTGATTAAATTTTTAACTTCCCAACGAAACAACATTAAACTTGATCCAAATATTCAGAATTTCTCTTTCATACAAGCCAATTCAATTTTTCATATTCGATAAACCGTTAAATTCTTTTAACGCGAATCGGGTCAATCCTAAACCAAGCTGCTTTCAATCTCTATTTCTGACTGAGTTACTTCAAAAGGGCCGTTTTAATACGCTATGCAAAGCGATAACATATATGCGTTTTGAAGTGCAGGGCTGAAAGGCATGCACGGCTTACTGCCTTACGGTGACCGCGCGTGAATTGGTTTAAAATATGGGTAATTTCTGAACGATTTTTTGTTTGGCACAAATAATACCTATAGCGTTTTGGGAATATATACTGCTAGGTGGAAGACGTAGGGAATATGAGATTTATGATGTGAAGATAAATCATAGCAAATATTCTATGCTAAATTACATTTCACGTTGCGAATTATTACTCTTCATATTTTCATTCATTATTTCAAAAGTTTTTAATATATTTCAAATTTCATAAGTTTCGCTAAACCAGTACATATAACTAAATCAACGATTAAAACCATTTGTTCCAAAAATTTATAATAAAATTTCCATGTTTTTTAAATGTATCAATTTTTGTTACATATTGTTCTCGCTTTAATTTTCTCTTCCATCTTAGAAAGTTAAGCCCTTGATCATTTTAAGAACGTTTATTGTGACAAATAACAATAAACGTTCTTAAAATGATCAAGGGTCCCCAAAATCAACATTAATGAAACAATTAACGTAATTAAGTATTGATTATGCACCCTTATTCAAATATTCTCACGTAAGGTCCCTTGTCCATTGGGAAATGGGTTTGAATATTTCAGATTTATGTCTGGGAAGTTATTATTTATAATAGATTTAATATCTGGCTACGGTTAAAAAATAAATCCCTTTTAACATAATATTATGTTATACAGTTTCAAAATCAAAATCCCTTACGGGCGCGTGTCCCAGCAGTGGTAACATAATAGGCTGATGATGATGATGTTATATACATATTAAAGCTCTTAGATAATACAATAGCTAAGAATCAGTCAGTTAGTGTAGGTACGTTATAAGTTCACGCCAACATGCCTTAGAATGGAACTGTTAGGGATCACGAAATTCTGCTCGTCTTGTAGCAAAGGAGCAGTCCATATTCCGACGTCCATAATATATTATGACGAATTATATTAAAAAACTGTATTCTTTCCAGATACCCACATCACCGATATTGAGTACCCTACCTACCATGACGTATCTCGCCTAAGCTGACGAAGCAAGCCAGCAAGGTGGCGGGCTACACCCGGCACGCTGTGTACGCGGGCGGCGCTACGTACCACGCGCGCTCGCCCGCCGTACCTCTTAACGCAAGTGAGTGAACTCAAACTTAAACTCAAAACATGTCTTTTAAAAGAGATCCTTCCTTCGAAAGCGATAACAGCTGCAGCGTCACAAAGCCGGCTATCATATACATACCACGTGCGCTCGCCCGCCGTTCCTCCAAACGCATGTGAGTGAACTCAAACTAAAAAAAAGTTGTTTGTCTGTAAAGTCGATTTACTGACGATAGTTGAACGTGACAACACAGTATTACCATTATTTCCTATTAGGAAATAATATTGTAATACTGTGGTGACAACGTCCGATTGTGCTTCTTTGTCGCTCGTTCCGCGCTCTCGCTTGCACTTCAAGCCTTACATGGAACGCCTCAGAGCGAGGTAACGCCGCATGAGTCATGTTTTTTCGTGCGTGCAGCCGGCTCTATCGAATTATAAGACGTTGTCACGTCAAAAAAACATGAATGTCTTGAGAGCCTACCTCCGCCTTCGAAAGCGGGTAACAGCCTCACAAAGGTCATAGCTTTGTGAGCGCTCATGGGTGGTGGTAATCGCCTCATCATTTATATTGTGATGTATTTTAGATCTTTGATAAGGGAAAATTTGAAAACCTTTAATATACCTACCTATTATTATCAGGAAAATGCGTAAAATTAATTTGTGAATACATTTTTTACACTAACGTATTACAACTAAGTTAAATTGTTATTAACGGTATACAGATAAATATCAAATTCATAAAGTAAAGTTTAGTGATAAATTCATATAAGGGCAAAATCATAGCAAAAAGTATACTGATTGATGTTTACATCCAACTGAACTGGTTTTACACCTCGATTTGATCAAAATCGATTTTATTTAGACGTGGAAGCGAAACAAATGACTTATATTTTTATATTTGATTTGAAAACTAGTGAATGTAATTATTTGTTTTGTATACAACTAGCGAAAAAAAATGTTGTGTGGTTTTATGAAACCATGGTAAAAGTGAAACTGTTCGAACGGTTCCGAACACTGCTTTGTGTAGCGCATGTCGCGTGACGGTCGGCTGCCGAGTAGGTATACCTACTCGGCAGCCGCTATACACGCGACATGCGCTACACAGACCAAAAAGTTTGAGACGATATAATAAAAGTTTCACTTTAATAAAACGTTGTGTCTTTTTTTACATATTAAGTAAAATAAAAACATTCTACTAATCAACTGAAATGTTTGAATTGGTCAATAAAATAACATTAAAAACTTATACTAAAACTATAATATAAACATTGGCCATGGTATTGCAGGTAAATATAACTGTTCTATTCTAATAAACTTAGTGACATTTAGCTACTACAAATAGAAATAATTGTTTTAAAAACGGCGATAATATTTCCCTACAATATAATATGTTAAAGCATAATTAACTTGGCCATAATTACCATATAACTTGTTATAACAATAATCATAATAGACAATTGACCGTCCGAGGCTTTGTACTAATGTATTGGCTAATTTTGTGTACCGTCAGCAAACAAATATGTAATAATGTTGATTTATCTAATGTTTAGTTTTGCGAATGATATTTGAATTTTGATTAATATTTCGTTTAATACAGTTACTACCTGCTCTTTAATCAATGAAAAATGAAAACTATGAAACAAGTATATTTTTTAAAGTGGTGAGATTAGGGTAGAATTTAAGGTGAATATTATATCACCTGTACATTCTTTACGCTGCACTAGGCTTTTTAATTATTATTAATGTGAAGGAACCATCGCAAAGGAAAACCTGAAAACAAAAATCTTCACAAAACCACCTTACACATATTTTAATCTAACGCAACCAGGATGATCTCAAAGTTTGATTTGGATATTTCTAGACAACATTACTTTCGTTTTTATCGATATTCAGATGTTATCAAAGCCACACAAGATAAAAAGTAAAACAACTAAAACCCAACTACGACAAAAAACGACGCTGAAAAAGTATAAAACAAAAGTTAAATTGATGAACTAATAAAGAAGCTATGAACGAAAAGATGTGAATTATATGCAATCAGCCCATGAATACAGGTAAAGTCACAAGCAAATGCTAGTAATATATATATATATATTCAAAATGTGCAAGTAAAAAGCTTTCAAATGATACCAAACACGGCATATTTATCTTAACTTTATTTTTTTACGCTGTATGTTTTGTCCGCTAGAGGGCGCCACATTAGATTTTGTGAAACCCCATATAGCCTATAACCAGCGGACAATTAAGACGCTTCTAATGATATGTCATTTGTCGAATTCTGATAAGTAGTTTAGAAGTTACGAGGGAACAGATGAACATACATACATACATACATATTTATTTATTTATTTATTTATTTATTCTTTATTGTACATAATATACCAAACATAAATAAGCTATTCTATAATTACAATTAAGGTACAATGAATACACACGGCACATACGTACTAAAAGGCGGCCTTATTGCTTAAAAGCAATCTCTTCCAGGCAACCCTGATTGGTAAGGAATGTATGCTAGAACGCGACTTGGCGCAAATTCAATTAATAAATTAAGCATTAAAATATAATTAATAAAAACAATATATACAATAATAACAATAAAAATAAAATAAAATAAGTATATAAATTAATATACTTACGTAAATATAATAAACTACTTACATATTTTATAAATATACATACACATAATAATACATAACCTACTAAATACACTACATACAATACGAAAAAATAAACACTATAATATAATCTAAAATAAATATAAGCAACACATTATAGAGATAAGAAATGATTTTTGACAAGAGCTTTAAAACTTTTAACATTTTGCGCCCGCCTAATGGATTCAGGCAGAGCGTTCCAAAGTTGAATAGCGCGAGCAGTGAATGAAGATCCATAGAAATTAGTGCGGCGAACCGGTACAGAAAGAAGCAGAAGATTAGAAGAGCGAAGAGAGAGTGAATTATTTGAACTAAGGTAATTAAATTGAGTTTTAAGATAGCCTGGCGTTTTAGGGTCAAACAGAACACAGTACAGAAGGTTAAGTATGTGGGCATCCCGGCGACGACGGATGGGAAGCCAATTAAGTTTTTTACGAAATTCGGTGACATGATCAAATTTACGTAAGCCAAAAATAAATCTGATGCAGAAATTTTGCACCCTCTCAAGGATGTCTAACTGATACTCAAAAAGATCGGGAAATGAGGAATCGGCATAGTCAAGGAAAGGAAGTAGAAGGGATTGGGCTAACGCAATTTTGGTGGAAATCGGTAGAAAGTTTCGTAAGCGGCGCAAACAGGATGCAGTAGCAAACACTTTTTTTCGAATTTGCTTGATGTGTTCCGACCAGGATAAGTGCTGGTCGAGGTGCAATCCAAGACTTTTAACAGTTTTGCAGATAGGGATGCGAGTACCATCGACCACTACATCCGGCAAACAATCCCAATTAACTTTGCTCATAAGCGGCTTGCTTCCAATTATAATTATTTTAGTTTTTGAGGGGTTTACCTTTAAACCATGTTCCTTGCTCCAATTGACGATGGCTGCGAGATCAGTGTTTGTACGAAAAATCGCTTCAGAAAGTTCAGGCAGGGCCACGTGCGAATATAGTTGGAAATCGTCTGCATACATATGATAAGGAGAAGAAATGTTGTTGGAGATGGAGTTAATAAAGATTGAGAATAAGAGAGGAGACAACACGCCACCTTGCGGAACCCCGGCATGAACATTGCTCCAGGAAGAGGTTAGGTTCTCCACTAGAACACGCTGCCGACGTCCCCGCAAGTAACTTTGAAACCAGTCAATAGCCGTTGGAGATATGTTAATAGAGCGTAGCATAGCCAACAATACCTCATGGTCGACGGTGTTAAAAGCATTGCTAAAGTCAAGCAATGAAAGGATTGTCAACTGCTTATTGTCAAAACCCAGGCGTATGTCATCAGTGATTTTAATAAGTGCAGTGGTCGTGCTATGACCTGGGCGGAAACCAGATTGATAGGGGTTAAGGAGATTATGGGAATTAAGGAAGCGACTTAACTGCTCCTGCACCAGCCGTTCTAACACTTTCGACAGGAAAGGAAGAATAGCAATGGGGCGGAAGTCAGAAGCAGAGACAGGATTCATGGTTTTAGGGAGAGGCAAGATATGAGCATCTTTCCAGATAACAGGAAATGTACTCGAGGAAATAGAAAAGTTAAGGATGTGTGTGATGACAGGATTAACGATAGGTAAAATAGGAATAATCATGCTCCGACCAATGCAATCACTACCAACAGCCTTCGAAGTTATAGACAATATGCTCTTCTTAACACCACAATCGGAAAATTGACTTAAAATAAACGGAGGATGGCCAGAAGAAGATAATGAATTAAGAAAACTTAAGGTGCGCGCTTTAGAATTTGTGTTAAAATCCAAGAGAGGATTAGAAAAGTGAGAATTTAGTTCATCAATAGTAACTGTGTCTGGAATGGAATTTTGCGCGGCCTTTCCAATACCGAGGGATTTGAGAAATCATACATACATATATACATACATACATACATACATACATACATACATAGCCTGTCAAAATCATAACCCTCCTTTTGCTTTGCCGTAGTCGGGTAAAAAGTATCTATTATTCCGACTACAATTGCATCAAATGTTTGCGGACGGTACACAGATTGTATCGTGGACTAATCTGTCAGTTCACACGTCACTTCTATGAAAGTGAATGACCCATATACCGTTTGATTTGAAATGCCATAAATAGAATATTAATGTTTCATCCACCGCCGCCATGTTGATTTATTGTTTTGTGCGATGAAAGGCGATGTTTGCTGAATCAATTTCTGCGGTTTTGTCTGTGAACGATTATTGATTGTTTTCATCTCATGTTTACTGGGAACTTTCTAAAGGTAACGTTGATTTAATATGTAACGTGTCGCTCTTAATTTGTTTGGTGTCATTGCTTCTCTTTGTATTATTTAGAAGGTTCCCGAAAATGTCACAGATTACAAATTGAGAGATTATCAAAACATTGTAGATTATTTTTGTCACCTTTTATTTTCAATTTTGTTGTACTCATCTATACATCATTCTCAATACATCATCAAATTAAAGGCGACTTTTATAGAGAGCAAAACCATGTTTGTTACATCTGAGCGGGATTTTAGAGACAGGACTCCTCGTGCCAGGGGGAGTAAATTTATCCTAGAAAATGTACCAGTATTTTATTTTACATTAGATGCACGATATGTACAAAAGTAAATGACGAAAACGGTATTTCTGTTAAATTAAGGCTTTAAGTACCGTTTACACTGAATAAGAGTCTTAATCTTTATATAAATTCCACACATTGCAGCAAAAAGCATTCATTTACCCAAATATCTGTTAGCGGTTCCATAGATCAAACATTTAAGGCCGAATTCAAAGTTAAATGCCTCTCCGATACAATCACCATTAATCTAGCAAGACCTTTGGAGACGTAAGTGTGCAATATCACATTCCCAACACTATTGTACACTTGAACGGACGTTAAATTGTGCCGTATCCGAAATTCTCCGAATTATCGTTCATGGCAGACTTGATATTTATTGCTGTGTTGGTACGTAATTACAGATGGAGATAGCTTTCATTTGTTTTACTAATTGCATTATAATTGGATGTGGTTCTTGTTTTTTGTATGGGAATTCATAATTGCGTTCGAGCGAGGTTTGTGCCTTTGAAGCTTTATGACACTGGAAAATACCTTCAGTTTTTGGAAAAGAGTAGGTACATTATCAACAAGATCGGCCAAATTTTTGGTCCACCGAAGGAATATGGAAGATTTAAGGCTTAGTTAGTTCATTACGCTCAGGAAAATGAATAATACGTTACTAATTAAAATGCAAGAATTTTACGAAACACTATTTGAGTGAAAAATATTGAATTTAAATTCTTCTTTCATTTCAAGCTAAAACATCGCTGTAACCCTTAAACATAAGCCACAACATTGTTTTTAATCAAGTGTTATTAAATTATCTTGTAAAAACTGATTTTAATCAAGTGTATTAGTTTGCGAACCTGTTTAGCATATATTTGCATATTCCGGAGTTTTCCCAACTTAATATTAAGTTATACAAGAGCATGTTTAGGTAACGAATTTCCAATACTGACATAGTTCTGATCAATTTGCAAGGTGCTATTTTAGGTAGATTATTTATATACGGTAAATTGTATACTGGTAAGTAAAGTTCTGTTATATTTATCTTCAAGCGCCTGATAAGCTTTCTATGCCCTGGCTTTTTTCCTTTCTTCTCACTAGGACCTGCTCGGGTATTAAGTTTTGAGTAGGTAATTTGCTTTTCACCCACTGAGCCCACTTTGTCTATCAGTAGGTAATTTTCTTCATGTAAATAATTATAAGGAAAAAGTTTTAATGTGAATAATTTTTCATTTTCATAATTATGATGCTACGTAAATAATCACATTGAAGTATTATTACAACGAGCATTTTATTTCAGTTGAAAGAATAAACATCATCTCAATTCCTAAGCTCTTGTTCCGATTACTTAAGATAAATTGCTCTGAACCTTAATGTATTTTAAAAGAGTTCAAAATTGATCGATGTCGTATTCTCTGGAATAGAATCGAAAATATTCAAATATTAGATGTCTTTTGCGAGGCACGTTTCTCTCTTTTATTGTTTCAAGGGAAATTGGACCCTAATGCAATGACGTTAAGTGCAAATTGAATCTGTTCTGAGTACACATTTTATTGACTTATTGTAGAAATGATAGATTGAGAGCCAATACTTTAAGGTATTTCATCGAAAAAATACAAAATACAAATTTTGGGACATTTGAAGTGAAATAGGATTTGAAGTGAGCAGACACTATTGACACGCGAAGTTTCACTTTGGTATTAACCACGAAGTTCAGCTATTTAGGGTTGCCATTAAATTTTGTACGCTAACAAATATTACCGTCGTAATGGGAAAACAAGGTATGATGCTGTAAATTTCAGGCTAAAATGTTAGGGACCCATTAATTTTAAAGCTTGTTGTTTTAACTTTGTGCCTTTTATTTTTTTCCAACATATATTACCTAACTTTAGAGCTAAAGGTATTTCAATTTTGACACATTTTAAAACCAATTTCAAAAATGATTTATGTTCATATGCTGAATTTACGTAGGTATCAGATTTCTAATAAATACAAATCAGTCGTTGTCTAGCTGAGGCGTCGTATGCGCGTGCGATGCCTATGCTGCGTTCGCCTACGCCCGAGACCGCTCGCGGTAAAAACAATTCCACAGTGCCTAACAGTGATATACAATGTAGTCAATGCTGCGTAGTAATAAATGAACTATTGTCCTTTATATCTAATAAAGTAGACACCCTTCCGGAGACCGCAATTATTCAAATTTGTACCAGTGCATATGGATATGAGGAAATCGAAGCTGCAAGAACAATCGTTTATAAGTTGCTTACACCGTCGAAGAAATTAATGAGGCGAAAGGAAGGCTCGGAACAAAAAAGTTTGCAAGAAATTATCAAACTAATTAAGGAGACCGAACCTGAGTCCTTGCCATGTTTTGTTGCAAAAAACTTAAATAAACTCCCACCTGTGACGTTCGACCATATTGATGTGACGACTTTCTTAAAAGAAATGACTTTATTAAAAAAATGACGTAGCCAATATGAAGGCCAAAACTACTTGTTTGAAAGAATCATCTAAACAGAACGCAGATATTGAATATTTGAGACAAGATATTGTGGAAGTTAAACGTATGATTTCTTGTTTACAAGAAATTCATCAAACGTCTCAATCATTAGTCATCGAACGCAATGTGCAAAACAAAGAAGCGACCGCGAATGCATTAGCGATCTCCGTCACTCCCGTATCGCGGCCGAAGCAGGCGCCTCCTCTCGCACCGGTGTCAACAGCTGCGCCCGCGCTCTCTTCTCCACGCATGCAGACCGCCGCTACAACGATCCCCCTCCCGCCTGTGGAACTTGCGCCCATTCAATATCTTGTAGCAAGCGATAACAACAATGTAAAAGAATTAAATCAAATGCGACGCTTTCAATGTAACGAAAACAATGTTATGTCATTAAATGTGTATCCTAAGTCAATGGGCCTTAGTCAAACTGCAAAGCCGTCTTATAGTGAGGTAACAAAATCGAATGATGGTTTTACGATAGTTTCAAGTAAAAAGCGTAATAAAAATAAGTTTTATAATCGTAATGGTACCGCAGAGTTATCTAGTAAGTTGCGCGTTGCGGAATTAACCTCTGCTGTCTATGTGTCACGAGCTAGTAAAACAACTACAGCTCGTGACATAATGGAATATATAAATGACATGGGCGAGGAGTGTTTAAATGTTGAATTATTGCCCCAAAAACAGGAAACACAATTTGTTTCTTTTAAAATAGTAATTAATAATAGTAAATTAGACCGCCTGCTTAGTGCCGATTTTTGGCCTAAGGGAATTAAATTTAGACGTTTTCGCGATTTTGTGCCAAGGAACAATACAAGTAGTTCTAAAAATATTAATAATGGACGATAAATCATTTACTTATTGTATAACTTCTTATAACTGTAAATCAGTTAAACGATCGATTAATTATATTCGTGATTTAATTAAGTATACCGATATACTCATTTTACAGGAGACATGGCTTTTGCCACATGATTTGAATTATATAAATGAAATAAATAGTGAGTACAGTGGCGTGGCCAAGTCGTCCGTGGACACGTCCACGGGAATATTGAGGGGCAGGCCCTATGGTGGGTTGGCCATATTGTGGAATAAAAATAAATTCCCTTTTGTAACTCCTATTCAGTGTGCTAATAATCGTCTTGCGGCTGTTCAAATATTAATAGGGAGTAAGTTAATGTTATTAATTAATGTATATATGCCAGTTGATAATAAGGACAACATGACGGAGTTCATTGATTGCTTGGCCGAAATAAGTGCTATTATTGACGAGTCGGACACTCAATGTGTTTATATTATGGGAGACTTTAATGCCCATCCTTCCGCCGAGTTTGGCCAGGAGTTAATTAAATTTTGTAAGGATATGTTGTGGGAATGTGCAGATTTTAATATACTCGGCATAGATTCTAGTCATTTTACATATATTAGCGAAGCACATGGCTGTCAGAGATGGTTGGACCATTGTTTGACGACAAAAGCCGCATGGCAAACAATAGCGAAGGTAAATATTCACTACGACGTTGGGTGGTCGGATCACTATCCATTAAGTATTACATGTCGAATATCTGACGAGATTATACCAACAATCATCTCTGACAGTAATGTGAATAGACTGAATAGCTTTAATAGAATTAAGTGGGGTGTAAGAACGGAGGAACAGATTAGGAGTTTTCAAAAGTATTGCTGTGATAAATTGGACAGTTTCTGTGATATTTTTATTTGTAAATGTAGTTGTATGCACCAATGTAAACATCTTGATGAGCATCATTTATATATTAATAGATTATACGATCATATTGTGAATATTTTACAAAAAGCTGCTATTTTTAGTGGAAGCGTAGTAAACAAAACGAAAAATAGGAAACATGTAGTAGGCTGGAATTTCCATGTTAGAGAGAGCCACCAGGTAGCTAGATATTGCTTTAAGGAGTGGGTGGAATCGGGCAAACCTATATATGGACCTTTATATGATAATATGAGAAAGAGCCGTATAATATTTAAAAATAAAATTCAGTGGTGTCAAAAAAATGAAGATCGTATTAAGATGAATATATTAGCTACATGCAGTAAAAACAAAAACTTCGTAAAATTTTGGCAAACTACAAAAAAGCTTAATGGTAGAGAGAGTAGATCGGTTTCTGTAGATGGTGTGCAAATGTCAGATCAGATTGCAGAGATATTTGCTAATAAATTCAAAACTAAGCCTCTCCCTGTAAAGAGTGTGCCCGGTGTTGAGACCGTCAATCACAACGAGCCAGTTACTATAGATAAGGAATCATGCATAAAATTTACTCATAAAGATGTTAAAAAAGCCATAAAAAGCATACAAAGGGGAAAATCACCCGGCTATGATGGTCTCAGCATAGAGCATATAATTTGGGGAAGTGAGAAGTTGGTCGAACATTTGTGCAACCTATACAACAAGTGCATAAAATATTCTTATTTGCCCAAAAATTTGATAAGAACAATAGTTGTGCCTATTGCTAAAAATAAAAGCGGTAATCTAGGCGATTCGTCTAACTATAGGCCTATATCTTTAGGAACTATATTAAGTAAAGTGCTGGAGCGTCTTATTCATCCTGAAATACAGAGATCATTAAATATTAATGAAGCACAGTTTGGTTTTCGTCCTGGACTATCAACGGACGCAGCTATTTTTAGCCTAAAGAGTACCATAAATTACTATAAGCAACACAAAACATCGGTGTATGCTTGCTTTTTAGATCTTAGTAAAGCTTTTGATCTGGTAAATTATGGTATTCTTTGGGATAAACTGGAAGCAACAGGAGTTTCTTACAGTGTAGCGCGTCTGTTGAGATTCTGGTACGGAAATCAAACAAATTATGTCAGATGGGGCGACTCCATGTCTAGCGGGTATAGGTTAGAATGTGGAGTAC
Organism: Colias eurytheme; assembly: GCF_061535395.1. NCBI lineage: Eukaryota > Metazoa > Arthropoda > Insecta > Lepidoptera > Pieridae > Colias > Colias eurytheme. Next base: position 2,299,420 of record NC_142992.1, on the reverse strand, counting down.
GTCAAGGAGGGCTAACCTCTCCGGACCTGTTCAATCTTTATATAGATGGATTGATTGGCGAGCTCAGGGGAACCAGGGTTGGATGTCATCTTGGCGACGTGTGCGTAAACAATTTAAGTTATGCCGACGACATGGTTCTGCTGAGCCCTTCAATTAAGGGTCTGAGAAAATTACTCTCAATTTGTGAGAATTATGCTAATTCTCACGGCTTGAAGTATAACGCTTTAAAGACCGAATTGATGGTATTTAGATATGGACAGGGACCGGAGAGAATACCTGGGTTATTTTTGAATGGTTCTCCTGTTAAAATCGTGGAACAATTTAAATATTTGGGTCACATTTTGACGGGGGATCTAAAAGACGATTCAGATATTGAAAGAGAGCGCAGGGCCCTTGCAGTCCGGAGCAACATGCTGGCGCGAAGATTTGCCAGGTGCACTACTGACGTTAAAAAATTGTTATTTAAAACATATTCCATGTGCATGTATACGTGTCAATTGTGGTGTAACTTCACAAATAAAGCGATTTCTTCATTGAGAGTGCAGTATAATAACGCATACAGACTCTTTATGAAACTGCCCAGGTTCTGTAGTGCATCTGGCATGTTTTTGGAGACGAGGGTCCCGGATTTCATGGCCATAATGAGATCTCGAATCGCAAATTTCTGGGAGAGAATGAGACGCTCCAGTAATAGTATTCTGGTGGCTGTCTCTAACTTTTATGACAATCCTTTACATCTGTACTGGTGCAAAGTTCATTCATCATATTATGCTAGGGATAAACCTATAAAGCCAGGAAAAAACTATAAATGATGCTCTAATTATCTTTAATTTTATTGTATTTTATTTTGATTGTAATTTGTAACTTGCATATGGGAAGGGACATTTCCTGAAATAAAACAATTTTATTTTATTTATTATTTATTTTAAATCATTTATTTTAATACGGTTCTTTCATAGTCAAGTGCACTGGCGCTATAAATAAATATAAAGGTGTCGTTTCCTGTATTTAAATTCACTTGCAATATTTCCCACTATAGGGTTAACACGTCCAAAAGGTCGTTAGTCCCGTGCACCGGGCCGGAATAATTGAATTACACACGGCTATACTGCCGATGTGACAGTTATGTTACGGTGCACGCGAATCTCGACCTTATGGGTTTATTCAAAAACAAGCTTATGATTAACTTATCTCTTGTTAGTAGGATCACCTGACTGTGAAAAGGGAATCAAGTCTAGAGGGGAACAATTATTAAATTGCTGTACAGTTTTGTTTTGCTTTTAATATAATTTGGATGAAATAACATATGTTTTAAGCAGATTTTCGAGTTGACAACATGATGATACTTTTATTTTTGATATACAATACTTGTTAAATTTTATGCACGATTTTTTTGTTTTTTGATTTAAGTACTTATGTAACTAAGCAAGGTTCATATTATAAATTATAAGAATACGTTTCTGGTACTCAATATAATTTGCGTCAAAATGCGAAAAATATAAATAAATACACAAAGCTATTTCCGTTGCTGACCGTACTTAAACTGATAAGCGTTAAGTACCATCAGTTCTGATTTAACCGAACATTATTTCCTAATAATTTTGCTCGAACATTGCATACTCAACAGAGCATTAGATGTTTGAAACTAGATTGAGATGAAACTAACTTGAAAGTTCTAGAAGCGTGGGTAATTAATTATATTTGCTAAGTAATTCAGCGCGGCATCTAAATTTCAACTAATTAACGGTGTATTTCAATGTCTTCACAATACGGGTGAACTTTCAACTATTTCTTGGTATAGAATAAATTCGATTAGGTAGGTACTAACTGTTATTACCTTGTTATTACGCTAAATTGTGTTCGGATTGAATCCCTCGATGGCACGATCATATTTTTTCTAACTTTTGTAGAACCGAAGTATTGACATTAGAGACATCGTTAAATTGACAGATTATCAAACTGTTAGTTTGATCATCAGCTGTCGCAATGTCAAAATAATGTTTTACATACACACTAAAGAAAATTCAACAAATATTGTACCTATACTATTATATTATTACAATATTATGAGTAGGTACAAAATATATTAAAGGAACAACTTATAATATTATTCAAGTATTTTACCTGTTAAGGCGAAGTTAATTACTTAATATTCAAACGTTTCAACACTGCTTCATAAACGTTCCCGCTCTAGAGTCTAGGCTCTAAATAATACCGATAGAAAAAAGTTAAAAAACTTTGTACCTAGGTATTAGGTATACCTAGGCCTAACGCATCAATAACTCGCACATGGTCCATACATCAATCACCTAACGTATCTGAAATTAAACGATAACTTCCAGGCAACCATTGTACCTTCCATATAGTAAAACTTTTTTTTACTGCCATTCACTGATCGGATGAAAATTTCGTCTGCAAAGTTGGTTCTACATACGTATATCGAGTAGGCGTAGATATTTTTAAAAGATGACTGATCAGGGTTTTATTTCATGGTTTTAAAAATCTGCATCTTGTCATGTAATCTTATTTTATGAGCTTGAGATGTGTAATAGAAAAATTATTCAAATTTAGGTAACAACAATTAACAATTTAAGTTAATTGCAGATTTTACAATTACATATTATATGAGTAGTAAGTCATCCATCCATTCAGCCCGGATAAGTCCAGTGTTGGATGTAGGCCTCCCCCGTTGCCACAGTTGCCGTAGTATTAATTATTATTATATAATAACTTTAAACAAAAAATAATCTAAAATAATGCTAAAATAATACTTTTCCGAAAGTTAAAATTCCTAATTCTGCATTAGGAGCTTCCTCGAGAAGTAGGTACGTGAACCATTGGCGAAAACAGAATGAAAATAGGTGGTTTTTGAGCTTATAGAGAACAGACAGACGTAGGGAACGAAAATGACACAACTCCCGCCACGGTTTAGTTTGAAAAAAATCTATCCTTTATCCATCCAGCTATCTACCCTATGCCCAATTTTTATGTTTAAAAACAGCCTACATTTTTAACTTTTTAATCAAGTCACATATGTTGAAAATACAACAACTTAAGCGTATCTACTTCATATTTGCAAGAATGCAAAGGTCATCAGTATTTCTACGTTACCTGTCAAAATGATATGAGTCTAATGTTGCATAAAATTATGTATGTATTCCAACTGGCAACATATTTTATCAACGGAGACACTGCAAGGGTGTTAATGCAATGACCGTAGTACGTTCGTGTCATAAAATGTTAATTTTTATGCTTTGATATCTTATTTTATACTTCTTTGGTCACGCACTTCGAACATGTTAAGATGGTGTAACATGTTTTCATCTAATATAATTCGTATTCAACAAAAATTATACATTTTCAATATGCATTGAAAATGTATAATTCACGTTGCAATGGTTGCATAATATTCTAGGTCGGTCTTCCTTAGAGTTATACCACAGTATTACAATATTATAATACTGTGGTAACCACAGTATTATAATATTGTGGTTGTATACACTATATGAGGGTATTTATACACTATTAAAAAAACGTCCGGAAACTCTAAAAACAAATTGTGCATGAGCATCCCACTAACTTTAGCTATAATGGGCCCATTTCTGTAAGCCAGGCGAGCCAACTTATTGTTATGATAATAAAACCCTAATAAATCCGCGTTTATCGGTTGTACCGCCTCTTAATATCAGATACGTTCTCCATTTAATGATAAATCGCCTATTTGACCCTATATTTGGGGAGAATCTTCTTCAGTAAGGTAACTCAGCGTTCGCGTTGGTAAAATATGCAATAGCTTAATATTTAAAATGTTTGTTTGTAACACTAACACTCATTAGATGTGTCATAACAGTGTCAGAGAAGAAAAGCTTTCACAGTACAATGGACGAGAATTTAAAAATTACGATCCACAATTGTTTCTTGAAGGTCTAACCTTCCGGAACGGTTTATAAGAAAACGAATTTAAAATTTTAATTGACGGATTTTATTTTTATAGAATGGATTTTTTATGCAACATTGATAAAGACTCTTTATACCGTAGACAGAGAAACTCTGTCTACGCTTTATACTTCATATACAGTGTTTATACATCATATTATTTTTGAAGACAAAATATGTCAAATATTAAGAAAAATAAGTTTTCTACTAGCCACCAGGCCAGGGTATAATAATTAATTATTAGCATAGTACAGTTTGGTAGGTACCTACCACGTACCAATACCTACCTTCCGTACTATATCTGATAAACTGAAAAACATTATAAGAAAAAATTATGAAAATAAAATTAACAACAATAAGTGGGTATAGTTATTAAAAACTATTTTTAACTGAACCACACGATTAATCAAACAAAACACAATAAAAATAGAAATTATAAAACTAAAAGATGTTCCAAATCCTGGCTTGTTGATAAATTATGATTAGCGCCATCTATCCTCGTTTTATCTGTGAATATAAGACTGTTTTATCTACGACCTCTTTCTGCGCATGCGTATAGCGTTCGAGGCCACGGTCACAAACACAAATCAGAATTTGTCGATTACGCAGCCGTACACACACACACACGTCAGTGTCCGTCGTTGTCAAACGTGCGCCGCTTGTCAGAATGTTTATAGTTTCGTGATTTTAGTGTTTATTTACGGATAAAGTGTGAAAAAGTGCTGAAAATGTAAGTATATATTTATAATTTAAAATTTTGTACTCAAAACCTTGAACTTCTCATGTATTAGTTTCTGTCAAGAACAATAATTAAAAATAACCTTTACTTACATGTATCTTGTCGTAATCAACTAATGATTAGATAGTTATTACTAAATGCTTCATAAAATGATAAACGATTGTTAATTTGTTAATATTATAGTGTTCTTTTTGATAAAAGGAGAAAACTTGCGCTTACTATTGCTAAATTCAGATGCACTGACAATATCCGATATGGTCTAGTGGCTAGGATACCTGGCTCTCACCCAGGAGGCTCGGGTTCGATTCCCGGTATCGGAATACTTTTTTTAATTATTTTTTCTTTTTTTTTCAGATTCACGATGAGCCCAAAAGCGGCGTTGGCCATTTGTATGGTGTTTGTTGGATGTTGTTCTAATGTTATATTTTTGGAATTGGTTGTGAAAGAGGACCCAGGCGCGGGAAATTTGGCGACATTTTTGCAATTCTTATTCATTGCGTCAGTCGGATTTTGTACTGTTGGCAAATTTGGAACAGCAAAGAGGAATATACCCTTCAAACAGTACTTATTACTCGTGGGATTCTTCTGGACAAGCAGTGTAGCCAACAACTATGCATTTGACTTCAATATATCTATGCCGTTGCATATGATATTCAGGGCTGGTTCGCTCATGGCAAACATGGCTATGGGTGTGTGGATATTGAAAAAGCGCTACCCAGTATTAAAGTATCTAGCAGTATTTATGATATCAGCGGGTATAGCCATATGTACTATACAATCAAGTGGTGACGTCAAAGCCCCAAGGGAAACTCATGAAGACGCTGCCGAGGAAGAGAAACTCAAGTTCATCGACTGGCTCTGGTGGTGTTTGGGCATTGCTATTCTGACCTTTGCCCTATTTGTCTCAGCTAGAATGGGAATTTTCCAAGAGTCGTTATATTCCAAGTATGGAAAGCACCCGTGGGAGGCGTTATATTATACTCATTTGTTACCATTAGTATTTTGGTTACCGACAGCACCTAATATTACCAATCATGTGTCTTTAGCATTAAATACACCTGTAGTCGAATTTTTAGGTATCACATTCCCTAGACAAGTTTTGTGGTTGATATTATATGTATTAACGCAAGGACTATGTATCAGTTCTGTGTATGTTTTGACTACTGAGTGTGCGTCTTTAGTTGTTACTCTTACAGTGACATTAAGGAAGTTTGTATCTCTCATATTCTCTATTTTGTACTTTAAAAATCCCTTCACTGTAGGGCATTGGATCGGCACATTATTAGTGTTCATAGGTACAATGATATTCACTGAGCTATTACAGAAAACAATTGCATTATTTGTACCTACAGTCAAGAAAGAGAAGAAAAAACAGTAATTTTATTGTATTATTATATACGCATTGTGATAATTTTGCCATAACTAGAGGCATTTTGTTGTTCCTTATGATTTTTGTACTGTGACCCATAATAAATATTTTTTTTATAAATGCCTTTTGGTATTATGCCATGATGAGGAAGTTATAAAATAGCATAGTCATTCTGCTGAGAAATTGATGTTGAGATATTAGTATGTGTAATAGATAAAATTTTGCTCTGTCATAATTACATATATTGTATCTGTGCAATACAATGCTTACAAATATTAAAGGATTTGTAATTTACTTTTTTTACAATTTATTTTGTTTTTGTGTTGAATTTTAAATTGTACAAAGATATTTTAATGCATAATAATATATTAATTATTTGAATAATTATATAAATAATTTTATTGACTTAGTGACTATGGCTGCTTTTTATTTTAGATAATTATACTTATATTCTGTTATTTTGTAATGATGCCTAATGAGATACTTTTTGTATAGAAATATAATAAGAAAATTATAATTGACAAAGCTTAGCAACAGCAATGGTAAAGTTATTCAATATTAATATTACAAGTAAGAATTATAAATAATCTTAATTCTTTAACATCCCATACATATACATACAATATTACGGATTACCTCCTGATTTCATATTTGTTTAGATCAAAATATTTGCTTAGAACTTACTATATAAAAGAAGGCTATTGGAATTAATATTTGTTTTATTATATATGTATTTGTGAATAGGGTTGCCAATTCTAGCTTTTAAGAGCAAAACAATATTTGTATTGTGTATTTTTCTGTCTAGGTGGTAATTTTTAGTAAAATAAAATAATTATTTCGCTGGTTTCATGTAAGACTGACAAACCATGTTAAATAATGTTCGCGTTTGATATTACATAATTTACCTACATTCCTTTTATAATATTACTAGCGGTCCGCCCCGGCTTCGCCCGTGGTACATAATATTTCGCAATAAAAGGTAGCCTATGTCCTTTCTCGGATATCAAAATATCTCCGTACCAAATTTCATGCAAATTGGTTCAGTAGTTTAGGCGTGATTGAGTAACAGACAGACAGACAGAGTTACTTTCGCATTTATAATATTAGTATGGATGTACTGACAAAGTTAATTTTTATTTTTATAATTATATCATGATTTATTAATTTAAAATACTTTTATTTGCAAAAGAATTGGCAACCTTATATTATAGGCAATTTGTTGAGTGGAAGTTAGTGAAAAAATTAATAAAATAATGTGCAATGATTTTACCTACATTCAAATATTGCATTAGTATCTATTAATACAACTTAGCACGAACAAAATCAATAAAATTGAATGTAGCTTATTATTACGTTTTATTGAAATTTTGTAAGTATCCGACTTTATTTATTTTAGTTGTGTCTATGAATGTTGGGTAAATTTATATTTTTTTAAATTCACGCGGGCTCTAACGCTAAAATTTAATTAATATAAGATTGGTAATGTAAGCAATAACTATATTAGACTAATACAACATGGAACAAAATATGTTTTTTATTTTATTTCAATTATACTTAAGTGAAATTAAAATAATTTGTTGAGCAAAATCATCTACTACATAAACGTAAAAACTAGAAAAATAAAATAAATAAAAAAATAAAATAATTAAAATATTTATTCAGTAACTGATGTACCGATTTCCAAAAGTTGGTTGAATGTGTAGGTACATGATCTCCGAGGGCTTGTTTTGATCTTATCCTCAACTAGGTAGCTGTGCCCCGCGGTTTTATCCGCAATGCTCCGCTCCTGTTGATCTTTGCGTGATGTTATAATAAAGCTTATAGCCTTCCTCGATAAAGGGGCTATCTAACAGCGGAATAATTTTTCAAATTGGACCAGTAGTTCCTGAGATTAGCGCGCTCAAAGAAACAAACTCTTCAGCTCTATAATATTAGTAAAGATAATTAATAGTACCTATAAAACTGGTATGATTAAGTACCTACAAATTTAACAGTTACCCGAGTAAAATCGGTTTGTTGCTCCTTGTTCAAAATTTAATTTTTTCTTGCCAATTTTTTTTTAATCTTAAGAAGCAGGAAGCTATATTTTTCGCAACAGTTTAAAAGTCAGGGCCATAGAGATCCAACTTAGCGTTCCCTGTTAGGAAATAACTTTTCCTTAAATAATAAACCCGAGACTTATAGTCGGCGACCAAAATGGGAGCCAAGAGGGGCGGACAGTTCAATATAACTGAAATCTGCGTTTTAAACGAACGTAATGATGTAGAAAATAACGGTTTAGGAATTAAAGTAACTTTTTGACTAATCTTGCTTTAGGTACCTAGTCTGTTTTTCAAACAGGTAATAATGTAACGGAGAGGTATATATATATATATGTATATTCTTATATTTACTGGAGTACTTGTGATCTTTTTTAATAACTCTGTTAAATGTTTTGGTTGGGAGATATCTGAGTTAAAATATTAATCATAACCTGACCAATGGGATATATAATGGCTTATATAAATCATATCTTAGGTGTAGGAACACTGTTTTCTGTATGTCTGATATTCAATATAGGTACCTTAAAGTTGAAACGAGATACCTCGTAAAGAACAAAAAGATGAAATTAGTGCTACCCAGTCGTATTTTCCTTTCGAAATTAGGTTGTATAAATACGTAACATATTCTATCGTTCCTTAAATTTGTAATTTGGGTCGGAAACAACGTTACAGTCGATATAAAACGTAGCCAGATGTGAAATAATAAAAAAGAATTTTTTCCACACCCTCCAAATCGACTCGTGTTAAGGCCAGTAGAACAAAGGAGGGCTCGAGATGGCCGTAGGGCTGACACATTTTGTATTTAATGTTTCATTATTTATTAACCTCGAACGGTGGATGCGAACGAGGTACCTTTATCAACCGTTTTCTAATCTACATAAAAATTAGCTAGTACATAATATTTGTTATTGATTTCTGTCAAAAGAAATAATAGCTTTCCATATTGAAAATGCGATCCTTTGTATATTTATTTATTTCAACAAAAGCATAAGCAAACAACAGGGGGTTAAATTAATCTATAATTGATTGTATTTAAAACGCTTTCTTAATACTTATGTAAGTACTTTGCATAGAAAGTAAACTTACTGAAGTTTTAAAATTTTAAATTGGAATTGTTTCGTCGCCTATTTTGCTGATTGATTTCCAACAGATGCTTGACGAAACTGGCTTTGAAAAATGGACTGTGAAATGCAAAAATAAAAAGCGACAACCCTACACATAGGGGTGGCTACAAAGAAGTAGTTTCGCTTGTTCGTTAGGAGTAGTGGGTCATTAGTTATGTACAGACGTCGAGTTACGAATAATATATCTTTTGTGTCTCTGATTTTGAACGTTCGTGTATCTTTTTAGATAATTTTCGTTGCTGAGCTTAAATTATGTTTCCCTTTTTAACCAAAATCTCATTACTCTTTCTTGTTACGTTAACTCAATTCAATTATTTATTAATATGTCCCTAGTTTAGCTAGTACGGAAGCTTCTGTAAACTTGATGGATGAAAGTTGAAACAATGAACTTTTAGATCTTCATAGAAAATAGATTTAAAAAATTGCAGATGAATCCGTTTACGTGATTAAAGTGAATTTGGTCTTTATAAAGTAATATTATAGGTAATTTATATAGGATTGGGTTATAAAAACGAAGCGAGAGCAATTAAGAAAATTGGGATTTCAGAGGATTTTCTGATAATATTAAATTTTAAAATGGCATTCATAGTACTTACTTGTTACAATAATTTGCCTCTGTAATGTTTTAATAATTAATTTAGAAATATATAGTTTAGTGTCCCATGTTATTAAATATATAATGTTATGTATATAAATGAAATAAAATGTATAACTAAATGAAATACAGACCTCTTACGATATTTTATTATTTAACTTACCTAATAATGCTTGTTTGAAAGGGTAGGAGGATTTAAGGGCCCTTAGTAGGTGAAAACGGCAAAATGGACTGTTTTCTATGAGCTATAATTGAAAATATTGAAGTATTTTCGCACTGAAATTTCTAATATGTATTACAGGACGTATGTGTGATGGGATGACTGTTTCCAAAACACGATTGGAAAAATTTTGCTCGATAAAAAAAAATCCTGAAGTTACCTCTAAAATATCATATAAATTCTCATTACAACTGTATTTTACGATAATAATTCGTATAAAATCACAAATACATAGGTATTTACCTTCACGATTTCGTGACTGTTTTAGATTTAGAAAATACTAAATATTTTCATTCACTTTTTGATAAAAATGTGAATGGCGCTTACGATTTTCAGTTTCGAGCACGTTGATTCCATACTAAACGCGGACCCCCTCACCGCTTACCTCAGGCCCGAATAGCTGAATTTTCGCTGACCGCCTAAGCCCCCTTAAGTAGTATGTAGTAGGTAACTGCAGGTTCTTATTGAAACAATATTTTGGTGCTGTAATATATATTATGTTGACCCATGCATAACTATCTTCTTATATATAAAAATGAATCGCAAAATGTGTTGGTAAGCGCATAACTCGAGAACGGCTGAACCGATTTCGATAATTCTTTTTTTATTATATTCCTTGAAGTACGAGGATGGTTCTTATGTAGAGAAAACGTAAACATGTACCACGGGCGAAGCCGGGTCGGACGGCTAGTAAATTATAAATTCTAAACATTATTAGCATAGTACCTACCTACGTCTATTATAGTAGATACATTATTCACATATACCTAAATGTTTTATGAGATAGAAACGAACTGTGATGATTTGTATCGTATTTTTGTTTCATATCTTTTATTTCAGTATTCAGTATTTGAAATAAAAACTTGGCTTTACTCAATATTCTTGCCAATATGCTTAAACATAACCCATTTATTTATCTAACCGTTTGAATGTTTCAATGAAGTATTTTAGATAAGATTGTAGCAAGAGATAAAGATAAAATACGACTACCTAAATAAAATCTATCTGCTGTAATTGTAATTAGCTTAGATAACTGGTAAAATCTAACTGGTACCTTATAAATATGTAAGTAGATAAGTATGTATCAGGTATCTGATATAATTTGAATGGAATAGAAACATTATTTTGTATTATTATTGTGAAACTACTTATTACGTTGTACATTATTTTGTGGCAGTGTTTCATACTTTTGTAATATTTAAAAGCTAAAGATAGTAAAATGAGCTGGCACGACGAAACTGTAAAATTTCGCCTAGAACGTAAAAATTCTTAGCGGCATACAAGCATCTTAATAGTACCTTAATTTATAACTACAATCTTGACACCGGGGAAACAATAACGGAAGTCGAAAACGAGGTGAAAACCTTCCAGGTTTTTGGCAACATTCGTCAAGAATGTCTGCGCTGCAAGCGGCACAGCCTTAAATACGGCAAATAAAGTCTACACCCCATCAAGCTAAAATAAACCTTATATCTATAAGCATACGAGAGTCTCAGCGGCGGGCTTAAATTTGCAATAATCTATGGACCAACTTGTTGAAATTCCGTCGCCGTCCGGTATACGTAGTTGCCAATTTAATGTTCTAAACGGGAGGCAATGTGAGCTCTTATACTGTTGAAATTAAGAGGGTTTTTCCTCGTTTTTCAGTTAAGGAGCTCGAGAAATAAATTGGTCGTTTGTGTAGTAGGAAGAAATTTCGCCAGCTAAGCTTTTGCTCGAGTGCCCACTAATTTTGTCCAATCGTGGTTACCAGATAACGTGTGAGACACATTTTTAGCTTCTTGTAATTCTTTCTGGAGCTTTTTATTTTTTCAAGCGAATAGACTTGGGATATTTACAACGCGGTTTTGCTTTGTCGCTGTTTCAGCGTTATTTATGGACCTTTGGCCATGTACGGTTACTTTAGGAAATAAAATGAAATGCGCGTTGGGATGCTGAAGTGAACGAATAAATTCCATGTGCATTATGTTTATCTTCTTTTCTGTTTAATTACTTTAATTCTTTTCTGCAATTAGATTCTATTGTTGCAGCAACTGTGCTCTCCTTTGAATTGCTGTATTCGAACTTCTGAAATAAAAGAAAGGAATATGTTAGGTCAATACTGGAATCTGAAGAATTTTATTACAAACTAGCGGTCCGCCCCGGCTTCGCCCGTGGTACATGTTTACGTTTTCTCTACATAAAAACCATCCTCGTACTTCAAGGAATATAATAAAAAAAGAATTATCGAAATCGGTTCGGCCGTTCTCGAGTTATGCGCTTACCAACACATTTTGCGATTCATTTTTATATATAAGAGAAGATAAGTACAAGTCAAAGAAAACAGTGATATTAGTTTTTAAGATATAATATTATGTGAAATTTTCCAAAATTATAAAATTGTTAATTCTATAGATCGCATACAATTATTACAACCTTTATATTTTAAAGCGAAAATGATAATCTATACATATAATAATTTGACTATAAAATCCATATTACTTTCTTGATTTTTTTGTGAAAAAAATAAATTGGTTGTCTGTAAAGTCTGTTTACTGACGATACTTGAACGTGACAACGTCCGATTGTGCTTCTTTGTCGCTCGTTCCGCGCTCTCGCTTGCACTTCAAGCCTATAGAAGTTAGAACGCCTCAGAGCGAGGGAACGTCGCATGAGTCATGTTTTTTCGTGCGTTCAGCCGGCTCTATCGAATTATAAGACGTTGTCACGTCAAAAAATCAAACACTATAACTAAAGTTTGACCATCTTAAAACTATTATACCTGTACACCTGAGTCACACCTTCCTTCACTTATTTAATTAAATCTCTAATTCAATTATTCTTTTCAGATGGAGAACCGATAAAACTGCCGGAGAATCTAGAGAGCCTGCCCAGGGCGGAGCATTTCGCCGCCCAGCGCCATCGCTGGAACACCAATGAGGTTCGTTCATATTCTGCCCACGATCTATTGAATATTAGGGCTATTGAATTGTTTTAATGTAGTGAAAACATTAATTGAATGAGGATTGGTGTTTTTAAATGATTAATTTATTAATTTATTATGTGTGAGAAATAATTTCTCATTTTTACTAGGTATTTATTGTTGAAATCATTTTTATTAGTAGATATTTCCGGGTCTTGTTTTGTTACTTGCCCGAATATATTATGGTATTTAATCAAACTCAAACTTAAACATTTATTTATTCAATTAGGCTTCTTCTAGAAGCACTTTTGAAATGTCATTACATATTTTTAATATTTACCACCGATTCGGAAAGCAGTATCTACGGAGATGAACCGGCAAGAAACTTTAAAATCAGTTTTACAATTTAATTTTACAAAATAACTATTATAATCATAAAAATAATGTCAAAGAACTGTCCTGTGGTAATCACTATTGGTAATTATTAAATAGGAACAAAATAATTAGTTACAGAAACTAAACTATTCGAAAAATGTTTATTTGCTCTATCCAGAAAACGAGAAACAAGTATAGTTTAAATATATTCTCTACCTTATTCCGTCAGTCCTCGGATCACAGACACAATAGAAAATCTATTGTGTCTCGGCCCGATCGGGCCGCTCGGTGGTCAATGGGTTATTAATCCCCGACGCGTTATTACGAGTTGCTTTATCGGTATGAATTTAGGGTTGCCAGTTCGGGAATTGTGGGAAATAAGGATAATTAAATCGTAAGGGTTTAACTATTCAAAGTTTAAACAATAGATGGGTAAGTTTATGGGACGCGTGGTGATTAAAAGTTAATTAGGGAAGTAATAATTGTGCAGGTCCTTTAGCGACGAGACGTAGGCGTATGAATAACTTCTGTTTAATAAATGATGTAGGTGCTTTATTGAGCTCAAGTGAACTTAAATAAGGGATCGTTATTGTGGTAATGCTGGTTTATGCTTGTTATTGTGTCTTGGTATATTGTCTTCTAGGTAAGACTACGATGACGATTTTATATCACAATAAATTGAGTAGAGTGTTAAAATTCAACGGACACTTGCTTGTTTATTTAATGTGCATTTGTTGTTTGCTTGAATGTAAATTTTTAGAACAAAAATCTAGTAGACACGTTGTTAGGACGTAGTTACCTACAATTTGATTGGGCGTGGAAGAGACACATTTCATTCTATATTAATAATTGTCAATATTTCGCTTCCACTTTTGAAGCAATAATATCAAATAAAAACTTTTTGCGGCCAAATTAATCAACCGCCGGCGATATCATAAAAATGCGTATTGAATGTCCCACACTAAATCTTAAGTATTGCAATTGACGTTTTACTCGTAAATCACACCCGTTTCTCTCGCAAGTGTCATCTGAATTATTAATGACGAAGCCTGAAGAGCCCATGGGAATAAGTCTCGTTTAAGAGGCACGTGCTAAAATCTCAAATTCAGCACCTAAATATCTGCCAAACTTCAACCTTTGTTTCATGGATGTGTTTTGATCATTGCTGGTCACCTAGGTGTGTAATCGATCTGATAGCATGTGCTGTTTCTCACTAACTTAATAATCATTTTATAAGACAATACATACATTTTGTTAGGATACCAGTATTGAGTCAAATATGTAACTACCTATAATTATTTGTTTTTCTTAGGATTTAAATCTTACATTTGATTACTTTTGCTTTTGCTTTTGCATTGCTTTGAGCATTGGACACATAGTTGACTGAAGAAATAAGTCTTTTGCTACTCGCACATACAGTAACTTCTTTGTCCAAGCGGTTTACGGCCATATCGTCAATCGAAGCATTAAGATCTATTAAACGCCCATATTATACAGAATCCCATTAACCCTCAGCTAGATGACCCCAACGCTCTAATGCTCCAAATCCTACGTATTGTCGTTGCAGTATAATTACGTTAATGCATGTACACTGCTTAGTTGAGGTTCAGTTAATCAACGGTTAAGTATGGAACATGGAGATATGAGGGGACACTCGTTTTGCATAATACATGAAATAGCTAATTTATACTCAGGTATGCGTTGATAGTCTAGTTTGAATGGAATTTCGGCATTTTAAGTTGGCCTAAAATATTCCGCCGGATTAAGGGGTAATGTATGCTGTGGATTTCGGATCGTCGGCTTTTTTGACTGTCAAATGGAGTTTGAACCGAATCGCTGGCATTCTCTCATGCAACGAAGCTTACCTTGAAATTGGCCTGCCTGTTGACATCACTTGAATTATCATGTTTGTGGTCAAGTTATAGAACAACTGCCAGAATTGATTACCTACGGTGAAAAACTACACTAGGTAGTTGAACTAACAAAGTGAGTAAAGAGCTTTGTAAAGATTTTGTCTTCATTAACGATCATATTTTTTATACCTACTTATTTCTTCAGCATAAACAATATTTCTGTAACATTGTTTTCATTCAATAAGAAAAACTTTGTGTAACGTTTCATGGTCTAGAAAAATGCAAATTCCTGCAATATTCCTTGTACGTTTTTTGTTTAAGGTATTTATTTAAGTAACAAAGACTTTTAACTATTTTAAAAGCAAATACAATTTAATTGTACCTAATGTAATGGACCTAATATAGGTTGGTATATATAAAAAAAATGAAAACGACTATCAACAATTTATAAATTACAATAAAATTAAATTCTATATACAATTCGCTCGTTCAAATTATGCGTATTATAATTTATAGATCCTATTTATCGTGCCCGTATGTCAGGTCTAAAGTAATAAGGGTGGTTATACATTAATCTGTCCTACAGTACGTTGAAACTTCACAAATTAATGATTATGAGCCTGAACGTCCACCCTTTCGCGTGGAATGACGCGTCGTTTTTGCTTAGACCTTATATTTTAAATAACTATTTTGAGGTCGCGGCCCTGAGGTAGTCCATTGTTGAGCTTTTAAAAAGATGTATGTCTTTGTGTGGAATGAATGCTTTCATTTATATAGATTTGACTGATAGAATGAAATAATAGTTCGGTTGTAAAAGACCGTATATACTATTTATAGGTACTTGCTATGCTTAGTTTCCAATACAGGGTGTCCCAAAAAATAGTGTCAAGCGGAAGTCCTGAGATAGAACACCCCTTGGAGCATCCGAAACACCCCCATGTATGTATTGCTATACCACAAATATAAAATTTCTCTATATATACCTACTATGTATTATTTTAATTAATAAAACTGGATTTAATAAAAATATAAATCGGATTGATCTTATTTACATTTAATCAATACGAATTAGCAGCAAATTTTTTAGGCTTGTTAAAATCTTTATAATAATTATATCTTATTACTAGCGGTCCGCCCCGGCTTCGCCCGTGGTACATATTTATGTTTAAACACAGTCAAAACAAATTCGTCTCTACAGGTTTGTCTAATCCTCAGCGAGATAAATAAAAAGCGCGGCAAACGTATTAAAGCGACGGAATAAGCTAAATAACAGCACACGGTAAACACATTATTGTTAATGAATGGGCCCAACAAAGATGGCGGCCATTATCCTGGCGCTACTCAAATGGTTTTGTTTACATTGATTATCTTTGTCACGTAAATATTGTTATATTGCATAAATTACTCGAAAAATTGGCGGCAAACCTATTATTTTCAATAAAGGAAAATGTGGTTTTTATTATGATTAATAACCTTCGCCTTTTACACTTTTAAGTCGCGTTTTCTGTGCGAAAAGTGCAAGGGTGTGTTCTGTAATTTAAGTAACTGAATCTTTATTTAAATACTTGTTTAAGCGTTGTTTATTTGTTTTGTACTTCTCGTTAGTCGACATACATACTTATGTAAGTATGTCAAGTTTTATTGTAATAAAAAATATTACGCTCTTGAGGAACCAAATATTTAACCATTAGTAATTGTATAATAAGTTATCTTAGATAAATGTGTACTTACATCAATATTTTTCTAAACTAAATGATTTCAATTATAGACATAGACATAGACAAATTAAGGAAACAAACAATTTTATTTCATTAATGCTTTAGTATCGATAAATAAAATAAAGATGGCATCCCTTACTAGTTGCGTGAAATTTAAACCTAAGGGCTCTATGTCCGGCGGAGACGAAAAAAATCGTCACGGTCTGGCGGGGCCCAAAAGCTCACATGCCCGGAAAGAAAATCGATCAGTGAAACAGATGTGGAACTGTATCCTATACTCTAGAAGAATTCTCTATTTATATTTTATTAAAACTTGAATTTTTCTAATCTATACTAATATTATAATCTATACTAATATTTTAATCTATACTAATATTATAAAGCTGAAGAGTTTGTTTGTTTGAACGCGCTAATTTCAGGCACTACTGCTCCGATTTGAAACATTCTTTGTATGTTATATAGCCCATTTATCGAGAAAGGCGCTATGTATCATCACGCTAAGACCAACAGGAGCGGAGCAATGCAGGTAAAACCGCGGGGCACAGCTAGTGCATTATGAAATATATCGCACTGTAATTTTTCTGTTACATTAAGAAATTTATTATGAAATATATCGTGTGAATGTTGCAAATAAACAACAGCTGAGCGCAGCGTATATGGCTTACGACCATTAAATTAAATCTATAAATTATACTTTTGTACTATTTCTTAGCATTAATTAGACGATAATAAATAATAATTCTCTATCGACACGATTTAGTTACTTGTTAATAATACATTTTTCTAATTATTTTATCAATTAATCAACGACGACAACATCGTACTGTAAAAATTTATATGTTTGGATTGTTCAATCGCAAAAACGACGAATTGAAATGTTGTTTTCTTGAAGAAAATTTCCAAACGAATCTAATTATAATAAAATACAAAGATCTAAAGGAAAAACAGTTGAACGAATAAATGCTTGACTTTGAATATAAAGTATACACGTGCTTTATTTCAATTAATTCAGCTCATTGATTTCGCTACTGAGTACAGTACGCACAAAAGTATCTTGTATATTAAATAATGTATAGGTAAATTGTAAAACTTGAGTGTTCTGATGTTTTTCACGGATCAGCGGGTCGCCCTCGTTATGTTGATAAAAGTTAGCTATCCTCGGGTAATTTTTAATCTTAACATGGCATCACCTTTGAACCTTCGGGAATTTGAAACATTTGACACGAGTTTGGTAGCGGATTGTATTAATGGAATTTCAACTTTATTTATTTATTCGTTAAAGTTTTGTATTGAATTATGTGTTCTGTCCCGTTACCCGAAGAGATGGAGTTGATTCACATATTGTATGTTTTTCTGATCGAATTTTTATAACGGGTAATGTTACAAACATACATTAGATTTATTTTTTAACATTTGTCTTACAACAGTTCACACGTCACTGGAAACAAGGAGTTTATTATATTGACAAAGATTTTAATTTTCTACTAAATTATGTTTGTATCATAAAGTACAATATAACATCATACTATTGCTACAACTGATTTAATTTTATTCAATAACTTTAAAGCAATAGTTTAGAAAATATATTTTATTAATTTGCCTAATGATAAGACAAAGATACGTAGACGGCAGAACCTAGTTTGCGAATCGATCAGAAACATGCCAGAGATTCGGTTCTACGATATTATCTTATAACATTTGGGTATACTCTAATCTTATATATAAAAATGAATCGCAAAATGTGTTGGTAAGCGCATAACTCGAGAACGGCTGAACCGATTTCGATAATTCTTTTTTTATTATATTTCTTGAAGTACGAGGATGGTTTTTATGTAGAGAAAATGTAAATATGTACCACGGGCGAAGCCGGGGCGGACCGCTAGTTACTAATATTATAAGCTAATACTATTATAAAAACGTCATAGTATGTTCGTAGCACACCCACTTTTCACAAATTACGTTTAAGTCCCAAGTGATATATTTACGTAGAGCTATCTATTATATTACAGAGGACGCGTTAAGTGTTGCTAGATGTCAACAATACAATATGTAAATGTAAGGGCGGGATGATGGGGCCATTATTGGGGAAGTAATTTGTAGTTTAAACAGTGCTAAATCAGCGCACTAGCGTAATTAGTTGTGCGTCTGTATTAGTTCAAATCCGAAATTAGGGGTAAGCAACACTTGACGGATTGCGTGCCGCGAATCAATTAATTCTATTTCAGTTCGCGCCAAAACAAATCCGCCATGTTTTGTGATATTAATGGCGGGTGTCACGGTAACCGGTGGCGGGCGGATTGATGTGCGACGTCACCGGTTTTAACCAGTTTGTGTTGTCTCAGGTTTTTGATAAAGATGTTCGGTGGAATGATATGTTTGTGACTCGAATATGGATGTATTTTGTTGGTGTTATCGTAGCGTGGAATATTGCATTTATTTTTTAGTTGTATGCAAAATTGTAAACATTTGTTGTATTGTCAAATTGTTATTTACTTACTTAGAAGATTAATGAGTATTATAAATGATCTGCGTTCTTTAAAGATAACAGGGATATCGGTATATAAATATAAATGATGTCGTAGACTATTTAACATGGAGATATTCCGAAAATTTGCGAACTCTTCTTTTTAATAGTGAATTAATAAATTCAGTGCATTGGCATTGCCATATCACACTGATCAGGTTTGATGAATGGAAATCTTCAATTAACATTTTCATTTGGCAATTAAATTATAACTCATTTATACGCAAAAGAAATGAAATGCTCCATTGTCAAAATGTCTGATCGTTCATTTTATGTCTGATATGAGCAAAATTACCATAAGCACTACTTTCTGCTACTTTTGATTGATGGTCTAGAAATCTGTGTACATGTAACCTGAAAACCTTATTCGCGTTTTTATTTACATATTATTATACTAGCGACACGCCCTGGTTCGCGGCTAATGTAGCTTGTACAGTTTTTCCTATATTTTTTTTAATAAAACGAAACGAGCATGAAAACTTTCATAATAAATGAAAGTTTTGGACAGTTCAGAACTTTACTTTTATCTTCAAACCTAGACTCCTTGAGTTATCGTCACGTCATGAAGTCTATTAAAGTCCCTCGTGAGGGTCTATAAAAGGGTGTCTAAAATTATCAAGCAACTTTCCTCAAATGGCCTCATCATACGAGTGCCCAGTCTAAAATTAAATGGCCCTGAAGAAGCAAAGCGACCACCGTACACGGCCTTAAAGAAATGCTAAGAAAGACGAAGCTTTTTTATTCTATACGGCTCATTAGACGCGCTGCCTCCAAAAAAGACTTTATCAAAGAGAGGCAGTCGTTGCAGCGATTATCTACCTTATTGTTTTCGCGACATAGTTGTAATTGGAATGGGATGGGACGGCCGAACCCTCGGCTGGGGAATGGGGACACGATTTTGTTTAGGTTAAGTGTTTTTGTTAGGCATTTTGTTTGCGGAAATATAGCCCTTGAAGTTGAATGTGGAATTCTTGTATATGTCACGAACGCCATCTATATCCCCAGTCGGAAATGTGAGAGTGCTTTCAGTGAAGAAAGACGTATCTCTAATTAAATTACATTGCTGTCTTGAAATTCCCTTCAGATTATTTAACCCAAAATTGTCCTGTTTCCACTTAGAGTTTATATGCATGATGCATGATGTGCAAATTTTGTTTATTAACAGATAGAAAAATGAAGTGTCATATACTATAGAGAGTACTAAAATCTCATTCGCAAAAACAAAGCATGAAGTCACGAGTTCTCCCCTTCAGGTTATAAAAAATTACACATTAAATACATCTAATAAATCACTCAAAATAACCGCCATCCATTTCCATATAACCAGCCATTTCCAATAAAGCAATTTTAACAAATAAAACGTTCGATTTTATTATCCGCGAGGCTTATTTACGTAATACGAAATTTGATTATTGTAAAGAAATTTGATCGTGTTAGAGGCAAGACGTTTTCTCTAAATAATTCAGAGCGAGGAAAGGCAGGGCCACCCGAGTTTCCAGGCCTCTTAATCTTAATAAGCTCTGTTTTAAAGGCGTCATATACGTAACTGTATTCATTATAGACATATTCTTAAGTACATAAACTGTTATTAACAGCTTATGGCTAATGTGTTTGCTCATTTTAATATTAATGAAATTGTATACAGTTTTCAGGAAGTCGTTAGGTTTAGCATAAATGTTTCGATCGAATTTAATGATATTATATTTGCGAAGTCAGAGGTTCGTTTTTCTATTGCATACTTATCGGATTCCAAAATGTCGATTTATTTAGGAAAGTATATTCAAAAAAATTACAAACTACTGAGTTAGTATCAATTTCCTTTCAAATCTGCTAAATTAATGACTGAAATGGTAATAACAATCGATTCATCTAGTTCTCAAATCTTGCATACTTCGCTATATTGCTATCAGATAAGATCAACATCAAACATTGTGTCGTAGGGCTCCAAAAGAATGACGCCCCGAGACAATCTAATCTCAATGCATCCCTGTTCGCAGCTCATTGCAGGAAATATATTCGAATCACAGATGGCTGTCGTTGAATATCATTTGGAGATATATGCCGAATATTTTTCTACGCCTCGCCTTTTGTTCAGTTTAGAAAAAATACGATATATTTTATCTTAATCTTGTGAACGGTAAGAACTTACGTCGTTAGGGAAAATTTAAAGAACGATGTAGGTCTTTTCAGCTGTTTATTCAGGATTTTGTGAAACCTTTAACATTTTTTTTATTCTTTTACATATAGGTACCTACTATAACAAAAGTACCTTTTCGAAATATACAACTGACTTTAGTTGATTCCTTTTACAACTAGTAAAGTTATTAAAATAGATACCTATTCATAATATAAACAATTTTGATAGATGCAATTTGTATCAAATACCTATGCATATAAATAACTAGGTTTCCGCCCGCGGCTTCGCCCGTGCAGTCAAAGAAAAACCCGCATAGTTCCCGTTCCCGTGGGATTTCCGGGATTACATCATTTTCCCGGGATAAAAAGTAGCCTATGTCCTTTCTCGGGTATCAAAATATCTCCATACCAAATTTCATGCAAATTGGTTCAGTAGTTTAGGCGTGATTGAGTAACAGACAGACAGACAGAGTTACTTTCGCATTTATAATATTAGTATGGATAAGATATGTGGCTGATTAATTTATGAGGTTATTCAACTTGAACTTGACTCAAGTAGTTATTATTCATGAAATAACTTTTAGAGAAAAGACTGTGATTTTCAGTGCTGCAATAATTCTCTGTGATAAACGTTAAAACTTTTTTCGCAAGTCTTTGTTTTGAAAATATTAAAGTATGCATTTTTTAAATAATTTATTCTTGCAAAGTGTAAGATATTTATTATAACGCACAAGTTTTAGTCTCTTGTTGTCCTACAAGTTTTAATATGAGCAAAAAATTAAAAAATATATGTTTCAAAATCCAATTCAAAACTATGTCTTTCTGTTTGTACATATGCTAATCGAAGGAACTAAGTGACGGATTTGAATGAAAATTTTTAAAAGATGGAAAACCTGATGAGTTTCATAATAGACTAATAAGGCATAAAGCAAAGTAAAGCAGAGCAAGAACATAGTATAATTTTTTTACCACTTAGTATGCACTATGCACTTAACACTAAATCTATATATATAAAAGAAAGTCGTGTTAGTTACTCCACTTATAACTCAAGAATGAAGAACGGTTGAACCGATTTAGCTGAAAATTGGCAGGGAGGTAGTTTAGAGCCAGGAGAAGGACATAGGATACTAAATATGTACCACGGGCGAAGCCGGGGTGTACCACTAGTCCTCGATAAAAATACACATTCAATGATATATTATGCTTTTAGAATTTCATTACAAACGAATTAAGTAATTTACTTTATCAAAACAATTAACATCTCACAATTTGAAACACACAATATTTGAGTCACGACATCATTATTAAACGTCATACAAACATACACGGCATATGCAATTTATACATACCTACTGGTTTCAAACTACTAGGTTTATTTCGTTAATGTTGTAGGTAAAGCCCAAAAATTTCGCGAGTCAATTATATTTTTAGCACGGAATGGTTAGGGTTGGAAAATGCTCGAGAAATAATTGTCGGTAAAATTAAAAACTTAGTAGGTAATACTTACGATTAAAATTGCGATCAATTTGTTTTTGTAATTATTTTCCGAATGCGGGCCGCCTAGTTTATACTATTTATAGTTGTAATCAATGTTTTTAACAGATTATTTTTTTCAACTAACGGGAATTTTTCAAAGTTAGGTTCATATTAGTTTTCATTTCTACAATTATTGAAATTAACTGCTAAAGCGTCTTTAATAGTAAGCTAATAAGCAGACTAATTTCTCTGAAGAGGCTGGTTGCGGCTTTAGGGCTTCGTCGCCGGTGAAATAATGAAATAATAAGTCGTAATGGTAGTTCAAGCTTTATAATTATGCTCGGCAATTTACATACAGAAGTCTTTATAAGTACAAACAATTATTATTACAATAGTTAATGCGTGTGTCGACCGTTCGCACGAGCCGCGGAGCTGAGAGTGCGGAATCAGGCGCGCGGGGCCGGGGGGGGCGATCGGCCGATGAGCACTCGCGAGCCTGCGTGTGTGTGCAACAAACAATTTTGCACACAAGGCGTCAACATGTTGCCGGCCCAGGAACGGAGTTCTGATCTTCGATGGGTAGGGGACACAGTCGGTTAAAGGCCCGTCGTTGTATCCCTGAAGAGGTGAGGACGTCAGCTACGCGGGTCACGCCGTCGGAGCCGGGGTGGAGGCGAGTCACTCGTCCCAGAAGCCACTGGTTGGGATGCAGTCGCTCATCTTTTACTACGACCATTTCTCCAAGTTTGAGCTGTCCTCCATCTTTGCGCCATTTCTGTCGTTTTTGAAGTTCTGTAATGTATTCTTTATGAAATCTATTCCAGAAATGGGTTTTTAGTTGCTGTGTTCTCATATATCGTGAAAGAGTGTGCACAGCAGTAGTTTCCTTGACCTGGGGAGTAGGCAGAAACAGAGGCGGCTCGTGACAAAATTTTATGGGTGTTCACTTGAAATAAAACACTGAAAATACATGGTGTAAATCAGTACAATTTATTAAAAAAAATATATATATATAGATTCCGGGATTCAGGGATTCCGAAGACTCATCATGGTCATCATCGTCATCATCATCATCACCCCATAAAGCAATTTGAAATGCACCACAAAATACGACACAATCTATTAACCTTCGTAAAATATGTCTGTTTTCATCGACACGGTCATTGAACTCGCGTATTGACTTTCGGTACCTACGCGGAATCTAGTGCTTTACGAATGTCTTGTCGTCCGATAGACGCCAATTGCAGTTCATTCAACAAATGGTACCGAGATTGTGAATGTTTTTTCATCTTGATTGAAAGATGAGCTAAGTCGTCAACGCCCGTTTCAGTCCTAGCACTCTCACCTCCGCCGGCCGCGCCCGCTTTAAATAAAAGACACGGAAAACAAAATAGTTTGTTGCTTTCATCACAACCACACAACCACGGTGTTTTCACATATTGTTCAGATTTAAACACACGCGTATATGTTTTCGTTTTTGTCGTACATTTTTGCGTAAGATCAAGTTCAGGCCGTGGCGGTCCCTTATTAGCTTTACATTCAAGCCGAATTTGTAACGTTTTAACACACTTTTTAATGAACGCCACATTATAATTATTGTTCATTTTAACACTCACAAGTAATACTGATAACTACAGGCTATTTCAACACGTATTTTATAATTTTAATTAGAAAATTGCATGAATCGCGCGCGAGCATTGAAGTTGACTCGAGTGTTTGTCATGTTTGTTTATATTAATAGAAGTGGTAACTGGCAACGTCGCGCCGCGCCGCGCGCGCTATCGCTATCCTGCCGGGCGGTAAAAACGAACCGGCAACGTTTGCGGGTGCGCCGCTCCGAATTTTGCTACTTTTCCATAGAAAATCTTTTGTTTCACGCGCAGGGCTTTGGCAAAACCCTCTCTTTCACTCCTATTGGATTTCGTATTAGGAAATGTACTAAATCTTTTTTCATTGGAGCGCAATCGTGAGCGCACCGCTTCGCGCGTTACATTAATACAGTAGGTATTATACAGGTGTATGGGATGATGGAATGATGGATATATTCATTGGTATTAACAGTAGTTTTAAAGATTACGATTGATTTTAAATAGTAATAATTAATGTTAATAATTAAATTAAGGAGTATGATTTTATTATAATTATTTATGGGAGTTCACTGCACCAGCGCTCCTTAGGGCGAGCCGCCTCTGGGCAGAAATGTTATTGTTCGTCCAATTAAAAAATGCGATGGTGTGAGAGCTGTAAGATCCGATGGATCTGAAGAAATAGGGGTGAGGGGTCTTGAGTTCAAGATCGCCTCAATCTGTACAAGAACCGTATTCATTTCTTCATAAGTTAAATTAGTACAACCTACGACTCGCTTCAAGTGGTGTTTAAATGACTTAACCGAACCCTCAGCTAATCCGTTAAAATGTGGACTATAAGCTGGTGAAAATCTAAAGTTAATTGACATGTTCGATGTTTGTGATTTAATAGTATCAGAATTTTGTTTAAGGAATTTAGATAATTCATTACATGCGCCTACAAAATTTGTTCCATTATCAGAAAAAATGTTTGTTGGTTTGCCCCTACGAGCAATAAATCTATTTAATGCAGCTAAATATGACTCACTACTCAGATCGGTCACAAGTTCTATGTGCACGGCCTTGACGGCTAAACACACAAATATGCAAAGATAGGATTTCATGGTTCTACTTCCTCTTCCCTTACGGTTCAGTATCATGACCGGTCCGGCGTAGTCAACAGCAGTGTTGGTGAACGGAAACTCAGCATGCAAGCGCTGTTCGGGAAGATTGCCCATGATTGGTTGTATAATCCTTCCCGAGAAACGACAACATTTAATACATCTTTGAACTGTTTTGCGAGCCAAGTTTCTGCCCCCAATAACCCAAAATTTGTGACGCAAGGTAGCCAAAAGCAACTGTGGACCAGCGTGCATAAGCCAAATATGATATTGTCTGAATATGAGTTCTACGAGGTGATGCTTTGATGAAAGCAATATGGGGTGTTTTGTGTCAAAATCATAAAAAGAGTTATTAAGTCTACCTCCCACTCGCATTAGTCCGTCAGCTTTGTTAAAGAATGGATTTAAATTGCATAATGAATTTTTAATAGGTAATTTTTTATTATTTTTTAATAACGTATATTCTTGTGAAAAATGTTCACGCTGTGCGAATCTGCAAAGTGCGCTTAGAGCAGAATTAAGTTCATGGATTTTTAGGTGACCACTACGCTTATTTTTCCTATTACAATAATTATGAATGAACCTTTGAGCGTAAGCCACAATACGTTGTAATCGGTTGAAACTAGAGAATTGTTTAAACAAATTTGAATAATATGTGATATGATCTAATTGAGTAGTCGACAAGTTACATTGAACCTTAAATTCTGGTAATTCAGATTGCTTATAGCTTGTTGGTTGGGTTGGCCATGATGAGTCATCTTGCGCCAGGAATGCCGGCCCGGTCCACCACAATGCACAAGTTTCTAATTGTTTGGCGTCTAGCCCTCGTGAGCCTATATCGGCAGGGTTAACGCTGGTGGGTACGTAACGCCAGGCGGATGACTCGCTTCTGTCAAGAATCTCTTGAATTCAATTAAAAACAAACGGCTTTAATAAATGAGTTTTAGAAGATTTTATCCAACCAAGCACAATAGTTGAATCACACCAATAAATACAATTATTTATGTGTAATCTAAGCGATGATTTTACTTTATCTACTAATTTTGCAGCGAGAAGTGCTCCGCACAATTCTAGCCGCGGTACAGTTGTCTGTTTCAATGGAGCGACTCGACTTTTCGCTGTCAATAAGTGAACAGAAACGTTGTTATTGTAAGAAACGGATTTAATGTAAACACAAGCCGAATACGCATAGCTCGATGCGTCACTGAATGAATGGAGCTCAATGATAGCTGAGTCATCGCAAACAATGCATCTCGGAACGCGTATATAGTTGATATATAGTAACGAATCAATGAATTTTTGCCAACAACTTGCAATATCTGCAGGAACGTTTTCATCCCATGTAATTTTTAAGGACCACAATTTTTGCAAAATAGTTTTTGCGTTAAGTATGCATGGGTTAATTATGCCTAATGGGTCAAAGATTTGTGACATGATCGATAAAATAGTACGCTTAGTGACGAGTTTGTTTTCTTTTATATTTACTGCGAACATTAACTTGTCTTCTTTGCACGACCAAAGGAGACCTAATGTTTTTGAATATTCGTTGTTACTCAAGTTAAGCAATCCGTCATTTACACTTTCATTAACGATTTCATTAATGATATGAGGACAGTTTGAATACCATTTTCTTAAATGAAATTGACCCGATTGTAACTGCTTTATGACTCCCTTACAGATTTGTAGTAATTCTTTTTCGGATGATGCTCCAGTTATGAGGTCATCAACATAAAAATCGCGTTGAATAATTTCAGAAATAACTTTATCGGGACATTCTAAACCAAGTTGTTTTAAACATCTAGTCGCAAGGTAAGGCGCGGATGCCGTACCGTATGTTACTGTTTTTAACTTATATTGTTTTATTTGTTCATAAGGCTCAAATCGCCATAATATCTGTTGCAACTGATGCTGATCTTCGTGAACATAGATCATGCGGTACAGACAATTTGCCAAATATTTTAAACAAACAATTTTGCACACAAGGCGTCAACATTCTCGTTTTCATTATAATATGTACATGCAACTAAAATCGATTCTATTCGCATTTATCGAATTGAAAGTATCAACACGCGGACAACACTACGCCTTAGTACAAGTTAGAGATAACAGTAATAACTAAAAGATAAAGGAACAAAAATAAGGCAAGAAAGCGCTAAGTGCAGTTTTGCACCGCACTTAGCGCAAATAAAGAAATAATATTGTTAATTGTTGCGTGGATATTATACGGAACACATAAAAATTAATGATACGAGTCTTTGAATAGAATCTAGTATGTAATTGTATGTCTGGATGTTCAATGCTAAGGGATGTTTTGTTTGCTTGGGATTAAAATTTGTGCCTTTTACAAAGAAGAATTCATGATTATAATTCAATATGAATGTGCCGTGTGGGGTGATGTCTCTCAACGTATTTAAATGATTATTAGTTACTATTATTTAATAATGTCGCGGGTTTTAAAGTATTTAAAGCAAAGTTATAGGATATAATTAACAAAAAACAATAATTAATATAACGAAAATATCTCTAAAAAATCCTACTATGCTTTATCCTACCAGTAAATCCAGATTTTTATATTATACTAGCGGTCCGCCCCGGCTTCGCCCGTGGTACATATTTACGTTTTCTCTACATAAAAACCATCCTCGTACTTCAAGGAATATAATAAAAAAAGAATTATCGAAATCGGTTCAGCCGTTCTCGAGTTATGCGCTTACCAACACATTTTGCGATTCATTTTTATATTAATAGATGTTCTGAATCTTGATAGTAACTATAATTTGTGTCATATACAACGGTAACATGACATGTAATGGTATATTCGGCTCAATTAGTGGAGCTTATTGGCCGAATTATGTAAGTGGGTCATCAGATTGAAGAGACCGTTTGGACGCGAATCGTATGTACCGGGTTAATGTCCCGTGTACAGGCGAAACCGGGCTAGGGATATAGTGGGATAGAAATAAAGCTATTCTCGAATATACGTTTAAAACGCTATATAAATAATATTATCCACTGCTACATGATAATATTATCTACTATTTATAAGTGTTTAGCTGGTATTGGACTTGTTTCTGTAAAAATTGATGATGTACCTACATAAGTACAAATAAGTCTCAGGAAGAAGCAACCAAGTAGCCATTGCGTTTCCATCCGGATTTACCCTCCAAAATGCCGAAATAACGAAACGAAGCTAACAAAACTGCTAAGATTCATTACATGATTAAATTTCAATACATCTTACATAAACGTTCTACATCTAAAGATTCGCATTTATAGTATCTATAGTTATCTATTATTCTATTCTATCCTAATTGCAAATTTAAATTTTTCAAGTTATCTTCTTATATATAAAAATGAATCGCAAAATGTGTTGGTAAGCGCATAACTCGAGAACGGCTGAACCAATTTCGATAATTCTTTTTTTTATTACATTCCTTGAAGTACGAGGATGGTTTTTATGTAGAGAAAACGTAAATATTATGTACCACGGGCGAAGCCGGGGCGGACCGCTAGTTGTCAAATAAATTTATCTTCTATGCTAAGGCCTGTGATGATAATAGCTTAAAGTTGTCTTCGTAAATGCTTTTTGTAAACCAATACAATAAAGTGTAAATAAATAAATATTTTCGCTGGTATATTCAAATGGGGCCTATCCTATTTGCTTGTAAGTGGACGAAGCTCGGTATAATATTTGACCTGACTTAGGTTTTGACCTATTTTGTAAATTGGTACAGGAATTGAATTTAAAGCTATATTTTTACAAACAACTCTATTTATAGGGACTTTTTTAAACATATTTTAGCTTACGTTTTCAGGTTATTTACAAGCCGCCTTCTAAATGAGAAGAAACCTCATTTATATGTTCTGTGATAGAAACTGTTGGTTGTAATATTTCATAAGAACATTTTTCCTTCTATAATTTATCCACATTTAAGATTAGATTAGATTATGATAAGATCTCCCGCATAATTCTCGTTTATGTGAGATTTTTCGGGATAAAAAGTAGCTTTTGTCTTATTCTGGGTCTTCAGCTACCTACAAACCAAATTTCATTGTAATCGGTTCAGCAGTAATTGCGTGAAAGAGTAATAAACATCCATACATCCATCCTCAAAAACTTTCGCATTTATAATATTAGTACGATGTAAAATTGTCCTATCTGATAAATTAGACACAATAAAACCGCCCACTGTGTCACTAGCCTAAACTAATATGAAATTCGGCGACTCTCAACTTGTAATAAAACTTTGTGTAGGAAAAGCTTTGCTTCCAAATTGGCTAAGACAACAATTTAGATTCAATTTTGATAACCATGTCGTTGTTAAACTTATTTACTTTATAAAACTCACTTGTTTATTGCTTCCAAAGTTTTGTTTGAATAATAACGGCCGTACCTTTTACCTTTTTACCCTTCTGGTTGTAAGCTTGCACGTGTTTCGGTTTTGTGTTAATGTTGGAAAATATCGACCTTTATTTGATTTTTTGTAATTGTAACTTTGTATTTGTTAGGGATTGCTTTCATGTAGCGTTACTGTTGACCCTTTTATTTATTGTAATTGATGTATAAATAGGTTAAATGACAATGCAGTATTATTTATTTATTTATTTATTTATTTATTTATTTATTTTTCATCACAAGTAATTTACAGGTATGTATGTATACCCAAAACATTACAAGGCAGTTATTCACCAAAATTACATCACTTTTCATAACTGAGAAATAACAATATCATATTTTTAAATTTATACAAACTTATACAAAATATATCGCTTTCATTGCTGTGAGCTAGCATGTCATTGAGCAGCTTTATTCCTCGTATAAGGGGAGCATTCCCACCACTCTTCGTTCGCCCTCCCGACTGGACGGTGAACAAGTCGCGAAGGCGTCGCAGGCCCACGTCCCGAGGACCCGCCACGCTGTACATGATCTTAGGCGGGACGTTTAGACAGATCTGCTCTAGAGCGTCTGGGTTGTCCACGCCCCCGTGTAACAGTTGGTACATATGTATTAACATATAATATTTGCGTCGTGACTCCAGTGACATAAAGCCCGTCATGCCGTAAACAAATAAGGAGGGATAAATGTATGGATAGTATCCGTACATCTTTTTATAAATAAATCTACAAAATTTTTTTTGGACTTTTTCGAGCATTAAAATATATTTATGTTCGTAGGGGTCCCATATAGTACAATTATACTCGAGGCTGCTTCGTACATATGCGATATAAAGAGAGATGGCACATTTTATATTATCAAAATTATGACTAGTACGGATTATAAATCCAAGCGTTTTTAGGGATTTGTTACACAAGTTTATTATATGCTCTTTAAAATCTAAGCGAGTTGTAAAGGTGACACCTAGATCTTTAACATTTGAAACACGCTGTAAATTTAAATTATTTAGTTTATAATTGAAGTTTTGTTGCACTAGGGAGTATTGAGAATTGGAGTATGTGAGAATATTAAAAAGCGGCCACATATCTCATTGCCTAGTACATAAATAATCTCTACAAAATCAATAAATATGCGAAAAATTCATTGCAATAAGATGAAAAAAAGCAAATTCTCAATTCTTATAAAATTTTAATACAAGCGTGGAATATGCACGAATTTCATGTTTAAATAAATGAGAAAATTAATATCTACCTCTTATACTATAATTATAACATAGATAAGGGCAAATTAGTAGCTTAATCCATAAAGCCCTGTAACCTTTGAAATTCATACCACAGAAACCCTATGAGTTCTATGAATATTCGGCGTAATGTACATGTATTTGCATGTTAAATATACTTACCTTAGTTAAATAATTTACGAACAATGGACTGTGTGTGTGTTCTACTAATTATGTGATAATTCCAAAAAAACATTAAAGATATTATAAAGTTTCGGAATTACATGAATATCTCGATAGTTACTTAGATTATACCTAGTGACCTAGTACCTATATATAAAAACACCAAAAAATACAAATAAAATCAGAAAGCCTAAATAAAATCCCTGAACTCCAGATAGGAAAGATGGAGCGATAAAATCATTCATGCCTTCTAAGGCTACCTATAAAGGCCTTATAAAAAACCGTTTGTCACCATCTAATGTCAACCTAATCGACTAAAGGGCATACGTCAAGTGACCCGAATTCTGTTATCCCAAAGAAACATTAAAAAGAGTTCGAGCGTTGTAGCCGAGAGGCTATTGGGGAATAATTTAATGTATTCAGGGTCTAATACGGTTACATTGACGCGAGTCGTGACCCCGTTAAGGCTTGCTTCACATTGATTTGATTCCAATAAAACTTTCTTCCCGGGATTTTTAAATACGATTTTGTAAACTGATGATACGTGAGGAATTATTGACGATTTAAAGCAACGTTTTCTGCTTTCACAATATTACGAAACTCCAGTTCAAAATTGTTATATTAACCGCTATCATGGCTGATTTCAATACAGACTAAATTATTCAGAATATTTAATGCACAACAATCTACCGCTTATAACGCATCTCTATAATAATATTGTTAGGAATATTTATCATCCTTCATTATACTCATTTATGTTAAGTTTTTCATGACATGCCATAATATTGTGTTTAAAGAAACCGATTAATCTTAACTGCAATGTTCTTACGTGAATAATAAATTCTTCTATTTAGTTAAGTTAGTTTAATGATAGGTAACAGTTATATGAAACTAATAATACCACATGCTCTAATAACTAATGCTCTTATAAAGAGAAAAAGTAGATAAAAAACTTTTGGGGCAAGTTTTGAATATTGACACTCCAAAATACATGTGGATGGTTCTTAATCCCAACACGAATGTTCAGACTAAACAAACAGCGATATAAAGTTATAGAAATTAGTTAAAAAAATATTTAAACAGTAAAATAGACATTAACTTGCAAATCACATTATAACCGTGCCCTTATAGGACACTTACCTCGCACTGTTCCGATTCTGAAACCTTTCCTATCGACAGCTGTATACAATGTGCTGTATAAATAAAGACATTTATACAATTTCACTTTATCTATACTTATAATAAATCTGTAGAGAGGCCAATTCTGTACATGAAATATATTTAAAAAAAACTATGAAGGGGTGATAAGGGATCGCTACTGATGCCAAAAATGCAATCAGTAAAATTTTTGTCTGTCTGTCTGTCTGTCTGTCTGTCTGTCTGTCTGTATATTCGTTATAGAAACTAAAACTACACGACGGATTTTAACGAAATTTGGCACAATTATTCTTCATACTCCTGGGCAGGTTATAGTAAAAGAATCATGTAAATCGGTGTAGAAACACCAAAGTTATACATGAAATACGCTATAAGTCATCGCGCGTGAATTACATGCCATAAGGATTATTTTTGTGTACCTATCAGTTGCCGCGTTCGACGCGCTTCGCGGCGCGGCGGGAGCTATAAAAAGGCGGCGGGTCCGCACCCGTTTCGCGTTGTCACGGCATCACGTGTGAACGGCTGAACCGATTTCGATAATTCTTTTCTATTATATTCCTTGAAGTACGAGGATGGTTCTTATGTAGAGAAAACGTAAATATGTACCACGGGCGAAGCCGGGGCGGACCGCTAGTGTGTAATATTTTCTAGGTTATATGTGAATAAGACAATTTATGTAAAAGCTCTATGAATTGATACAAAAACAACCTTTCTACCTGGTTTTAAAAGCCCTTTTTGATCAATAAATCCTAAATCCAAGTCATTAAAATTTTAAACCATATACTCCGAAGCATTTACAATAAACCTCGTGTTGTTATTAATAACTGGAAATTTGCATATAATGATCGGCCAAATCCAAATGGTTTTTGCGTCCACACGCTATTGTAATTGTGTCGAGAGGTGTGTTTAAGGGGTACTTAGTTTCGGCTGTTTGCTTGTAACGGCAAATGTACGCCACTTAAGTATTTGTACCGCTAAATGTGTTGTTTATTTGATTTATAGTGGACTGCTTAGAATAGTTTTGTGGCTATTTATGTGATACCAGTGGTAGGGCTTGGCTGTCATTTATGTATGATATAGCACACGTATATCGTTTTATATTTTATCTATTTATCTGTAGCTACAGCCGAACTTGCTGAAGACTTTTTATAGTTCGCCATATTGTACTCATAAAGCTTCAATTATAATTACCATAGATTTTTCACGGTCGTAGGTTATCTTAATAGTGTCCTTTTTTTCACAAAAAAAAAAAACACCTACTTCTCACTTGTTTTTCAAGCAAGCTATTACTTTTTCTTATCAGTATTACTTAGGCATGCCAAATGTACATTATAAGCGACTAAGTTTCCCATTGGAGGAAAAATCGTAAGATAACTTACCTGCTGATGTGTCGAACTACCAAAACAAACCAACATTGTGATATTGGCAGTGTCCATTGTTGACACACACATAGACCCTGATTAAGCCACTACAAGATTACAAGGTAAGCGTTTCGTTAGTACTGGCCCTCAATATCAAGTTCTTTTATTACAGTAAGTGGCTATCAAACACGTCCGATCAAAGACTTCTCCAGATTACTACTATGTTAAGCCTGTAAGAGGTGGCTCTTTTTTAGTCAATTGTCTATCAAAGCAAGTGCCGTCCAAGATTTGACCACGACCAATGCTTCGATCTGAGTCAAGAGATTTTTGATTTGATGATAATACTAGAATACCAAATACTATACGCATAATTAGATATATAGTAGAAGTGAAATGTAATCTTTGTATTAATGCAGTCTATAATCTATCTCTGTGACAAAATACTTCTAGATTAGATCAGAGTTTTAGTGTGACGGAGTAACAAACATATTTACTCACATTATGCGTTTAAAAATGGCTCAGGTTTCAATTGTATAAGCCAATTTGAATAGTTTTTCAAATGCTATTTCCAGTAACTAATTGTCGAGTAATTCTTATCAGTCTTACTAATTGTAACATGAATATGGTAGTAATTACGTACGTTATCTTTTGTGTCTTTTTACATATTTGTGCGATAAAAACCTGTTTGAATGAATTAGTAGAAAATAATGTATTTAGAAGATATTT
This sequence comes from Colias eurytheme, assembly GCF_061535395.1. Lineage (NCBI taxonomy): Eukaryota > Metazoa > Arthropoda > Insecta > Lepidoptera > Pieridae > Colias > Colias eurytheme. The sequence goes on along the minus strand of NC_142992.1, from coordinate 2,264,682 downwards.
GAGAATTCTTTTGAATGTTAAAAAAATTTTAACTTTCATAAATTAAGGCTCTTAGACAATATTTTTATTTTAAAAGCCTAATACAGATGTATTTATTCTAATTATCTTTATATCTTAATGGATTTGCTATTTATGAGAGTCAGAATAGGGTAGGTACATATTAGTACATTTAAAGTAAATAAGGTACATTTTATATTGACATTAAGTCTAACACACTAGCCAGTCTTATCACAGTGATGCATTATTGTTTCCATTGATAAGATGAATTCAAACTGTAAATCAATAAAAGAGCAAACCGTTGGTGAAACTAAGATTTCCATACATTTGTAATCTAAGCAAACATTATCGATGAGGGACGCTTTCGAGCACCCTCCGCAGAGTGACTCTTAAGCACGTGCGCTCAAAGAGGCTGCCTCGAATCGTAGTCGGATTTATTTCTTTTTAAACGTACCACGTACTGTACGTTTTGTACTTTTTTCTGACGGCTCGAGCTGTCAAATTACATTGAGCGTGTGAAGTCGGCAAAAAGGATGTCTAGTTTCTATGATTGAAGATAATGGTAATAGTAATAAAGGTTTTGTATGCGATATTAATTGTCTGTTAAACGTACCAAGACTGTATGTATTTGGTAGGTTTTCTGTCAGCTGGAAATGTCATATATTATTTCGTTGCGAGTTAAGTGCAAAAACAATGTCTGGTTTCTGTTAGTGGTGATGATTATGCGAAGCTTGTTTGTATCAGAATCCTTTTAAAAATTACATTTTTATTATATGTTTGTCTATACTAATATTATAAAGAGGAAAGGTTTGTATGTATGTATGTATGGTTTTCACGCAAAAACTACTGAACCGATTATAATGAAATTTAGCACACATATAGAGGGTAACTTGGATTAACACATAGGATAGGTTTTATCCCGGAAATTCCACGGGAACGTGAACTATGTGGGTTTTCCTTTGAAAACGCGGGCGAAGACGGGGGCGAAAAGCTAGTTTATTATAATTTTTAGTCGATCAATTTATTGCTTTGCTTTGTTTGCGGCTAGACAACATAGCGTAAACCCAGGAATACATCTATTCAATAAACCTCGTGTGCAGTCCAAACGCACATGCAGATAAGGCTAGATTGAATCAAGTCTAAGTCTATTTAAAGTTTGGAAGTTATTCACAGCCCGTTGCGAAGGTACAAGAGAACAAGATAACGCTTTAGTTTCTAGTTGCGGAGTTGGACAAGATTGTGGCTTCTATTAAATCTAGGACAATTGTTATGACACCGCTACGTGATAAGCTGGTTTAGAGACGAATATTAAAGGATATCTTCACTAATATAACATAATACCTGAAAAGTTTCTACTGAGTATAATGTATGGTTGCTTGAACGTACTGAATATCAGATACTTCTGTTTATAGTGGAAAAGGCGAAAAAGCTAGCGTTATTATATGGTTACTAGATTTGAACCCGTGGCTTCGCTCGCGTTCCCGTGGAATTTCCGGGATAAACCCTATCCTATGTGTTAATCCAAGTTACCCTCTTTCATTGTAATCGGTTCCGTAGAATTTGCGTAAAAGAGTAACAAACACACACACACATCCTCACAAACTTTCGCATTTATAATATTAGTATATTAGTATATTATGGTTATTATTTAGGCCCGGAGCAGTTATGAAAATTGTATTAAAAAACTTTTAATAGAAATAGGTTTGAGAATTTCATGTGAATTCTGAGAAATAACTGATTAGATATATAACTCCATATGATTAATAGACCGGGATCCCTCGCCCTTTTTCGTAAGTGATTACTAACAAGCTAAATTTTCGTCAGTAGCTTCATTTTGACGAGACGCCCAACATTAGCTAGTACAAAAATTTCGTAAGTGGTAGCTAACAGGGGTAATGAGAACATAATTTGTTGATTTAGTGGTTATCAAAAATTCATTACTAACTGGTTTTTTTATTTATAATTCTTATAATAATAATCTAAATTAGCCGAAAAAATATTTGTCCTACAAAATGCTAGGTTTGATCAACGAGGTCCCATTTTTGCAACATGTACTATTTACGAGGTCATGAAAAATTATTACTAACCAGCTGATTTTTTTTTTGTTGGTTAGTTAATAATTATATAATTTAACGCCCACATTGTCCTACACATTACGTGGAACGTTTTTCTAGTCCGACACTCTTAGGTTGTAGTACAAATACTAGATGTAAAAATAATTAGTATCAAGTTGAAACTTCGTGAGTAGCTTCGTTTCAATGAGACGCCCAAGAATTTCCTTTACGAAAATGCTCGATTGTGGTAGCTAACAGGGGTAATGAGGACATAATTTGTTGATTTAGTGGTTATCAAAAATTTATTACTAACTGGTTTTTTAATTTATAATTCTTATAATAATAATCTAAAGTAGCCGAAAAAATATTTGTCCTACAAAATGCTAGGTTTGATCAACGAGGTCCCATTTTTGCAACATGTACTATTTACGAGGTCATGAAAAATTATTACTAACCAGCTGATTTTTTTTTTGTTGGTTAGTTAATAATTATATAATTTAACGCCCACATTGTCCTACAAATTGCATGGTATATTTTGCTGATCCTCCAATGGAATTTGAAATTCATAACAATAAAAATCTATTCATTCTGTACATTTTTCTATTGGAGTTTAGTTATATTAGTACGCATGCGCGCGATGCTGCGTACTGTGTTTAGTTACTCCATGCTGAAGCCGACTATAACCGTGCTGTTTTTTTCTGTTGACCACGTGTTGGACGCTCTGAAACATCGACCACACAACCACTAGACGCCTAATGTTAGCTTGTATGTACTAAGTTCAATCTGTCAACAACTTGAGGTATGGTGAAGCGGGGCGCTGCATTCTCATTGGCTAATTCAAGGTCACCAAATGTCCTAGAGATGAGACATAGTAAATTTGTATATCGATATCTTTATCGATATATTTTGTATTCACATACTTTATCGATATAGGTATTTTGTATACACATACTTTATCATTGGAAATTGAATACGATGTTAATACATATTAATAAAAATAAGGCCAGCGTGAGTCGGACTCGCGACACTGAGGGTTCCGTACAAACAGGCTAAAGAACAACAAATCTGCAAAAAATCGGTCACCCATCTAAATTATGCCCCTTGCTTAACCTCGATTTTCATTTTTAGTGTTATAGTATTCATATTATTTTATTACAAAAACTTAACATTTTATATTATAATATAACTATGTTATGCAACGTCATTCATGTCATTAATTATAGTATAAAATCGCGAACCTAAATAGTTTTCGATAATTATTAGTGTACGAAGTGATCATACAGTATTAACTCAAATGAAATAGTTCGAATTATTGAAGAGTATGTATGTAGAGTGTACTCATTAAAAACCAAAAATGATATCAACAGAGGACGGTATGAACTATTTGAAAAAGGCTATAGATCAAAAGGTGGAAGTGAAAAAGTATTAAAAAAAAATATTATAGGATATGATCCTTCCAGTTTGCCACCAACAAAACAAGAATTGTTGCAACAAATTAAAAGAACGGTATTCATCCGCAATGTATGGTGTAATGCACACATGCGGTGCCCCACAGATAAAGTACCTGAAAATTATGGATGGACAATAATTGATGGTAAATACGAGTATTATTGGTTTGATGGTCCTCAAAGCCCATCCTTTGAAGAATTATCTTCTCAATTGCAAGGTACCCTATTAATATTATTGAAATTTGGTTTTTAATTTTTCGGCGACATTAATTAATTTTTTCATATTATTACAGATTTAGATACCACGGAAGATCAGAATGAAGAAGATACTGATGAAGATGAGGAGAGTGATGCCAGTAGTGAGGATGAATGTTTTTCTGATGAGTCAGATGAAAATTAATTACTTTTTTATATAAAAATATCTACTTTTTCATGTATGTTACATAATAAAGTTGATTTATTTCAATAAATATATTTTCACTTTACCTCATGTTGCACATAGGAAAAAGGAAAATTACGATTATTGTAGGACTACGGATGCATACCAGTTTTTTTGTAGGACATTGTTTTATTCGGATAAAAAACACACTAATGTATCACGTGATACTTTTGTCCTACAGTTACTAATAAAAAAAATGGTCCTGTGGTATGGACAACTTAGGAGTCTAGGACTAGAAAAACGTTCCACGTAATGTGTAGGACAATGTGGGCATTAAATTATATAATTATTAACTAACCAACAAAAAAAAATCAGCTGGTTAGTAATAATTTTTCATGACCTCGTAAATAGTACATGTTGCAAAAATGGGACCTCGTTGATCAAACCTAGCATTTTGTAGGACAAATATTTTTTCGGCTAATTTAGATTATTATTATAAGAATTATAAATAAAAAACCAGTTAGTAATGAATTTTTGATAACCACTAAATCAACAAATTATGTTCTCATTACCCCTGTTAGCTACCACTTACGAAATTTTTGTACTAGCTAATGTTGGGCGTCTCGTCAAAATGAAGCTACTGACGAAAATTTAGCTTGTTAGTAATCACTTACGAAAAAGGGCGAGGGATCCCGGTCTATAATGTTTAACTGCTTTAGATCGATTTCCTTCGGCAAATAAATGATCAAACTTCTACATTTTTCATTCGTCTTCATCGGTCATTGAACCCAGACCATCTCCATAGCAACGAATTAATCTTTATAATATAAGCTTTATATAAATAGATTGTAATATTTAGACAAAGTATATGTTTGAGTTAGAGAGATGTGAAATGTACTGAGATAAAGAACCTCACCTCACGGTAATTATTGTGCTGCACCTAAGTGCTGTAATTATCTCAATAAGAACAGTTTAACTCTGAAGACTAACTTTAACCGCCTGCCTCAGCTCTAATTGTTTATGTCTGACGCGTTTAAAACAATAATATAAACAGCTTACCTTTAGGCTCATCTAAATCCAAATTTATTATAATTTGTTTTTGAAGTGAAACTTCTTTAGGCGCGTTGAGAGTAAAATTTCAAGGTCGCGTCATGGCAATACCGTCACGTCGTGGAGTAATGCGACGATTTTGGTATTTTTGAATCTTACCAAACAAGCTTCAGTTCTGACACGTCTGCTCGGAACACGCTCTTTTTTAGTTAAGGAGTTATTTTGTTTTATAAACAATCATTTTTATTTCACTTCAGCTGTTTTTCAATACGGAGTTGAAAATTAAACTTTATTACCTAGTCTTTAAGGTTCTTTATAAGAAGTTAAAAGACGTGATTGATAAGAAAACCATACGATAGCATGTATTGTGTCGACCCCATTAAAATGGGACAGGGGCAAGGACATGATGTATTGTAAGATAAAGTATGTAATAAAACCACATTTAACTAAACAATACATAATATATTATAACACTATAACGTATTTCACTTTAATACAGATGAGTTTACGTCACTACTTAGGTACTGAAATAAAACACCTTTTATCCAAGAAGTCTTACTTTAGTATTCGAAGTATATTGCGCCTCGTAGCGTCTTAAAGTTCAATCGAAATTGAAAAAGTATCGATAAAATCGATACCTGTCCAGCACTAGCCTACATCGGCACTTTACAAGCTTCGTTTTATTGTTGAAAGAGATCGACTACCCGCTTCCTCATTTGCGAAATCGTGTCAACAGGCCGACTTTTTACTTTCATTTAGCGCGATGGCACTTTCTGTCCTGTATCCCAGCGAATAAGCGGCTTGTTAAGAGTACGGTTTATGTATAGTGATGTGTTCAATCACTTTTACCACAGATAATATAATACTAGACTAGTACTTGTCTTTGTCTATGGTTTTATTTGTGTTTTGTTTTGCGTGGATGAGCGTGTTTGGTGTCTCTGGCATGTTATTATTTTCGATGTAGAAAACTTGAAAACTACAAGGGATAAAAAAGGTTCCTTGTATGCTTACATTTCATAACTTGAATAAAAAGGATTAGAAAAGATGTCTTAAAAAGCGTTACACAGGTATCGACTACCGAGGCCTTTAGTCCACGCTCATCTTTTACGTTCATAAATGTTTAAGTAAAATGTACTCTATCTTGTTACTTTGATGTCCCACACTACTTTCACTACTCGTAGTACTTTATAGTTCATTTTGAAGGGTTCGTTCGACTTTCTATTACCTACCTGCTTCTGGTTAATATATAGGGTTTTCTAGAACTAACCCATTCACCTAGCGTACCTGAAACTGTTGTTTTACACAGTCTATAAATAAATGATGCCCTAACAAAAAGGGAACCTCTATAACTATAAAAATTGGCAGAGTCGTAAATCATTGCGTTCAGAAAGATGCTAGCATATTGCTTTTTTGGGTCCACAGCGAGAGATGACAAAGTATTTTTGATGTGTATTTGTTTTTTATCAAACTTATTTTTATGTTACGTTCGTTTTCATACAAATTGTGAATGTTTAAATATTTTTGAAATGAAACTTCATGAAGCGCGTTGAGAGTTAAATTTCAAGATAGCATCATGGCAATACCGTCACGTCATAGAGTAAGGTGACGAATTTGGTATATATGAATCTTGCCAAAGAAGTTTCACTTCTGACACGTGCTCTTTTTTATATCGAGAATTTTCTGTTAAGCGACAAGGTTAAATAAGGTTAATAGATTTCTCGGTAAAAGAATTATCTAATCAGTAGGTATGCACGTGCAAACATACAAATTAACATCTTTCTAATGCATGGGAGATAAGTTGACACAATTTATTTATCTGTGCAAATTGAACAGCTGATGTTTCTAAATTTTGTAAATGTTATTTTAAATATCATAAAACTCATATTTTAACATCTCACGTTTGAACACAAGCTCAACTTATTTTTATCCACTTCACGTGCACATAAATTTAAACTAAATTTTAATTAAATACCCAAATACTAAATCAGTGCTTTCAATCTTTATTAAAAATGGAAAGTTATAGTATTTGAGTGTCACTTTTATTTAAGTTTATATGTGGTGGAACATAATTTTTCCCTTTAATCTATATCTTATATATAAAATTCTCGTGTCACAATGTTAATCTGCATACTCCTCCGAAACGGGTGGACCGATTCTCATGAAATTTTCTGTGCATATCGGGTAAGTCTGAGAATCGGCCAACATCTATTTTTCATATGTACCACGGGCGAAGCCGGGGCGGACCGCTAGTCTTATATATAAAATTCTCGTGTCACAATGTTAGTCTGCATACTCCTCCGAAACGGGTGGACCGATTCTCATGAAATTTTCTGTGCATATCGGGTAAGTCTGAGAATCGGCCAACATCTATTTTTCATATATGTACCACGGGCGAAGCCGGGGCGGACCGCTAGTATTATATATAAAACTCAAAGTTGACTGATTATATAGTGATCTATCAACGCACAGCCCAAACCACTGGACGTATCGGGCTGAAATTTGGCATGCAGGTAGATGTTAGGACGTAGGCATCCGCTAAGAAAGGATTTCCCGAAATTCTTGCGGGAACGGGGAAAAACGGGGATGCACGTACAAAGTCGTGGGCGGAAGTATTTGAATAAAGGCCTTATCAATAATGCGTAAACGAAAAAAAATATCATAAATTACAGTAGTTATATGAAAAACAGCGTATTTACATCAAACCTCTTTGATGTATGGCGCCAAGATGCGTAAGCAAATACTTTTATACTCTGTGATGATAAAATGGCGCTTAGTTTTGAAAAAAGAGACAATTTATTTTGATCATATTGGTATGATATTGGTTTGCAAAATATCTTAAAATATTGAGAGATATGTTTATCTTGAGTGTGCATAAGATTTGGTGGGTTTTAATACTTTTATCAATAATTAAATAGTAACGTACCTACTGTGCATATAGAAGAAAAATTATTAATTGTAATTCATATATAATTGTAATTTATTTCAGCTACCTGTTAAAATAATAATACCAAAAAATATTGAGGAATATTTCAACGTTTTGACATTAAAAAAAACTTATTAAACTATTTTAAGAAAACCAAAACTAATTCTATCCACTATGTCACTCTGTAAGGTAATAAATTACATATATCCTAAGGCCCGAAATAGCATGATGACATTCAAAAGCCTACCTAACTTATATCGCTTAGCGCCATTTTAGAGCCCCTGAAAGCCTTATGATTAATGTAATTTTAATGGTGTATTGTTTCGGTCGGCCATCTTTTATTAATGTTGTAGCAGATAAGATTTATTTACAGCACTTTGAAGATTGGATAACGGCAATACGTTAATCTTGTTATATCGATTTTCTTGTTTAGGAAGATGATTTTGTATTTTTTATTGCAAATATGTTAATAGGAGATATTTTTATAGTTAACCTACACTTTTACATAGTAAATTAATTCTTATAATAACACGTAGGTAATTCGTAAAGTCTAACTTAACGTATGAAGAGTTATTTTTAATATCGAATCTTTGTTTGAAAACTATGCCGAATTTTATCGACTTTTAACTACATTTGTTTATTATTTATTTTATGTTGTTGGTTAACACATTTAAATCAATAAATATATCCCTATTCTTTTATTTTGACTCAAAATTCTATAAAATACATTAAACTTATCAAAATATGTTGTAATAATTTTATCACATAATATCATAATATCTACATTATTATTTTATCTAACAAAAGTAAAATAATGTTCTATAAATCCTAACAAAACACGTAAGTATTCTTATTTTATTTCACAAACCGTTCAGCGAACGCTCCGGTTGCTATTCTCAAAAGGCTTATCACGAAATCAGTTTTATTTTTGTTAAACACTTTTACTCGTCACTTTAAATTTTAAATACATTTCGGAGCGAGAAAAACTTTTTCAAAATCCCATTTAATTGCTACCAACTGTACAATTTAACTCAAAAGAAAGTTATCTTAACGATAAACTAAGCGGAAACGGATTCTAATTAATTTCATGAAAAAAATTGGCGGCCATATTGAAAACGTTTTAATGGCGGGAAAACTTGTTGTCATTGGCTTTGTTCCGATAATTTCACTATTGTTTTGAAGTTCGTTTATTAATTAATTTCAAAAGAACAAGATGAGTTTACGATTTTTCTGAAGTTGAGTTGAATTGTTTTAAAAATGATCTTTTCATATCCCTAATGGCGTAGTATTTGGTCAAATAGTACCTACCTATATTTCACGACCCGATGAATGTTAAACTGTTTTACGATGAAGTTAAATACATCATAATTAAGTAATTATTTTACTTTATGTTTTATGTCTTAAAACTGTACTTATTTAAGGTTATAATAAAAATAATTTAAATGGATTCATTCCACATATAGGTTGGTTAGAACGCCCGGAGCAAGGGACTTGGCAATTACAGTTCGCTGAGAACCGCCTTTAGGGAAATCTATTCCTTTATTGCTTAACTGTTTATTTAATCGTGGATTGTTATAGTTAATTATGTATTAATGTTTATAAAACTCATAAAGGGCGATATTTTATCTATGTACGAGGAATAAAATATAAATGGAGGAACATTTGATATAATGATGACAATTCAATTTTTAATTTTGTTACGTGGCAAATGTATAAATTTACTAAAATCGAGACAGAATTTGAGAACAATTAATGATAGTGTTCAGTTAAAATTATCTTCACAGATGTGGACTGAAATTGTTAAATTAGTTGTGATTTATAAGAAACTAGTGGTCCGCCCCGGCTTCGCCCGTGGTACATATTTCGCAATAAAAGGTAGCCTATGTCCTTTCTCGGGTATCAAAATATCTCCATACCAAATTTCATGCAAATTGGTTCAGTAGTTAAGGCGTGATTAAGTAACAGACAGACAGACAGAGTTACTTTCGCATTTATAATATTAGTATGGATAATATCTATCAATAGCACCCGCCTGAAAATTTTCCTATGATTTTCATATGAGCTAAAATAAACTAACGTAACATTGGATAATTTCAAACAAAATTTGTCAATTACGCTACAATTTTATTGCATCTTTTAAATGCATTCTAGAGGACGCTCACGGACTCTATAATTTTCGATTAAACTGCACTGTAAAGCAAAAACTGTGTGCAATTTTGTTACATTTTATTTCTTTTTTATGTTCTTTTATATGTACGCTTTCCGTGTAAACTGCTTCGAGATTCTTCATTTAGAATAGGTGTTGAATTCCAGTAATTAAAATTGTGTTAGGTTATCTTTTTAAATTTGATTAGAAACTCGCTTTTACACACGTTTTTACAAAGATTTTACTACGTACCAAATAATTAAAATATAATGTGGAAAAAGCATCATGTATTAATAATTACTATATAGCTGTGCCCCGCGGTTTTACCCGTATTGCTCCGCTCCTATATTAAGCGTGATGATATAACAAATAAGCTATCTAACACGGATTTTTTTTTATAATCGGACCTGTGGTTCCTGAGATGCGCAAGCAAACAAACAAACTCTTCAGCTTTCTAACACACATTTAATATACCTATAAGTATTGATAATAAAATTTTTCTTTGAGATAATTTATATACAATGAATATTTTATATACATTTTGTTTCAATGTAGCTGTACTCAAATATGTAAAACGTAAATGCTTTGATGCTATAAATGTAATTAAAATGATCAAACGAATGTCAGTAACATCGTTTTAGCAAGTCTAGAACAAATATATGTGTTTAAAATAAATATTTGGTATATTAATGTTTATACGAATGAAATAAAAAGCAAAATATTTTATTTTTTATCCATATTATTATTGGTTGGCTACATTGTTAGATGATCTCTGACGCTTTCGCGTGGAAACTAGGTACTCAGTCAATATAGCTGAAATTTATTACTAAGAAATATTTATAATTAAGATCGTATTGCCGCGGGCACTTGCAAGTTGCAAGATACTAATTAATTTTATATAGCCTGTAAAGTCGTTTGTGAATAAAACTAATCTTTAATTGAATATATTACAACAACCCGCAGTGCTCCGCTCCTATTGGTCTTAGCGAAATGATATAGGTATATATATATAGCCTTCCTCGATAAATGGGCTATCTAATACCGAAAGATTTTTTCAAATCGGACCAGTAGTTCCCGAGAGTAGTTCAAACAAACTCTTCAGCTTTATAATATTAGTATAGATTCGTTATTTCCAGTGACTTTATCAGCAACTGGTAAATAGTTTCATTAAAACAATTAATAATTAATTTAATTAATTTAAACAGTTAATTTATCGTTTTTTGTAAATTTTGTTTTTGTGTGCATTGTACAATAAAGTGTTTTCTATTCTATTCTATTCTAAAGACCCAAACCAAAAGTAAACCACTACAAAAACAGTCAAACGAACAATTAGCTATAAACTCAGACTAAAATAGGACTAGAAAATAGACTTAACCGCTCCCTATCAAGAAAGCCTAAGCTTTTTGCCGCACAGCGGAAACCCCGCGTTTGTTACCCTTATCGTGGAGATAGCCTTCCTTACTGTCATTTGGGAATACATTAGTAAAGTTTTTGTTTAAAATGTTGATGCTATTGTTTGACGTGATAAGGGAATCTTGAAGTTTTGGGTGTGATACTTTTTTGTTTGTGATACGGTGTTCAAAGATCGTGTATGTTCGTCACATTGCATAGCATTTTGATCTTTGGAACTTATTTTAAAGTTTACACTGGCGATTATTGTAGCTGAGTATGTTTTATATCGTTTCATTAACTAGATTAGATAAGCATTGATTATATAACAATGGGCATTTAAAATACAAACTGTTATATTAGGTAAATAATATATTTAATTATTCGAATTTGATATAACTGAATTTCATCTTTCAAAATCTTTTGATGATATCAATTCAGTTTTCTAATGAGTTAACTTAATTTATTACATAAATATATCTTTTATCTAAAATATAATAAAGAATTTAATTTACTACATAAACGTACAAACAGTTTACCGAAACAAGAGCAGCTATTTGTAAACATTTTAGTCCTAAACCGCGGGTTAACCGAGTTTTAAACCGGCCAGTTAAACCCAGACTTAACTGTGCAACTAACACTTGCATAGTTGCCACTTAATCCCACCTTACTAATTACTTGCACTTGGAGATTAATTATCTTGAAGATAGTGGAGTTTTTAAGTTTTTTAGATAAAGGTAAAAAGTTTGGTAGAGTAACAAAAAGCATACGAATAACAGTTACTGTATGAATTTTTAAATAGAGACTGTAAAGATTAAACATTTGTTGATACATCCTTAAGGGCTAACTAAAGTATTGATGGATTTACAAATGATAAAGACTATGACAATATAAGATTTTTCTCGTTGTAGCATTTCTAATGGTTCTTACAAGGCAAAATCAAGGAAGGCTCTATTCTATATATTATCATCACGCCGTATCACCGTGAAACTAGAAAATAGCGTAAAACCGCGAAGCTCATCTAGTATAGACAAAGATATCATCTCATATAAAACTAAATAAATTATCATAACATTAACACGAATCGTCAAAACTAAAGTAATAAAATACCGAAATTCACGTAATAAAAGGGCGAAATTAGTAAATATTTACGCAGTCTAATTATGACGTCATCAAGGATTCAGAATCATTAGCAGGCGCTATGGGCCCGGCAATAACATTTCAATGGGTTTTACTCAATGTTCCAGATGTGTGAAGGGAGAGGTCCCTTTGATGAGCGACGAGACATTTTGTTTCATTGATTCCGAAAAAGTCCACATCTCTCTTTCATTTTAAATTTATTTTTCTTAAATAAGAATTATTAATTTAATTCATTCACGTATTTATAGCGTTTCAAACACTAATGCGTTCATATCGGAAGTAGGCAATTAATCTCGAAAATCGACTGGACCAATTTTCCGAACGTCATCGTTGATGGTGTACTTATCCCGTACAGCACGCAGGTTAAAAATCTTGGCCTGACTCTTGACCAAACTTTCTCCTGGGATGAGCAAATTAAACAAGTGAAAAAAAGGGTTTTTTCTTCTGCTTTTTCCTTACGGCGCTTACGCAACTTTCTTCCTATCTCAACCAAAACTGCGTTAGCTCAATCCCTCCTCCTTCCTCTCCTTGATTTTTCTGACTCCTGCTATCCTGATATTCGTGAATATCAGCTGGACACCCTTGAGAAGCTTCAAAATTTCTGTGTCAGATTTATATTTGGACTACGTAAATTTGACCATGTCTCTGAGTTTAGGAAAAGATTAAAGTGGCTCCCCATCCGCCAACGCCGGGATACTCATTTGCTGCATCTTCTGTACACTATTCTATTTAGCCCTAAGTCACCGCAATACTTAAAGGACAACTTTGAGTATTTAAGCTCTAGCAATTCCCTCTCTCTTCGTTCTTCCAACCTGTTATTACTATGCACTCCTATCCACCATTCCAATTTTTTCAACAACTCTTTTACTGTTCGTGCTATCCAACTTTGGAACGCTTTACCTGAGAGTGTTAGACGCGCTAAAACGCTCTCCTCTTTTAAATCACTATTAAAAGATCACTACCTTTCCTTACTGTAGCTTTTTCCCTACCTTTCTGTTTCTGCTTGCTGACATCTGTAACTGTAACCATTGTTTTTGAATGTCTTATCATCTGTGTACTATGGCTTGTGTATAGTATGTATTTTGTAATATGTATGTGTATGTTTAGTATGTATTTAATATTATGTATGTGTATGTACAATATGTATTTTAGTAATATTTTATGTATGTATTTTAGTATGTACCTACATATTTTTGAAGTATATAATATGCAATATTTAGTTTATATAAATATGTGTGTAAATGTGTCTATTTTACATTATTTGCAATGTATTGTTATATTATGTAATTGTAATTATAGTCATTTATTTTGCGCTATCCCACGACCTTCTTACATTTCCTTTCCTACCAGGTTGCCTGGTAGAGATTGCTGTTCAGCAATAAGGCCGCCTTTTGTACAAATGATGCCTTTGTAATTTTGTTCTTTTTTTTTCTGCTTTGTCCTTTCATGTTTGTACAATGAAGTATTATAAATAAATAAATAAATAAATATCAAGTAATTTTAACAATTTCGAATAAGATTTTATTATTTCATCAGAAATAATAAGGTACTTACGAAAATATAAAAAGAGACTTGTTGAGAAGCAAAATTAAAGAGAGAGCGTTTTTAATTCGTAAAAACATTGCTTAACTTCTGCTTTTGCTATTTCTAGGACGGTTAACATGGAACGTTCCAGCTGTACTCATAATCTTCAACAATAAAAAGATTAAATAGATGAACAAATAAAACGAAACAACTTAAATTTAAACACGCTATTCCACCGCAAGCAAACCATTCTCTTATCAATTATTGTTCAGAGTACGTTCACTCCCTGCGGGCGAAAATTCTAATGAGTCTTCCCTTATTTTCATATAATGTTTTAGAAAATGTGCCTTTTGGGTTTCATAAATCAACAAGGCGATAAATAGAGAAGAGAACACGCCCGATGTGATAATGATTAAGGCTTTTGTAAGGCTTTTTTAAATACTTCATTTGTAACTATCGAGTTAACGTGCTCCGACTTTGCTGTCTTTGTTGAGTTAAAGGGAATATTACAAAGTTTTTTTTTTTAAATATTAGAGGTACAAATTTATAATGCAAGTTAGTGTTAAATCCTTGATAAATGTAAAAATGTCAAGCTTTGTGCTTATTTATATTGTAACTACTGAAATAGTGACCGGATTTTCATTTAGTTTTCTTGTATGTATTGGAACTTGCCACTTGGGTGTAAAGAAAATCTGTTTTAGTATTTTTTTGAACTAATATAAATAAGAAGAAATATGGGTAAGTAGTATTAGGTATAATTTCTGGAATTTATAAGTCTGGAATTAGTTTCATATTCTATAAGACGGAGATTTTTAAATGTAGATATTTATTTAGCTTTGCTTTCAAATTCCTTATCTACAAACCTGTTTCCATTTCCGTTGTTCCGATATTTTACATGTACGATGATATTTTTCTATTACTAGTTTAGGTCTTGTGAAGCATAAATTTTAACAGATTAAATCCATTTTCCATACCATACCCGAATTAAAATGTCCTTTTAATTTTACGAAAAGCACGCAGTTTTCGATACCACGTTAAAGTCTCCAAGTGTAATAAATACATAATGTATTCATTATTAATGTGGAAAGATAAGTGAGTCGGCCCGATATTTTGGAATTTTATGTCAACGATGCCTCAAGCGAAATTTTACATCCAAAAGTGCCACCAATATTTCAGAGCCGACAATAAGCGGGTATAATACGGGAAAATAAAAACATTTTTACGGCAAATTACAGAAAAAAAGGTAGTAGGGGAGAAAATTGAGTCCGGAGAAATATAGAGTACATATGTTATTTATTATCGCATGTAAATATGTGTGTTTACATCCGCGTGTCGTTCGCGGTTATGACTGATATTAAATTGAGTTTGTAATAAAAATAATACGTGCCCTTTTCATTTATTCGGTGCATCTACGTTTGGGATGTGTCACGTGATATATTTGAATATATTAATAATTTGGAGATAAGGCTTATTAGAATTAAAGGCTTGAAAGCAGATTTTATTTGATGAACGAATTTTATTTCGCTTGAATTGTCTTAAAGGAAAATAAAAAAAAAAAAACAAATTATAGTTATCTACGATTACCATACCTACAAATTATAAAGATCGATTATATTCTTTTAGTAGATAGTAATTGAATAGCAATTTAAAGATGAATAATTATAAAAAAGTCGTCTATTCCTTTTTCTTATTTCTTAACCAACTTATACATAAACCATCAAGATAATTTATTTTTATTATATTTACATGATCCGATTTCTAAAAAAATGTAAACCAATTCCTATCACGTACATTCGGGGACACAATACCACATTTTCGTGTTATCTAAAACAAAACATGGCAATAGGCGATTAATTCCCACATATCAAACGTTTGGGAACACACTGAGGGGCCCTGAACAATCAGTGAAGACAGGCGGGCAGGCGTTTCCTTGTAACAGGGCTGTGGTATGGTGATGGGCGAAGCGATTTTAGCTGTGTGTACGCGATGGGTAGGTGTGTTTTGTATGAGTTTAAGCGATTTATTATGGCGTTTTTTTAAGTCTAATCAATTTGTAAGAGGTATTCTTTTATGATATTTTATGTAGATTAGTGGTTAGTTAAAGTTTAGTATATTATAAAGCTTCTGCTAATAACTTAAGATTTTCTAATAACTCTTGGCTTCTCTCACTTTCGTACAAATAAGGGCAAAAAATTGTAGAGCTGTTTTTGAAATTTGAATACAATATTCTATAGCACATTAAAATCGCATTTAACGAAGATTCCATGAAAAAAATATATTCCTAAGAATATATTTTCATGTTTATTATTATTTCCGCTCCCGCTCCCGCTATTGCCCGCTACATGCGTACGCGGCCTAACGAATTCAGGCTACTTAACTATGCTTCGCCCGGATTACTCCAACGGTGTAATAAATCTTGGGGTCACGTGGTCCCTCTGTGTTTATAAATTTAACGGGGCAATTTGAACGCTATCTCGCCTGCAAACTTTACTCTGTTAATATACAAATTCATTGGTGGTTTTATAGGTTCTGGTGCGGAGATATGAGATTTATTTTATATGAATATTATATGTGTAGGCCGGAGAGACGTGATCTTTAGTTAATATTATATGAGTCATATCTATATTTTAGGTGCTATAAGAGAACTAAAAAGTTTTGTTAACTATATTGTATATACAGGGTGTCCCACTTTCGGTATACTAAGCGTAAAGGGACTTGTAGTTTTGCATACGCTGAGTACGTAAAAAATAATTATAAAATTCCAGACGCATTTTTTTTAAAATAGAGGAATTCTTAAAATTCCATGTGTACACCCCCAACAAGCAAACCGCCCAACTTTGCCACCCGCATGTGAGCTATCGTTTAAGATTATGTTTTCATAGACAAAATACTCACATTAGCGAAGCGGTATATGCCGGCTGCGCGAAGCTAGAGACGAATACATGGATTTTAAGGAAAAATTTAGCAAAAATTTTTTCGCGTAATTTTGTTATTTAAGTATTTTTTAAGTGATCAGTGTATGCAAAACTACAAGTCCCTTCGCGCTTAGTATACCGAAAGCGGGACACCCTGTATAGGGAGTAAGCGTTGTTTTTGCAAATTAAAAACATACTTAACTTGAGAATACTTTAACAACGAATTTCTAAAAACCTTTCATATTGTCGCGTATTGTCATCGAGTAATTCCTAATTTTATCGAAAATCACTGCTCAAGTTAACGTTATACTTATAAAATCTTCTTTATCGTCCATACTGTATTTATTTTTAAGCTTTTTTGTAAAGAAAAGTCCATTGTTTGTTAAAATATAACTCATTTGTTACAGGAAATCGCAGCTATCCTCATTAGCTTTGACAAGCACACCGAATGGCAGTCCAAGGAAGTAAAGATACGGTAAGTTGCTAAGTCTTTGTGTATTTTTTTATTTAGACAGAAGAAAATAAAAAGTACTTTGTGCGGGCGGAGTTTGAAAATGAATTTTATGTTTCTTATAAGATAACATCGCAAAACACAAGACTTACTTTAATATATTAAATACTAACTTTCCGCCCGCGGCTTCGCCCGCGTTTTCAAAGAAAAAGCCGTTCCCGTGGGATTTCCGGGATAAAACCTATCCTATGTATTAATCCAAGTTACCCTCTATATGTGTGCTTAATTTCATTGTAATCGGTTCAGTAGTATTTGCGTGAAAGAGTAACAAACATCCATACATACAAACTTTCGCCTTTATAATAGTAGTATTAGGATTTTTAAATACTAAAAAATATAAGTATGAAAAAATAGTGAGATGCGAAAACATAGCTACATAATAATATGTAGGTAAAAACTTAATTCTCCTAATAACGTGGCTTAAATACAGAAAATGTTAAGTGCGTAGGATAACAAAGGTTCTCCCAATTATTCTACTCTTAGACATTTTGACTGACCGGTTGGCATGGTTGGTAGTGGCCCTGCCTTCCAAGCCAGAGGTCATGGGTTCGATTTCCACCCGGGGCAAATATTTGTGTAATAAACATAGATGTTTGCTCTGTGTCTGGGTGTGAATTATCTATATAAGTATTTATTTAAAATTATATAATATATATGTATGTTTATCAGCTATCTGGTTTCCATTACACAAGAGAAAGCTTAGAATGGGATCAGATCGCGCCGTGTGTGAAAATTGTCCTGAAATATTTATTATTACTCTTTTTCTTTCTTTCTTTTTGGTCTTATATTGAAAGGAGGCCACACAATTTTTACTGACGTCACTATCAACTTAATATAAAAAAATATGAGTCTATTCCTACAAAACGTAGCCAAATTTTCTCAAGTTTCCAAGGGCACTTTGTCATATCTCAGTAAAATTGTTTATCAAAGTATATTTTAAAATGTAATTAACATTTTGTTAGATATAAATTTGACACGTGCTAATTAATTTAACTTTAATGTCACTTTTGCTTTTAGGAAAACTTTACTGGAATTTGAATATTTATTTTATCAGTTAGCTAATTGAGAAAGCTCTCACTATCACCTAGAAATTATTTAAATTTAATATGAAAAGTATCTAATAATTTAAGAACATAAAAAATAAAAAAATATTTATAATAGAGTACCTAACGTCGTTTGAAATGTAAAATATAGAGTTATATATAAATAAAGAGTTAAATATATGGAATATGGTTTTACAAAATAATGATAACAAATATCGGAAGTGACCACATTTTTTTCAAACTTTTTAATCGATAGCTTTTGCTTTAAATTGCTGTTACCATAGTTAATAAATTAAGCTTTATTAATATTTATACAGGTAAATTATTCGTTAGAGAGAAAGTGTGACTGACTGTACTTACTACCTAGTTAATACAAACGTTACGTGTTGAGAAGTTGTTTAATTGTGTTGCAGTGTCTTGTTTGTGGGTTCCGTGGTGTTGGGTCTGCGCAAACGCTTGCACGTACAGTCGCGTAGAGCTGTCTTATTTTTGTAAAAAATAAATAAATATGACTTGCATTTTTAGCATGTTCACTTAAAATAATTGATATAAAATTCTGAAAAAAAGCTTACCTTCTGGTATTACTAAACAATATTGCGTCGTTCCAATGTATACAGAGTATGATGAAGATACATAACTCAATTTTCGATAAGACGAAGGATCAAAAAACCAAGTGGCAAAAGCAATATAATATCTGTCCTTCTGTCCGATAAAAAACTATTTTATGCCTCCTAATACAGAGTTCTCGAGAACAATTTCGCGTTAGATAAACCAATAGATAGGACTTGGGAAAATCCCACGAATATAATACACATAAACAACTCCTTAATGTCACACTGTAGACTCAAAGCAAAGCAAGAGAAATTGGTTCGGGCACGAGATATATCCGAGAGACGTTCTCGTTTCAGTTTCAAATCTAAATAGACTTTTAAACCGACGCTTTCCTTTGAAACATGCTCCTAAATTCGACCGAAGGCAGGTAAGAGACAACCGATCATGAATTTTAATGACCACTTGCTAGAAATGTTCTTACGATAAAATGAAAAAAGGTACATTCGAAATCAGAAGAGAAGGTGGATTTTTATCCGGGGGAGCATGAATTAAACTATCAGTAGACTTGCGTCTTCCACTTTTATACTGTTAGCCTGTGACTGTACCTAATTTGGCGCCCAACTAGGGACGCGTTCCAACTTGTAACAACTTTAAGCAAATTAAAACTTGCACCGTGACTACTGCTCTCTTAGTCTGCACTGTTGAAATATTAAGTCTTTATGAGGACGTAGTGTACTTTTGGAATTTCGATGTGCCCGCAGATTCGAGTCGTTAGTTTAAAATTTAATACGGATCCCTGTGAGTAAAAGATAGTTCCGTTGTCTTTGTCATCCGATTATTCGGGGTTTGTGGGATCCAAGTTTTTAGTTATTGTTCTGTCCGTTACGGGATTTACAATGGCTTTTTTAATTAAGTGTAAAAAAAACTGTAATACGAACCTAACCTAAGGGGAAATAATTTTCTTCCTTTTTAGACATTAATCTTTTATCCGTTCGCATTTTAGAAACTGTCAACTAAAAATAAATACGTACAAAATTGAAGCAATCTCTATAAACGCTATGCTACCTTGTAAATATTCAGGGAGCTTTAAATAAAATATTTCAGGATTAACCTCATAATCTATCAACTACACCTAAAGGTAAAATATCAGTTAAAATTCGAAACTATATTTCCATCATAAATCCAGGAAAATAAAATAAACATAAATCGCAATATTCACGTCTGAAATAAAGTTTAAATGCACTTTAAATTCACGTGTTTCTTTCATAGCAACTTAAAATTTTTTCAACAATTAAACACGGTAAATTCTTTTGGCGCTACAGGCCTTCGTGACAGTAATTTTCGCAAAAAACACTCACGTAGACTCTTGTATTCAATATACGGCCGCGAAACTAATTTGCTGACTATATTTGGATATTAATGGTATCAAACCACGAATATAAAGTTGGAAAGTAATTTAGAAGTTTTTAGTCGCAATATTATATATTACAATTTGTTTTAGGCTCGAATGACAGCGGTTCACGCAGTATATAAATTTAGATAATAAAACATAATAAATGAGTTCAACAACTGAACACCGGCACAGATAATATAATACTAAAAGGGCTTAAAAAAGTTCGCGCTCAAAAGATATTTTATTTCTGCCAGAGGACGCCAATGAGAGGACGCCATGTTTTGCGTGACATACGTCAATCAAATAAGACATTTCTAACGATGTCTCATTTGTCAAATTAACATATAATATCTATCGCTTACAAGTTGTGGATAACATATTATTATTATGTACATATCTGCCTGTAATCATAATTCTTAGCCGTATTTCTATAAAATAATTTATGAAATGTTACCAAGTATTAAAACTATTATATAAATTAAAATTCTAAAATAAATAACCAACACAAAAACACTTATGTATCTATTTAAAGTATTGGCAACTTCGTATAATCTAATAGGCCAGATATTCGAAAACGAATGAAACCCTCCAAATCTCCCCGATATTATTATGAAAATATATTAAAAAGCTGTTTGGAGTTTTTATGTGAGAATAAATGTGTCATAACTTAAACATTAATCTAATAGACTGTCGTTAAATTGCAGTTTCAGTTAATAATTGTCATAAAGTTTTTACTGTACGTACCCTTTATAGCTTTTATGTTTGTTTTGTTTGTTCGTATAGATAGATGTCTATTACTCATGACTGGGTTTAGAATTTTGTAAATGTGTAAAATATTGTGTGATAATTGAATGTAAGCGAGTTTGATTTTGAAGCGTGATACTTGATAGTGGAAATGTTAAGGTATTTTTGGTAGTTTGACTTAATTTTTGTGCCAATATCGTCCGTTGTTAAATGGTTAGTGAAACTTATTTGTACTGTCAAATAAAATAGTTAATTTGTGAAATAACATCAAAATTCGCCTAGAAATAACCTTACAATTGAAATATACCTACCCATAAAAAAGGTATTACGCGAAAGTAATATTATGCATTATTAAATGTCACTCTGTTATCAATAGTTTTCCATTATAAAAGCGAAAAGTTAAACGTCAGATTTACACTAAAAAACTCGATTTTTCGCAGAAAAATTTATAAACATTGTTTTCCTTTTTAATATGTTCCGCGAAGTTACATCGCGTGAAACCTCCCGGGAATCGACGAAGATAAAAAGTTGCATATTCTAAAACGGTTCTTACAATATTTATTTTTGACACACTTGTATATGCGTTGAATGCTTATTACGGTATTTTTTTCGGTTATTTTTGTTAAATTCACAGCGCCTTTGGATCGGGATGGTTATTTAAATATTTTTTTTTGTTTCAATTAAAAGAAAGCCCGTAAGGTTAACTGCAGAATTACTATTATACCTAATTATGTTTATTTTAATTTTTTAATAAATTTATCGAAAAATAACGGAAACAGTTCAATCCAAATTGATACAATAGGTACTTCTATAGGTGCCAAAAAGTAGAGCAATATAAAATTGGTACAAATCAACAGACGAAAAATAATTTAATTATTTTTAATAATCTAAATGTTATAGTTTCATTTTCCATGATATAATTATCAGCAGTAGCTTATATAAAAACCATCTTAATCAAAATCTAAATATAATATAACAAAGCGTTGCAAGGAAGCAAATTAAAATGTAACAAGACAAGTTGTCGTTTATCGACGTAGCTCTACAACTCATAGTCTCAAACTGGCTTCAAAGTAAACGAGTTTATAAACTTATTTAACTTTATAACACGGAAAATGTAATATATCTTAATAGTATGAGATCGCGAAGGTCGGATATCAATGTTTAGTTACCAAACTTCGTCTTTTACTTATTGAAATACTGAATAAACTTTTTGGTTAAACGTTCCGTGAGAATTCATGGGCTGATGAATTATGGATGGCCTTTTTATTATTAGAAATGAGTGAAATAAAAGATCGTATATAGAATACTGTTGATTTTTATAACTAGGACATTAATATCTAAAGATTGTATTTACAATATATTCGTAGTCAAAACAATAAACAAGATAAAAAGTAAAACAACTAAAACCCAACTACGACAAAAAAAGACGCTGAAAAAGTATAAAACAAAAGTTAAATTGATGAACTAATAAAGAAGCTATGAACGAAAAGATGTGAATTATATGCAATCAGCCCATGAATACAGGTAAAGTCACAAGCAAATGCTAGTAATATATATATATATATTCATAATGTGCAAGTAAAAAGCTTTCAAATGATACCAAACACGGCATATTTATCTTAACTTTATTTTTTTACTCTGTATGTTTTGTCCGCTAGAGGGCGCCACATTAGATTTTGTGAAACCCCATATAGCCTATAACCAGCGGACAATTAAGACGCTTCTAATGATATGTCATTTGTCGAATTCTGATAAGTAGTTTAGAAGTTACGAGGGAACAGATGAACATACATATGTACATACATACATACATATATACATACATACATACATACATACATACATACATACATACATACATAGCCTGTCAAAATCATAACCCTCCTTTTGCTTTGCCGTAGTCGGGTAATAAATAACTTTTTAAATGTAGAAATATAACTAATTTTGATATAAGCCTATATATAGTATATAAAGGTTTGATTATAAGATTAACATAACAAGTTTTCTTTTCGTTACTTCATTTAGCTAAATTAAAAACAAAATATTTTACGTTTTCGTTAAAATTAATTACGTCTTAATATTATAATGGAAAGTTTCTAAAATGCCAACAACATCATAATTTTCTCTACCTATGTTATACATTATCGATAAAAAATAACTTTATAAGTGACATGCATAATTTCTACACATAGTTCAGCAGTGCATTACAAAGGTATGTATGAAAATTAAATCCATTAGGCTTTATATATGATTACTTAATCGGGTGTAATAAAAATCCCTGACGCTGTTAACCTATACACTTTATTGCATTCTTTGAAAGCTTATTTCAAATGTGTGAGAAATATTTTTATTGACTTTTTGCTTCCTATTCATTTTGTAACAAAGTAACAGTGCTGTGACCGATTTTGAGACGTTTAGTACGAATTACGATGTCATAGTCAAATCTTTACTTAGTTATTAGATTGATAAGCATCTTGAATATTTTTAAAATGGTTAAAATAAATCCAATTGTGAAGTTTAGACGAATCTATTTGTGAACTTATTAGGTAGTAAGCTTGATTTTCTACAAACTGCTGTCCTGCCTGTAAAATAATATTTACTTATAACATTAGTAATTACATTATTTCTAATCCTCAAACTTCTAAAATTTACAACCCTCAATATTTATTGATTTCCAAAATTATTTAGTTGACATTTTATCAAGCTACTCTAGCAGTGTAAAATGATCATCAACTACATTTCACATCTACTCGATAATCCTATTTCATATCCATTGCTGGCCCAAAACCACCATTCCGAACCCGTATCTAAGTATCGAATGAAATATTGTCAATGTATATTGTATAGTGATATTCACAGCAAGCACTAATTTGTCGTAAACGTCCTAAATCACTGGAATCACCAATCTCCATGTTGTATTTATCGCAACGATTAGCCTGATGAAGATGGAGCTCCCGCATTAGAACTGATGTATGGAGCTCTTTGAATACGTTCAGTGTTTTCCGTTGACAAGATGGCGGATTCGTTTTGGCGGGAATCCACCCGATTGGAGGATGAAGTGATGTTTATTGGTTAATGGTGATGATTATTAAGTGAATGAATGATGTTTGAAAATCTATGAGTAATTTATTTTTTGTATTAAACACAATAGCATATTTTTAATGTACCTAATGTCAATTTATTAACTACATTTAGGCCTGATATTTCAATCCTTGGTTAAAACTTATTCGTCGAATAACGTAAACTACGAAATACGTTAAACTACCATTTATAAAACGTATTCTAATTGCCCGTATTTGACAGTTTACGTGACATTTTAATATTATTGTGTAATACTTTATTGGACGGATAAGTTTTATCCAAGTATTGAAAAATCGGCCCTTAAGTGAATTAACTATTTTACAAATAGTAAATAGTATACACAGAAATGAATTGCTCAAATGAAATGAGTATTTATGCCTTGTTACTATAATTATTATAAAATGAAACATACAAACTATTTTAATATGTAGCAATAAAACACAATTCAAAAGATAAATAGTCAATTCATAACAAAACACTGAATCAAATACACATTACTCCTAGTTTATAGCATTGCGAGCAAGATCAACTCCAAATCTCTCGGATCAGACAAACGGACAACAGAATTTCGAACAGAAGTTATCATTAATTGATTAAAGCCTTCAATGCTGATCCGAACCGTTTGTTGGCAATTCAGCAAATATGTGCAGCGCATAATTCTGAGCTTAATTTAAATTTGTCTCGTTATCCCCACCGAGTTTTAGAAACTAGCTCGAAACATCATAATTTAAATGTAAATTGTTGTGTGGTATTAAAGGTTTATCACGAGTGGTGCATGTTAATTTCGTACCGTCTGAATATACCATCGTGTTGTCTTTGCGGCATACATTATTTGTTTTCTACATTCCGCTATTAGTTGAACTGTTTTACGAATCAGTATATAATTTCTTTCTGTATTTTGACGATACGAAAGCTATAAGAGAAGAGAAGAATAAATAGAAGTTTGCAAATAATCGCTGAACTGGATTTTCATACGTTATTTCGCATGTTAGTGTTGAATGAACGGTAGGTATTGCTCAGTTTAACATATGCAAAGTTTTTAATCAGTATTCAAATCGTGTAATTATTGTCTCACTTAAGTGAGTATCAAGATCACAATCAAATATCAATCGATTGGAATATTTATCGCGTCTCTATCTAAACAGGTATATTTTTATAATCATATGACCCTATGTGCTAATGTTAAGAGAAATTTCACATAACCAATCAGCTGTTATGCCTTCATGTATTACAAACATCCACCACAAACTAACATCCTCATAAACAATATATAAAACTCACACATACTTACCCCTCGCACACACACATAGCCGCTCCCTAAGTATATATTCTTTGCATCAGACATCCATTTCGACCACAATCACACGACCCGGGCATTTCCTGGATCAGGAAACACGTCCATGGAGTCACCGGCGTCTATAATTTGTAAAACGCTCGAAATCATTCCTCTATTTAAACCCACAGCTCTTACCTTTGCGATGCAATTTATTCACTTTGAAAAATTTCACGTTTTTGCTAGATTGTTAAAAGGTAATTGTTTTAGGGAATATGCAGGCCTTTTACTTATTTTTAAATCGTGTTATCGAAATTATAGGTTTGATAGTATTTCGTATTTAAATGTAATTTTTTACGATAGAGCCAGAGCGAGATAGAGCCGGCTTATAAAAAAGTTGTCATGATAATAATAGACAATCTCTTCTACACAATTCAACTTGAATGAAAAACATGAAACAATAACAATATTTTTTTGCATTTTATCGTCAAATAATTTCTACTTTTTTAATTAATTCAAATTACGTTATTAATAATCTTTTAAAATACCTATGCAGCATAATTTTATATACATATATAGAATGATAAATACCTATACAAAAGAAAATACTACAACTCTACGCTGCACAACATTCTCTAATAGAGGCGTATGTAAAAAGCGTTGTGCATTTGGAATCCCTGTGAACGGGCCGGCCTATAATTTGTGGCCCAGTTGAGATGGAAGGCATTATTCCAAGCTTATTTGTAGCTTGATTTATACTGAACTGGCGGTTTGTCGTCAGATAGCTTTCTATTACCGACGGCTTGGCTTAGGGTCGGCTTAATTGGTGTTTAATCCGTGATCGCTCTTTTGTTTGCTGATTTGCTTTCGATTTGCGAATAATGTTCGTTGGTTGGATTGTTCTTTAGTGGTTTGGAACGGTTTTGGTGTAGAATGTGGGACTATATTTTAATAGATTCATATTTATACAACCGTATCGGATCATACTATGGTATCGAATTCAACGTTGATGGTTATTTGTTCTTTCTTCATCATGATAATTAACATTTATACAATATTATACAAACACTTTATTCATTTTGGCCACGGTTAACAGTTAAGAACCTTGTTCTGAATATGAACCAGCCAGTCCTTTAACAATAAATTCTAATAAACTGTCTGTATTTCATGTTGATAAAACCTTCTTATCCTTTAAATATTTCTATCTAGCTATTTATATACATATACAAAGTAAATTTACATTTTAAAACAATACCACAAGAGTTGCATCCTCATTTTAATCAACAAAACACAATTGAAGTTTGTAAACGAAATCCAAACAGAAACTTGACTTTCCGTGGAACTTGCACAATATACGTAGATATATGCTAATTACAAGAGCATGAGATTAAACTACATAATCATTTATATGTATTATGTATATTGGGGCTTAGTATGCAAGCTCTCTCGAGGTATTTTGCGACTGTTTCGATCCCCTGCGTGAAATGCCATCAGATTATATGTAACGTATTAATAATATATTGTTTAACATTGGTATGGTGATGATGTTATGATGTCTTTTGATGTAATCTGATGGAAACTTTGAGTGGTAGAGGCATATTTAATAAAAAAGGTACCACAATGTTAAAGCTTGTTAATAAAAAAAATCGTTTGTCATTATTGTAGTAATGTTTTAATTATCTATAGTAATATTATAAAGCTGAAGAGTTTGTTTGTTTGAATGCGTTAATCACAACTACTAAGCCAATTTGAAAAATTCTTTCGGTGTTAGATAGTCCATTCATCGAGGAAGGCTATAGGCTATATTATATCATCACGCTAAGACCAACAGGAGCAGAGCCACGCGGGTGAAACCGCGAAGCGCAGCTTGTATTGAACAACATTACGGAAATTACTTAATACTATTTAAAAACACGTCAATAATAATAATGTTTACTCAAGAATGAAATAGGATGTCATTTCACGGAGAATTGTAGTAAAAGCAAGAAATGTTTAGTAATTCAGCTAATAAACTATCATTAAACAGAAAAAAGAGTAATGCCATAATTTAACAAAGACATTAAAACTTGAGCACTATTCAACAATCGCGTCTTAATTATAACACCGGCGATATTAAAGGAATTTAAGCGAAAGTAAATGAGGAATTTTCCAAAGTAAGAAAAATATGGTGATTAGTAACAGCGAAGTCATTTGTCACGGCGTTGCATTACGTTCGCCGGAGTAATTACCGGAGGCCTAATTTATAATTAAACGTGACTTCAACTTTGAAATTTCTATTTAAAAGAAGTCAGTTATAATGGGTTAACGTTTTAGCAGACGATGAGTTCCGATATAAAGATGGGTTAAGAAAGGGGAACGTTTTTTCACAAACAAGTTGGAGGAATTAAAATGTCGTTTGTGTAGATTGATTAAATGTTATAGGGACCATGATTTTGAGTTTATATATTAGTTTATAATTGAATATTATTTTGAAACATTTAAAGTCATGTATTCGATTAAATTATATAGCTTAATTTACGTAAAAAATATATAAAAAGTAAAACGTAAACCTAGCAGCGAAAATGATACTGCAATTCATGTCACATTTTTATAACCGTTGTTAGCGCCACTGACATAATAATAATCACTTATTCATAATAATTATAATATTAGCATGAATAAATTTTAATACTTAGGGCCCATAAGTCATGGTATAACATGCTAATATTCCATTACTTAGTGTAAGCCCTGTCACGGTGCTTGTTACGGTAATTGGTAATAGTCATTATGTTTGTATACGCATTACGCATATCTATACTGATATTATAAAGCTGAAGAGTTTGTTTGTTTGAACGCGCTAATCTCGGGACTACTGGTCCGATTTGAAAAATTATTTCGGTTTTAGATAGCCCATTTATTGAGGAAAGCTATAGGCTATATTATATCATCACGCTAAGACCAACAGGAGCGGAGCCACGCGGGTAAAATAAGCTAACTAAAGGTTTAGAATAAAGGTCAGTTGAAACTAGAATTGCATCGAGTTAAAATGTTCTTTATATAGCAAAAGAATGTGTCTTATTTCATAATTTAATATATTGTGTATTGAGAAGCCATAAAATCGCTTAATATAAATACATGGAAATTCTAAAGAAAAAAGTGGAAGTGTGGTTGTCAAGTGGATTACATTAAATAAGCTATTGCAGTGACTAAAATTGTTTAAATGTTATATATATGTTATGTTATGTATTTTATAACCTGAAAATTTAAAGGCAGGTTTCATTTCCATATGGACGAAGGGAGAGAAATATTGTCTCAAAACGTCATTTATTAGTCGATATTTTGATAAAAAGTTCCTTATTAACGTTTTAAATCCTTTTACCGCGAATAAAAAAAATGTATATGGCTTTGATATGTGTCTATTCAATAAAGTAGTTCCAACTATTGAAAAAGACTCAGTCCGACAGACAGCCAATAACAAGCCTAACACACGAAATTGTGCATCATTCTGTCGATCACTCTGAACTAGCGCTTACAATTCGCCGAAAAAACTGACGTCGTGTCAGCTACACAAACATCTTATAGACCCTCTTCACAATGGGCAGCGTTGGCCCAACAAATGATCGTCGATGCTTGCCATTACGGCGATTACGAATAAACATCTACAATGACGGCCGATCATAGAAACTTAGGGCGCTTTTCCACTAATAATGTGCGAGGACTTGTAGCTAGGAATGTTTTTGTAAATAACCAATCAGATCGTTTCATTTATCTCGCCTCGCTTAGCACAGCTTTGGTGGAAACGCCTCAGCGATGCTAAGTTTTTTGTGCATAAAAAACAAGTGAGAGATGTGTACGAGAAATGTATGCAAGGAATGCGTGCGAGGTGCATGTTTATTAATTCTACTAGCTGTTGCCCGCGACTTCGTCCGCGATTCGGTCGTTTTTCGTCATTCGTCGTTTAAAAAAAATACGTGACACTTTATTTTTGAATGTTCTTAATTGTCTCTTATAAAATTTAACTACATTAAAATTGAATACTCTGATAAGAAAATCTTAAAATCATCGAAAATCATAGACATCGAATATCTGAGAAAAACATGAATGAATGTGATTTAAATTCTACATTTCTTAGTAATTAAAATAATAATCTAAATTAAATGTAGATTAACAGTTTGAGCGCACCATTATAGAATATGTACCTAAGTAATAAATTACGTTAGTTTACATAGTAACTTTACTAAAAACACGATGACTTTCTTTCGCGCTCGGTACCACAAACTAAGCATGTTTGTGGTACGTGGCCCGCGTCACTTTACCCCCCACGAGTTCCCCTCCGTTGCTATGCGAAAATACATTCGTCGCCCTACTGTAGGAAAAATTGTAATACTGTGGCCTGGGCGTTATAACACGCTCAGGGAATTCCTGAGTGCTGATAGACTTCCGTCTATCGGCATTTATACCAATTTTATATTAATATCACCATCTTGAGGAAAAGCTTCTAATGTCGATTTAAAACGCATATATACGGATTAACCTGATGAATTAACATGTTCTAAAATTGTGAAATGAGTTCAGTTTTAAATTCGAGAAATATTGATTTCTTGTATTCGATTATTCGTCGTAGTCGAATACAAAATATATTTAAAGAAACTTAGGTTGGCCTTCAGGCAAAAGGGATCCTATCAAATGATAAACTTGACCTTGTATCTTAAAAGTAAGAATGAAAGGAGCATCTGATAATTGTTGAGCACCAAAGGATCATTTAAAACGCAATACTATAAGAGCTAATATTGTCTAAGAACTGTTTAGATTGCACATGTTCCTCTAAAACTTAAAAGTAGTGATTTCAAAGGTTCCGGCGTATCTTCAAACGAAAGCCGACTCCTTACTCCACTTTAAAGCATTACAAAAAGAACATACTACGTTAATATCGCCTATACAGAAGATGATCTGTAGGTAATCAATTGTGAGGTTATAAGCAAACCCACTTTTATATTTGTCGGACCACACCACCGAATTTGTAGATTGATCTTCTATGTTTACCTCTAAGTCATTAAGACTATGTCGAAATCTGTCTGCAGTAAGACGGGCCTCTCGCTATTCGTCCGTTTCAAGAGACCAATAGTTTCAATTCTTAATCTTTCATTAAACAAACTTATTAATCGTTCTTGTCTCAAATAATGGTAATATTCGCGTCCCTACTCTAGTCATTGCTTATGCTCATGTTCATCTTCGAGAGATCGAATAATATTATGGTGCACCCTATTATTTGTCAAACGGTCTTCATATTGAGTAAAAGTTTCAGATTCTCGAGATAAAATATGACGATCGTGATCAGCTGTGAGACGTAATTCCCTCTCAGTGAGGGTTTCGGTCTCACGGGATAGTACAATATGCCATTTGCGATCAGCTGTGAGACGTTATACCCTCTCAGTGAAGGTTTCGGTCTCACAGGATAGTACATGCCGTTCGCGGTCAGCTGTGAGCCGCAATTCTCGTTGTGAAGCGGTTTCAGGTTCGGCATAACACATGTTGTTTTCGGTCAATAGTAAGCCTCTTATCTCTAACGATCCTTGAGAACTCTTATTTCTCATTTTCTTAACTTTGCTCGAATTTCGATATAAAGATTTTTTAGGTGGCACTGATGCGGGTGAATAAAAATTAAGTTAAAGCCTGATTCCCACGACATGTTTGCTTCACAAATCCGACCGCGCCACACCACACCACATGCCATGGGAATCGGCGCGCTTGTCGCTCGCCAGTGCTTGCCATACGCACACATGCCGTGGGAACGCTCAGTTCAAATCGCGACGGATGGCGACAAGCGCTTGTCGTCTGCCAATGCTTGTGAAGCAATACATATAATAAAATTGTGGAAAAGTGATGTCTGTACAATTAAAATATGTAGAAAAAAATTAGCAGGTGTTATTATTATCGAGAAATCGAGAGAAACCATTTTTTTCTCTTAAAAGCTCCCCTCCTCCCACTTCCCGAACTCCGATTGACCGTAATTTATTTTTCCTTACATTTTTATCATATCCTTTTCTAATGGGTTTCATCCTACTGCGATTTTTTTTTGTTTCAAAAATTATCTACCCTGGTGTATAGGTAAATTTTCCACATAAAATGTCCTTTAAATTATGTCGTATTATATTTTTAACCCCCGACGCAAAAAGACTGGTGTTATGTGTTTGACCGCTATGTATTTCTGTGTGTGTGTGTCTGTCTATGGCACCGTAGCTGGCTAACAGGTAAACCGAATTAGATGCGGTTTTTTTTGTTAGGCAGAATATTTTCCGACGCTGGTTCTTAGATAAAGTGTATCAAAATTGGTTCATCCACTTATTATACCTACATAGGGGTAAAAGTGGGAATGAAAAAAATGAAAGTTATAATTTATTTTTAAAGATCGTCGGGAAGTTTATGAAATTATTTATTCCTTTTTCTATACACTTTTCTTCGTCTAAACGGTTTAGTTACGTGCTCTCTCTCTCTTCAGCCTTTAGTTACGTGCGTGAGACAGGAAAGATCTAATTTGGATTTGTTGCTGGATTTGATAAAAACTGAGTATCGATTAAGCTGATCAGTGGCTACACCATAGATTATTAAAAACATCCGTTTAAGAAAGGAAGGAAATAGAATTTGCTCCTCTCCCCCCCCTGGTTCCTAAAAAATAATATGACATAATTTAAAAGAAATTTTACGTAGACGTACACGTACGTAGAATTAGTTAGGCATTTCTTTTTTTATTTTCGATATTATATACTAATCATAATTTTTAATTACATTATGTAGTAACTATTTGGTATAGGTTAGGCATTTCATTTCTTGATTTTCTTTAATAATTTGGTACGTAAGTTTTTTAGCTCAGTTTAGTAAGAAATTTTAATAACAATTCTTTTAATTATTTATGGTAAAGTCCGGTCGCGGAGCAGGAAGAATTTCGTACATTAACCTGTCACTGTCACTCCCTTGTAAAAATAATGTGTCTTGCTCGCACAGGTGCAATGACCGCCGTCCTTAGGGATTGTAAACCTTTAACCTGAGAGCGTAAGGTTTGTGTTTGCTTGATTGGTGTCAGGTGTTCAATTATGATTTTGTGAATTCAAAATTTATAAGAATAAACCTCAAACTCTTTATGTCCAATCAAAATCCGCCTAAGTCGAAATCGCGTGTTAGAATAATGTATTTCTGTAATATTGTACCTACATAGTAAATTATTTTTTGAAAAATAAGGTCATAAAGAAGTTTCACTTCTTATGTGTGTACACGCACACTTTTTTTATATAATATATCGTTGTTATTGAAAAAGTTAAAATGTAACTAACTAATAAGTATTGTAAATGAATAGAGGACATTTATTTAATAAATTAGTAAAAAACATTTTCTCCTCCAAATATTTCATGTAAACTGCACTTCATTCAAAAATGTTTGTGACCACTGTCAGTAGGTAAAGAGGTCATTGTACGAAATTCTTTCTGCTTCGCGACCGGACTTTAGTACGTATTTACTCAATAATTGAGTTGAGATTGAGAGTTGCTGCTCTGCTCACGAATATGAAAAATAATAGTTATTTAGGAAATATATTTCATGTGCAGAATTGACCTCTACAGATTTAATATAAGTAGGTATACAATAAACTATACATATATTTAGATTCCAATTTCCATGTAACGTTAAATTCGACTATACAATAACTAACAGACAACGCAGGTTACTCTCGTTTCCGTAAGTTGAGGCGGCTACATATTCGGTCCTAATAACATGACTTTTTGTGAACGAAACGACAGCGCGGTTTAATTCGATGGCAACACCATCAGAAAAAAGGAAATATTTTTAACTTTGAAAAAATATTATGATTTACACTATTATTAATACTATTTTAACATTAACACAAAATATAAGACTGTGAGTGTGTAAAAATAAATCCAGCTAGTTTCACATCACACTTATGTTTATAATTAGGTATACGACATGAAAATATATTAATTACCAAGCAATAATCATATAGATAAATACTGAACAAAAGTATTAACAGTCAAAGTATATTATTTTTTACTAACAACATGTAAATGATGAAGGAATAATAATTATCAACGAACTAACCTTTTTGTATTAGAGTCCCGCCTCGTGATCGAATTATTAAAACACGAAGATTTTTAAAAATGTAACCAATGAACACAATCAATATTAGATTAACTGTAATGGTGTCTAGTTTGACTTAAAATAATATACATCTACCCTCACTTTTAAAAATGTAGTATATTCACACGAATTATAAGCGCACCTTATAGGGAAGGGAAGATTTATTATGGGTTAAAGAGTTAAATAAATAACTAACATAATTATATTTAAATTATTAATTTTTAACATTGTGTTCAGTAGTGTTAACATGTAAATTGATTTGATTTTTACGAAATCTCATAGATGGCGCTGAATCAAATTTGTCTTTATAGTACTAAGATTCAATAAACAGTTTCTCTGCCCAAATTACGTAAATGACGTAGTTTTTATAGTGTAAAGCTAGATAATAGCATGGCTTACTCAAAAACAACATTTAAACATGAGTCTTTAGATTGTACGCTGTCGTAGTACACGGAATACGTAAGAAAAGTAAAGGTTCACAGCTCCTCCCCCGGAGGTGATAGCATGATTATATGTTTAAAAAAACCTCACTCGACCTGTTAGTAATATTCATGCAAAATTTGAAGTCAATCTATGCAGTACTTTTCGAGATTAGCTCGGACAAACATACAGACAAACAGACAAACAGACAAACAGACAAACAGACAAAAATTCTAAAAACTATATTTTTGGCTTCTATATCGATTATAGATCATGGAATATGTATTCTTTTAAAAAAATATTCAATGTACAGTTTTGACTTTCCTACGATTTTATTATATGTATAGATAATTTTGAGTGATAGAAGATATTTCAACTCTTTCTCTCACATTTTCCTCGTATAGCTTGGTGGACACACACACGTTTTCACAGCACAGCTAGACATCCTCGCACAATTTCTCTCGCACATTATTGATGAAAAAGCACCCTTAGGCCTGCACTATCGTGACTCTACTCGCCCAACACTGCCCATTGTGAAGGCCCATTAGGTCCATTCCACTATTACGTAACAACCAATTATTGTATACAGACAAGTGGTGAAAGACCTTCGCAAATTTATAGGAACTCG
Organism: Colias eurytheme; assembly: GCF_061535395.1. Taxonomy (NCBI): domain Eukaryota; kingdom Metazoa; phylum Arthropoda; class Insecta; order Lepidoptera; family Pieridae; genus Colias; species Colias eurytheme. Next base: position 2,229,948 of record NC_142992.1, on the reverse strand, counting down.
ATCTAACTTTACCAACTTCATAATTATCATTTTTTTGTGTTGCAACCGCAACACGAATGCAATTATTAGTGTCAGTGGATTTGAGTTCCATTTTCGTGATCACAAAGTTTTCACCGAAATTTTGAAGTTAAAATGTACTTGATGGCTTGGCCGATTACTTTTAACCCAATAAATGTATGGAAGTAAGCGATTACTGATTTGAAGGAACGAGTTTCAAACTGCAATTTAGTTAAAGAGCTTTTGTGGTATATTTTAAATAGACATGCTAGTTTTGGGGATGAAATAGCTTTTATGCTTTCCTTTCTTGATGTGAAGCTTAATTAAGGTTTAGGCTCTTTCTTTTAATCATTATTTTTAGATTTGAAGGATGATGCGATTCTTTAAATCAAGTAATACTTTTAAAATACTTAGAATGAGATTACAATTATTTGTTTTTGATTCAATCGATTAAATGAAATGATTATAATGGAAAAATTCTACTGATATATATACAATGTATCCCTTTTTCTCTTGTGTTTGTTACTTTCAAGAAAATGTTCATATAAAGATACATTTTGGAATTTGGTAAAAAAAGGACAGAAAACTTAATAGACCGGGAGATACTGACACAAAATTTCGAGTCATTTGTAACAGGATGGCGGTTCTACAGGGTTCTTAGTACGCAATGACAAAAAGAAAAATGATGGTGTGAACGCTGGTACCGGCGGCTTAGTCGCGTGGGCGTTAGTCGAACTCGTCGGAAAATAGCGAAAGTCAAACGATTTGTAACAGTATGGCACTTATTTTTCCTGGAAGTTTGAGGATCAAAGAATATAAATACAAAATTTCAAAGATCTAGGTGTTGGAAATCTTCACTTATATAAATTAATACTAAATTAATTTTTCAAGTATGACAGCACTTTTTCCCCCTACTAGAAGTATGGCAAATATAATAATGGTCACATTTTATCAAATACTCTCCAAAAATCCAAATGCAATACTGGTACAAAAAGTTTGGCGAAATAAATTTTTTTTGCAGATTTTCGGCGGTATGGCGACCATTTGGAATCGTCCGAAAAGTATGGCATGGCGATTTTCGTAAATGGCTGCACGACGATGGTTACCTGTGCAAAAGTTAGCCTGGTACAAATGGTTGAATAATTGTTTTATTTAAATCAACATATTCGCGTCGGTATGGCGGGCTGTAAGTCACACCGGAAAAGTATGGCATGACACTACCGCCTACTTCTTTTTTATGGTAAATACTAAAATTTTTGTGTTACAAATCGTTTGACTTTCGATATTTTTCCGACGAGTTCGGCTAACGCCCACGAGACTAAACCACCGATACCAGCGATCACACCATCATTTTTCTTTTTATCATTGCGTACTAAGACCCCTGTAGAACCGCCATCCTGTTACAAATGACTCGAAATTTTGTGTCAGTATCTCCCGGTCTATAACGTTTTTAAACTTCACGCGTTTGATAGTTCGCGTGACGTCTTACGGGTCAGTTAGCAAAAAAAATGACATACATTTACAGCAAATTCCGAATCTGTCAGCACAAAACCACCCTGCGTCTACTAAAGCCATAAACGCTATAAACCTACATAACAGCACATCATGCGTGCTACTCGTGCAATAAAACCAAAAAAAGCCAAACTTCTGATAATTAAACTGTACAAAAACGGCACCGTTCCGTGTGCGGCTCGCATAATTTACTCCATACCGATTGAGATATTTATTCAGTATTTTACAAGTTCCACGGCTATACTCTGTAATTTCAACGTTTTTAAACGATAAATGCTGAGCCGAAATGCGAAATTGTTAGGAATCAAGGATTTATTGGTGTTTGATCATGCGATTATAGCGTTTCGCATGCTTTGCTAAGTTTTTGTTAATGTTCTCGACGGCCTCATTAGTTTCAGTATTTGCATTTTCCACATTATGCTTAGGTTCGGCTGCGGCCGTAAATCGCCCAAATTTATTGGGTCACGTATTACGCATTGTTTTTTAAATTTGGCAACATTTTTAGCAACTGTTAGTATTATAATAATGCATAGCCAACATTGATAAATTTTAAAAGAGTCATTAAGTGTTTAAGTATTATATATACCTTTCACTCACGGAAGTGACTGGTCATATAAAGGTCATAAAAAGACAAATGATTTCTTTTACTAATAATAATTATTACGTATAATTATTAAATGTTAATTTCGATCATAAATAATACCTATTTAATAAATCATCAATTATCAAAATGAATGGAGCTTTAGAAATAGCAGTAAGTTATTATTAAAGGAACAGTAACGATAATATAAGGAAGAAACATCACATAATAATATGTATACTGGTACTTTATAATTAAAAGTAAAGGTAATATAGGAATAATTGTATTTTAATGAAGGAATTAACATGATTGTATCAGTTCGACTCACAAAATAAAACGAAAGTTCGTTAAAACATTCAATCGTCGATTCGGTTTCGCGCTAAAATCCAAAAAGCGAAATCTATTTTGAAATGGTCGTTGTTTATTTTCCCACAGAAGTTGTATCTGGAGTGAGCACGGATCAGCGCAAGCCGGGTTAATCTCTGCCAAACAAATAGGAGCTCGTAAAGACGTCTCACCGAGCTATTCATCAAGTGCGAACTTTGATTTTTTACAATCAACCGATTTTCAACCGTTATTCAATATTTTTAAAGCTTATTTTTGAAAGCGGCTTTCGACCGCAGGTGCTAACGATAGTGACACAGATTTTGGTTTGGTCATAAATGTGTGAAGGATCGAAATACTGATGCGGAAATATAGAAATATCGACGTTACAAAACGCGGGATAAATTTTTTTTCGTAAATATAAAAGTGGGATAACTTAAATTATAAACGATGGCTTTTTGTAAACGTTCATTCATTTTTTTTAATAACGAGCGGTCCGTCCCGGCTTCACCCATGATACATGTTTACCTTTTCTCTATTTAAGAACTATCCTCGTACTTCAAGGAATATATTAAAAGAATAATTAACGAAATTGGTTCAGCTGTTCTCGAGTTTTGCGCTTACCAACAAATTTAGCACACATTTTTATTATACACTAGCGGTCCGCCCCGGCTTCGCCCGTGGTACATATTTACGTTTTCGCTACATAAGAACCATCCTCGTACTTCAAGGAATATAATTAAAAAAGAATTATCGAAATCGGTTCAGCCGTTCTCGAGTTATGCGCTTACCAACACATTTTGCGATTCATTTTTATATATAAGAAGATATACGATATTGCTTAATAAAACCTGCAGCTTATATTTTATCATCTGTGGTATTTTATACTTTTCTTAAGAATATTTTATGTCCACAATATTTGTTAACATGATGTTATTGGCCGACTTAGGCAATACGTAGCTGCCTACGAATAGTCACAAATGCTACGACGTCTACGACTTGCTACGACTTACGGTCTACGCAATTCATGGAGCGTATAAAAATAATAACTACATGTTTTGTATGAATAAGTTTACTACTGAATAGCTGTGTAATTTTATATATAATGTAATAATTCTAAAGAGTTCGGAGACGGTATTAACTTACTGAAATATAAATTTCAAGGATGGAAAATAATAAGGCTTATAATATAAGGAATATTAAGAAAACAGCAAAGTTGCCGAGTATTGATTATTATTATAAATTGATACTAACATTACTGTTTTAGAAATGCATTAACATATCTTCACATATTCAATTACGCATAACAATTTTGAAATTATGATGTCAAAACAATAAAACCAATGCATCTAACAGACACCAATCTGCGCACGCTTCCAAACCATACATGTCATACAAATAAACACAACCATTGTCTATTCGCTTAGTAACCGTAATACCATACAGCGATCAGTCATCCAATACGCGCCATATAGCATCCACTACGCAATATTTTCCTCTACGTCGTTAAAACTGAACGCGCGTCAGATACATGGCTTTCGCCGACTAATAAATCGCCTATTGAACGAATAAATCAAGCCAATGTTAGTTTTTTTACGATGCGTCAATGGAAGTTTGTTGGATGTAATTGCATTCTTGCTTTTAATTTTTATTCATGTTCGAGATTGTGTTTAATTGTAGTTTAGACAATTGATGCGCTCAGGAATTGGAATGTTTGTAAACATTGTTCTTTTGGGAAAATATAACCTTACCTATTTATTTGTGTCAATAAAGTTATTTCTATTTTCTTATTTTCTAATAAGTCTCAAAATTGTGTGCACTAAACCGGGCCTAAAATTACAGACACTCAAAGAAAATACCTCCTTACTTGCTTATTGCTCAATTGAACGCCCACAAGAATCGTTAAGCGTAATTTTATCAGCTATAACTTAATGCCGTATAAAAATGGACTCAAACTATTAAGTAATAGAGGTAATATTGGCCTGGTCAATTTCACCCGGTCTTTTGGCAACGGTGCTTCGCTTAGTGTGATGCACACGATTAGCTGTGAAACGCAAGCGAAATTAATGAGAAATATGATTGGTAATTGGCTCACGAGCGAGGATAATCGAATTATTTTGTTAGGAGTTGGCCGTAATGGCACATGTATGGCATAACGTAGTAATTCGCGTTAGTGTCTCTAAATAGATTTGAGCGTTGAAGAAAATTGTACGTGGATGGGAAAAGTGCGCGCCAAATTTTGTTTGAATGTAGGTTGAAATAATTTTTAATTTAAAATTGCTATTTAGGACAGAAAATCTATTAAGATGCGTCGTAAATTTACCATGTATAATAGTTGGGTTGTTCTCGGTAAACATTTAATATAAAGATAAAATAAATCTTGGCCTGCTAACTAAACTAAAGGCATCTTCTTTAAACAACAATACCACGCAAATTCTATCGAAATTTCTCAAAATGGGTATTCTTTTAAAAAAAAGCCAAGATATTCTTTTAACAACTGTGGTAAAACATCCTTCCGTATTTGAATTCTACGAAGACTCATAGCACAGATAACGATAGACTATTTACATCGTGTTCAATCGCTTGCAAATCCTGTTTAAGATTTGCACCTAATTGTTGTGGACGGTAATTCCAATTGACGCATGTCGCTCCGATTACGTAATGCCGTGGAAGTAGGTACGTGTTGTAGTAAAGCTTAAATACCTTTCTGTGGCACAAATAGAATAGGTATACTTTGATATTATACACTTTCACCCAAAAGGAAACGATAGAGAAATAAATATTATACATTTATTTTTTTAAGAATAGAAAAATAAACTATCACAAACCCGCGTCTTACGCCTTACCGAGGCGACGCCTGACCACTCCGGCCAGAGCATTCTAATTAATTCTATTCATCTTCTATACAGATAACATATAAACCACCATCTCTACCAATAAGTAAGATTTGTTTTGATTGAAATGCTATAAAACTAAGATATCAAACATTTACCCTATTAAATCGGTGTCTTATCATTTGTAAGCTCTACAAGGTGGTATTTGGATAGGATCGTTGAATTAGCATTTCTCGACCGTCGACGTCTATCTTTATTCTATTAGTGGTTTGTCAGTTGTTCAAGATGCTGACGTGCCTTTAAAATAACTGTTAACATAGAGGGAGTTATGATTATGAATAAGGAAACGCTCTGATGCCATCACCACCCAAAATTCGGCAGATTTTCTCGAAAATAGGTTACTTGTAAGAGATCTACATTTTATAAAAAAACAATAGAAACGTATCGACTTCATAACTAACAATAATAATAAATACTCATTGAAGTTTCTCATGCTGAAAATTACGATATATTACAGCTATACCTAGTTTTCTTTCATAAAAAGCTGCACGCGTATTTATCATGTAGGCCAATCTATTACGTATAAAAACCGAATCTGTTACATAACATACGATAGCACGACCCTATAGGTAGACCTCTAATGACCACGACCCATTTCTAGCTAAGGGGATCACTATTAATGGATGATACGATACTTTGCGATCGCAGTTTTTTCTGGAAGCGAAAATTAATCGTTTTATGTAAAACCTGGATTAGTTAACGTTGTTTAGAGGCTATGTTTTTTAGGGTGATGGGAAGATTAAATTTTGTAGAATGATTATCGGATTTTGAAAGTAAATTAGGTTTAAGTTAAGTAGAACTTTCTTAGGCGTAAAGCGAAAATATTATTACGTCTTATAAATTAAGTTTGTCGTCTGTTGTTTAGTTTAAAATATTGTTTTGTGTAAACATAACATTTTAAGATTGGAAAGAAAAGCAGATTGCTGTAAGAAAAAAAATGATTTAAATAAATACTCAGTGGTATTATAAATACTCAAGTAAAGTGGTAGATATCTTCTTTAACATTATTTGATGTCTTTTGTTTAATATAGTCGACTAAATGCCTTTATTATTTCTAGATTCAGGTACATTTTTTTAAACATATTGAATCCATGAAGAATATCCACGAATATCGCAATATTGTAGTGACAGTGTTGAAAGTGGTTTAGCGGGTGCATAGAAACGGTTTGAGCTGTCAAACCGTTGTGACAGTTGACGTTTTAACAGTGAAATGTATTTTCTAAAAGAGCAAAGAGTTATTTTTTGTTTGTTGGTTTGTATAGAAACACACACACATACTTATACGTTGTTATAATTTGTATCGTAAAATATTGATTCAAAACATATAAGATTTTGTTGTTTAAGAAAATTACATAATAGAGCTAATTAATAATTTACCTTATTTTCAGACTGTAGCTATTATTATTTAAGAAGTTGGCTCTATTATTATAAATAAATCATGCCCTTTGTTTCGTTCTCAAAAACTCTGGTCCATCTAAACCTATTTAAAAATCGAGCCATGAATTTGTCGAATGCGTCTTAATTTATATACAACTAGCTGTGCCCCGTGATTTTACCTGCATTGCTCGGCTCCTGTTTGACTTAGCGTGATGACATATAGCCTATAGCTTTCCTCGATATATGGACTATCTAACACCGAAATAATTTTTCAAATCGGAGCAGTAGTTCCTTAGATTAGTCAGTTCAAACAAACCAACTCTTCAGCTTTATAATATTAAGATTTCGTATTATAAGCAGCGTTTCAATTTAATAAGAACTTTTAGTGTTCTGTAATATATTAGATAAAATCATATAAATGTTTCTTACGGGAAAGTGAATTTCTCAAGGTGTGATAAGGATGGAAGTGCTAAGTTTGTCTAATCTGCTCGACCCATCTGATCTCGACCTAAATAGAAATCTGAGCTTTGTCATTTTACATTCTTTACTAGACGGATTTTTTAGTCAAATAGGGAATATAACTTTTCCTATATTGTAACCATGCAAGGTGCTGTTTTAAACATTTGGTATTTTATAAAAATACTGAAGATGGGTTTTATTTATTGATTTATTGAATTATACTTGACAGTATAACTATTTGTTTGCGTGTTTTTTATTTTAATAAACGAGTAGGTAGTTGATGCAAGTCGCGGAAGAATTCCAACCAATACCCGCGGCCCCATAATTATTAAAGCGGCTCGACGGAACACAGTGGGGTTTTAGTCGGTAAGAATCCGACATAACCCACGGCTCCTTCCCCGGGGGGCGTGGGTATCTTTGGAAGATTTCCCCACTATAAAAAAAGGTAGTTGATGCAACATCAGAGTAAGAGTAAGAGTTTCAGTACTACATCTCATGATGATATACAGTACAAAATTATATGAAATTGAAGAACAAAAAAGAACATTTATAAGCATAGAGTTATAATTCCTATCATAAATTACATAGTTTCCACATTTTGAACCATTGTTATTTATTGGTAAAATTCTAATCAATTCAGCTAGAAACCGTCAAACTTTAAAGCTAAATTAGCTAACCGACACATACAGATGGATCCCATCGCTCGCCGTTTTGATTTGGCGTTGTTTCAGCCAGTATCAGTGAGACTGCGAATTTTTCTCGAACATTCGTTGCCAAATCCAATTTGGAATAATCCAGTCGAGGGAACCTTTGTTTCTGAATGACCTGATGTTTGCAATCCGATTAGACTATTTGAGATAAATAATTACTATAGGATTAGTTTTATTGTGTATGTTAATGTTGGGAGTGATATGATTTGTTTGTGCTCAATTTTTTAGTAAGTAATTGATGAGCGTAAAAAAATCATAATATTTATTTATTAAATCTTTATAGATAAAGACTCTGTAAAATCAAATCTCTGAATTCTCTGTATAAAATATCGTTACAAAAGTCCAAAACAACATACGGAGCTAAGCAATTGTTATTATCTTTATGTATTGTTATTCCAGATGTAAATTAACAGTTGAATAAATGACTCATAAGCTGACTGCTGCGTGTTAATGAGAAATAATTAACTTTTTGCATAAATGAGCAAATGATTTTCATCTTCGTTCACAAAATTAACTTTGTAATCTGTAAAATATACGTAGGTACTATTACTGTTAAAGTTATGTATTAAAGTCAAAAAGCTTCCTAAAACATAAAAGTGCTTGAGAATTCAACCTATTTTTTAACAAAATGTTTAATTACAGCACACAAAAAGTGCATCTCTTTATATTCTTAAGTCTCTTACATTAAGCACTTTTTATTAACCAAATGCCCTTTGTTACAGGCCAAAAAGCGGCTCAATGCTGCTCTACAGCCGCAAGAAGGTCCGGTACAGGCGTGACGGCTACTGCTGGAAGAAGAGGAAAGACGGAAAGACCACCCGAGAAGACCACATGAAGCTGAAGGTTCAAGGGACTGAGGCAAGTGATAACATAAGTATTTACAGATAAGGATCAAATGTTTCCTAAAAATTAACTCTTACTATCTGATTTATAAAATACCAATTCATCCCAAACCATATTTCTAAATTCAACTATAGGCAATAAAACCCATATCTACTGAATATGAAACAGAGGGCACTATATTTATTTCCCGATGCTATTTAATATCCTGATGAAAATCTTTCTAGCGTAATAATTGAGCTCTACCGATTAAATTACGTCACTCACGGTGAAAAAAAATTATAGTAAAACAACCCACTAAAACTATAAACGACTGCTTTACATAATATACATATTATGAACTCAGAACCTCATGATTTATCACTACCAATATAAAGCGTGTTTATACCAAACATACATGATCGTGTAATAACGTTCTTTATGTATGTAAATCAGAACATCAACACATATCCGAGGCACACCTGTTTGCTGACTGTCGGTGCTCGTTTGCGATTCCTTTTTATCTTTTATTACGTTAGTGCTAAAGGTGTTTTTAGATTGGCGTTTTATGAAATCATGTTAGATTGATGATATTTACTTCTATACTTATAATAATATAAAGCAGTAGAGTTCGTTTGAACACGGGACTTAGGAACTACAGGACCGATTTCAAATGTTAAAATAACTATGACTGCTGTTAGAGCTTTTGCTAATATGAAGCTGTGTAAAATACGTTAATTTATTGTGTAGTTCTATTATTTAAAAGTCCTTTAAGAGGTATATAAATAACCAAAATTTACATGAGTACCAAACCTAACATAGAATATATTTATTTATTAGCTCAATGAACAGCCAAATTCTATTTCATACAACTAATTGTTTGTGTATTTCTCGCACATTTAAGAGAGCGTCTGACTGACGTAGCTTAACGTCGAGAACTTTCTAGAAGCCTTATAAGTCAAAGCTTAAACGCAACTCAATAACCGTCGCAGGGGATTCCCTGTTATTCCCTTTGACCAGAAATATCAGCGAAATTTGGAGCGGCGTAGAAGAAATGTTTTAGATGTTTTCTTTAAGTGAATTCTTTGGTTTGCACGGTCCCACGTGGATTGACAATAGTTTGAATTGCTTTGAGATATAGATAATAGAACATTAAATATAATATGACCACAGATAATATACTATACCTACTGGATATCTTTAGATCTTTAGAGTCTTAATAACTTCTCGTTATATTCGTGTAAGATACTATATTATTGTTATTTAATAACGCACTTTATCTAATAAAACAAACAAAAATTAATCCATTAATATATTATACAAATCCGACATAAAAACTTAAGTCAATGAATATTAATATGATTTGATTAAAATATTTTAAATAATCTACACGACCATAAAACAAACAACAAAAAGAAAAAAACAAATACTAATGCCTGTGTAGAATTGAAAAGTGTCCCTGGAAATCGCTGTAAAACAATTACAACATACGCTGACTGCTGACCGTTTCATTTGAATCGACGTAGTTGTTTTCTTTTCATTACGTTTATTTGCGTAGGGTTAAAATAAATTCTGAAAAATTAATATAATATGTCTGATACTGCAAACCTATATTCATAGTTAATATTATAAGTATGAAATTACTATTAATGTGATGATATTTACTGGGTTTTCACGACAAAAGTAAATTGATAGAGATATTTAAAATACATAAATAACCAGAAAGTATAATGTTTTTATGTTTTTATATGAAATTTCTTGATATTATGTGGATAGATTGAAGCCTGAAATAGTACATAATTATGTTAGTTATTGCGTTTTGAAGTGAAACTTCTTTATCGGGGTTGGAAAAAAATTTAGTGTAACATTTTTTCGTTACGAGTGACATTTTTCCGTTACGCGCCATCTTGTTTTTATCCCTTACACGCGTGATTGACGTATTTCTGTAAAGTTGCATATAGTAAATTATTTTTTGAAAAATCATAAAGAAGTTTCACTTCTTACGTGTGTACACTAGTACACGCACACATTTTTTTTAAATGGACTACATAATATTATGTAGACAATATTATAGCGCGCGTGAAGGTATATATTTCAGTATGTGTAATAAAAAACAGATTTTTCTAAGTAAAATTAAACATTTTTTCCGTAATGGGATCCCTTAATTTATATTAAATCAGGTATTAGTCTCGTGTTTACAATTCTTCCTTCGTTTTGGCTCGTTAAATTATGATATCTGGTTATTTGCATATTTTAACATGTGTTTGTTTGTTTTACCCTTTTAATATTTAGATGGGATGTTATGTTTTAATAGGGAAATGAAATGCGGTTTTTTTTATTTGGATTGGATAATTAGTGTTTGCGTAAATACCTTTATTTTGTGTGTGTTAAATTATACAAGGTTATGTTATTAGAATACTTGAATCATAAATTATTATTGACTTGTGAAAGTGAAGTCCCATATCCCGTAGAGGGGTAAGGGGCAGATGCATTATACATCTGTTTCACTGATCGATTTTCTTTACGGACAAGTAGGTGATCAGCCTTCTGTGTCGTGCCAGACCGAGACATTTTTTTTCTTCGTCTCCACCGGGAATCGAATCCAGGACCCCTCGGTTCTACGCTCACGCGTCAACCACTGTACCAAGAAGGCGGTCAAATTATTTACTAGATAACTTGGGTATAAATAGTGGTAACCAAAACTTATTTTATAGCAATATGACTGAAAAATGGTTATTAGCTACTTTTAATAAACTCCTCGTTTTTTTGGAAGTCGGTTAAAAATTGTATCTATCCGTGTTTATTCCTAGTAGTGCCTATCTCTAACAGCTGGACGTATTTTATGTTAACGATTAGGATATTACAAAGGCGAAATGGAATTTATAACTATTTACGTATAAAAATCGCACTAGTAAAATATGCAAAAATATATTGATCGTTAAAATACACCCATATAAAATTTGCAAACAGATATTCCTAGCCCAGTTATTAACAAGCGCATTAAAAATGCAATCAATCTAGCCCACAATTAGTGTAACAAAAAATTCCATTACCGTCCACTCCACATAAACTGTTGACCAGATTCCGATTGGAGCTGATGAATAAACAAATGAAACTCCCAATTAAGTTTTGGGAGTCCCACTAATTGGAATGTCACGTTATTCAGCCGTGTTTCGATTATTGATTCCTCCCCTTTTTTCGTGGCTGTATTATAGTGTGACTGGCTCGTGCCCGCAGCTTTAGTAGCTTTTAGTATCGCTTCAAACTATACTAATATTATAAAGCTTAAGAGTTTGTTTGTTTGTTTGAACGCGCTAATCTCAGGAACTACTGGTCCGATTTGAAAAATTATTTCGGTGTTAGATAGCCCATTTATCGAGGAAGGAGCAACAGGAGCGGAGCCACGAGGGTGAAACCGCGAAGCGCAGCTAGTGAAGCGATATGATTGATTCTTTACAAACACATCCCTCGCTACGCATCCTTGCAAATATCTGGTGGAAAAGTACCCTTACACGTGTGGTCAATACTTTCATAGTAATAATGATATTAATTTATTTGCAAGAAGACATGGTATTATATATAGGTGTTACAATTTAGTATTAAAGCATTTTTAGTTATCATTTCAGTTATCAGTTATTAGTACACACTTTCATCCATAATTTATCCCGTTGTTGGTACATTTTATCAGCATCCTTTAGCATATACCTACCTAAATTATAGTGGCTATTTGCATGTCAAATTTCAGCCCGTTCTGTCCAGTAGTTTTGATCGTTTATAGATCAGTCAGTCACTTTTGCGTTTTATACATAATATATTAAGCTTAAAGATGCAACAGCTAATTAACTTTTATGATGCTGTTAGCTTGCGTCTCTAGTGACAGTTACTTAGCTAACATTACGCATAGTGTCATAATATATTGTTGTGTTAATCTCTTGCTGCTGTTACAAAGTATATGTCTAAATTACTTGAGGTTTTAGACAATATACTGTTTTAGTTACATAGTAAAGCTAACATTTCATTTATTATTCTTTACACATTCGAATAAAAGAGGAAAAATTAATCATGAGCACAATATCTTAATACTATTATAAAGGCGAAAGTTTGTATGGCTGTTTGTTACTCTTTCACGTAAAAACGACTGAACCAATTACAATGAAATTTAGCACACATATAGAGGGTAACTTGGATTAACACATAGGATAGGTTTTATCCCGGAAATCCCACGGGAACGGGAACTATGCGGATTTTCCTTTGAAAACGCGGGCGAAGCTGCGGGCGGAAATCTAGTTTTACAATATTCATTTAAAGGAATAAATATAAGACCATAATTCAATATGAGTGTTACAATAATTTCTACTTTTCATATCCTCTCTTTTTAGTATAAATACTAATCTCAACGCAAAACCCAAATACCCCAGAACAAATACTAATAAATGTTGCATTATAAAGTAAGATCCCGTAGAACAGTACAATTTTAATCACCACCTGAAATCTTGTTCGCACAAAATGTTAAAGGTGCAATTTTAAATCTAAATGTTATGCACAATGCAAAAAGCGCTTAACGCCAGTCGAGGACGTAAGCAACAATTAAAAATAACAGAAGAATATACTGAGAAAATCTCATTTTGTACAATTCATGAACTCAAATGTAACTGCTTTATTCAGAGCCCGATCACATAGATTTTTGAATGAACTTTTAAAACTAGCTCCAACCTTTAGATTTCCTCTTGTGGTATCCATATAAAAAGTATCTTATGTTATTGCAGATAATAATGTATCTTTGTGACAAATTTCATTTAAATCTTTAGGGTATATTTTGTACTAGCGGTCCGCCCCGGCTTCGCCCGTGGTACCTAGGTGTTTACGTTTTTTTTTCATAAGAACCATCCTCGTACTTCAAGGAATAGATTCCGCAGCGCACGCGATGACAGAATTTTTTACACCTTGGGTTACATTATTGCATTTTTGGTAAGGATCTCTATTTTTTTTGAAAATGCACTGCCTATGTTGCTCAGTGAAGATGCAGCTTTCTAATGGTGAAAGAATTTTTGAAATCGGTCCAGTAATTTATGTGTGAAAACCATACATACATACATAATTACATACCTTTCTTCTTTATAATATTAGTATAGATGAAAGAGTAGGAAACATCTATCGATATTTACAAACGCGTAATTAAATACAAAATGACTTATAATAATAAAAAAACATAAAAACTTCTAACCTCTTAATACAAGTGGTTAATTAAAGCTGTGCTCTTTCACATTAACGTTAATTGATTTAAGAAACAAAGTAGTTTTACGGTGATGGAAAAGTTTGTAAGGGGCAAATGAAAAGGTAGAACAAAGGGAATAGTGAGCAAATGTTACACTTTGTAACTTTGTTACTGAAAAAATCTACATATTAGAACGGACCATTGATTGATAGACAGCGTGTAGTGTGGAGTTTTAGGAAGTTTTGTAGGTGAATTCTTAAAATAGATGTTACTGGTTAGTTTTACATATCCAGTAATTTCATGCTTTAGTTGGTTAAACCTGTACTGTTATTTACTGTGGTTATTTAATAAATGTTGGACATATATTCTAGGAATTATTATTATTTTTATGTAGAGTTTAAATGCCACCTCTAAATATTCTGTAGGAAGATAAATTCGACTATTCCAGTTCAATGTTTTTTTAGGCTTTTACATATAAAATAGTAAATGAAATTCGAACGTTACCGCATGGGTAACGTCGCTCGCACGCTCACATAGGCTTTATAGATTACCTAAATCCTTATACCTATCCTTATTATTATTATAAAAAAATATTGTAAATTATTGTATTTTAAATATAGGTATGATGTTTGACAACTAATTAATTTCTACAATCTCTCTTTTCGGATAGGACTAACCATGTGACGTCACATGACTCGTATACATTTACAAAATATAAATCCCAAAGATAAGACATATTAAAGTATCATCGTGTGACGGCCATATAATTCACACCGCGCTTTCTATGCTATCATAGAGCACGCTATTGTTTTGTTTCGGCTTTGGAGTAATGCAAGAAAGTGGTCAGTAATGGTGGTCAATAATGTAGTAAGAAAGTGGTCAGCAGATGGCGGTATAGTGTGCGTCCACACTGAATGCGCGGTGGCGGCGGCCTAGGCGGGCGCGACGAGCGGGCGCTCGCGGTGGCCACACCGACGCGCGAGCTCAAGTAGCGGTTCGACGTTTTTCGGGTGTTGCAAACTTTGGACGATTTGCTATTTTTACTGGACAGTCCGATTTTGAAATGAGATCATTATAGAAGTTGTACACGAAATAAATAAAACAGAGGAATAACGGGTGAATCTTATATGAAGAATTGAGATTATACCCTACAAAATTACTGTGGTGTATATAAGTGTTTTAGATTGAATCGCACTTATAAATAAAGAAGTTTCACTTCAACAATTAAGTATTTACCGCTATTTTACGAAAAACAATAAAGGATATAATATAAGAAGTCGAGCGACAAGACCGAACTAGTTTGATACCCCCGCCGTCCGCGCATTGGGTCGCTTGCTGACTAGGCCCGTAGTGTGGCCAGAACGCGCGGATAGGAGAGTTTGAAAACTACGCGCGCTGGCTCGCTCATTACCGTCGCACTAGGCTTCCGCCATAGTCATTTCAATGTGGACGCAAAGGCGCGTTTCATACGTTTGATATTTCGCGCCCGCCGTCGCAACCGCGCTAGGCTCGCAGTGTGGACTTGCACTAAAGATAAGACATATTAAAGTATCATCGTGTGACGGCCATATAATTCACACCGCGCTTTCTATGCTATCATAGAGCACGCTATTGTTTTGTTTCGGCTTTGGAGTAATGCCAATTAGAGTTGGGTGAAAGTGGTCAGCAGATGGCGGTATAGATTTACGATATGTGTTGTGTTTTTGGTTACTTTTTACGTGGTATAAGCGGGTTTAACATGTATTAAATGGATAGTGTAACTGTTTAGGTGGGTCGGGGTTAACATCGTTGGACAACTTAAAAATAAATAATGATCTAGATAGGTACAGTTCACTTTTTTTAGTTATTATATAATTTATATTTTTTATTATATAATTTTGACTTCATTTTGACACATTATTGCTGATTAGAATAATCTGTGTAAAAATCAACACGAGAATCAAAAAACAAAAACGGCCAATATCAACTAAACAAAACTTAATCGATATTAAATAAAATATATTAGGATATTCAATTGTGTTATAATAGAAGTTTCTTTTATGTGAAATAAAAACCTGTAGAGAGTGAGAGCTAATTTATTCATTAGCATACTTATCGCACGCGTCTCATTAAAAATCCAGTTCCCGCTATCGCTTATGACTTGTACGGAACACGCAACGTTTGTTTATGGCCCAAAGGACTCAGGTGGCGGCAAACTGTGCCTTGTTGTCACGGCCTCTAAGATAACACGATGACGTATAATTTCTATTGTATTAAAGGAGAAAGTTTCTAGCTTGCACTGTGAAACTAGCAAGTTTTATGTGTGTCTAACTAGAAATGAGAGTACTCTACGAAATAATAAAATGTTGTTACTATTTAAATACAGGTATTTTTTATTAGTAAACAAAAATAAAATAAAATTTAAATATATGGTTTAATTATTATGATAGTTAAAAGGAATGGAAAGGCGGCACAAAGTTAAATTGGAATCAGAAATTGAAATATACAATTTTTATATTTCTTAAATACTTCTCTGGCTTGGGCCAAGATATCCTTCAAATATTTATAAGAAGTATTTACGCGAGAGCTAAAAGATAACACTCCCCACATGTCAGTCCAAGCCAGTTGCACAATTACGTTCTTCACGTCGAGTGAGTTCATTTCAATGTTTAATTATCGCTACCGCTTATGCCTTGTACATAACGCAACATTTGTTTATGGGCCAAAGGACTCAGGTGGCGGTGTACTGCACCTTGTGTTGTCACACCGTGTAAGATAGCAGTGACGTATCATTTCTATTATATTAAGAACTAGTGGTCCGCCCCGGCTTCGCCCGTGGTACATATTTCGCAATAAAAGGTAGCCTATGTCCTTTCTCGGGTATCAAAATATCTCCATACCAAATTACATGCAAATTGGTTCAGTAGTTTAGGCGTGATTGAGTAACAGACAGACAGACAGAGTTACTTTCGCATTTATAATATTAGTATGGATTAGGGAAAGTGTTATTTATAGGGAAACAGATACGGGGTTGACTGTAGTTAATCTTTCTGCTTTTAAAATGCAGTAACACTGTATGTGTTCTTGCATTTTACAGCGACAGTCATTATGTCTGTACCGATCACTGGATTTGATGAATCTGGACATAGACAGACCTTTGGAGAAGGTGATTAAATACTTTTATTTATAATATCCGACGATATTGAAAGAAATTCCTACGCGGATGAAGGAAAAGGTTTTGTATTAACTAAACCTGCAGATAAGTGAAGTAATTAACACTTAAGTTGGAAGGATGGTCATGCCCCATGCAAACGACTGTTTCTCTATGGTTGATATTGGAGCATTTGTTGCCATTGTTCGAACTGACTAAAATAAATTGTTTATTTACTCCTGTTCATTACGATTTCTGGCGTTGACGTTTATAAATAAAATATCACGTGCAGAAATACAAAATGAAAATAATATAATGAAACGAATACTATTAACACCCCAATCATTGTTTATCTACATTTAATAAAACAGTTTAAACGTAAATTAAACAAGCGTTCATTTTGCAGCCGAGAATATAATTTGTTCGTTATCGTGAATGATTATTATGGCGGCCAATTATTTCATTGGATCAAATAATTCTGCCTTTACGTATATATGCCAGTTGCAGAGACTAATTGTTAGGGTGAAATGGCCGAGGCTGGATTTCGAATGGCCGTTCCCTGAGTTATTCCCCCATACGAAATGCACCCTTTAAAATAATTTGATTTTTCATTCATATTGGAATTTTTATTGCGCCCTGCTCCTGGCGGCTCGATTTCATGAATTTTACATCCTTCGTATTGACTTTTATTTGTTGTGTTAATATTTCGGTTGTCATAAATATCCGGAGTTTTTTCTTCGTTATAAATCTTGATGGGTAAATCTTTACGTTTTAAAATGTTTTTACATTTTTGCAGGGATTCGTGCAACTCATTGGAATTCACGATTCTGGGAAAATAGTAGATATATTTATATGGTTGGATTTTTAATATTATCTTAAATAATATTTACACTGTTTCAATATTTCCTTAATTAAAATATGCTACTAATAAACAGACTATAGTATCGCTAAAAGGACTTCAGTAATCTTCATGACGGTCACGTCTAACTATAATAATTTAGTTAAAGCTTTATTCACATCGGAGATTCTCAAATGTACTTCTCAGTGAGCCTTAAATATTTTGAAATAGTTATAATTCTAGTACAATTCTATTCCGTTACTGCCTTAAAGCGATGGCATTTAAAATGAAGGAAAGAGACTTTTTTATTCAGTTTAATTTCTTATACCTTCTATAGGTATATATGTACTTATACGCTCTAGCTTCCATCAAAGGCTACTATAGTCCTTTCCACCTAAGATGATTTCTGTGACACATGGATTTTTGACACGTGTAGAGATGTCTTTACTGAAATCATATCAATTGTTTTCGATAATCGATAATATTTTATATGGAAATGAAATCGATTTGAATAAAGTACCAAAATTAGTTTTTTCGGCATTTCGCCAACAATTAACTAAGGAAACTTAGCAAACAACAGCAACAAAAAGTCAACAATAACAATTAGTAACAATAACAGAATACCACGTAAAGTATCATTATAAAAATGCAACTTGTATGCACTCGTACAGACGATTGACTCGATTGACAAACGATCACAAGATGGGCGCCGATTATATGATTTTCCAACTCTATGATTTTTCAACGATCCATTTCATGTACACAAATTGCGTAGGTATTATATTTTTGTGTTATTTTATTTTATTTTTCATTATATTAAATTAAACAATACTGTTTTCGATTTATAAGTCTAAGATGTTTTATTTTTATATTTTTGGCAATAATTCCGCCATAAAATAAAAATATTATGCACTAAAATTATTTTGGCGTTTTAAACATAAAATACGTAATTCGGAACACGATGAAGTGTCACAGGAATCATCATAGGTGAAAAGGACTATAATTGTGAACTTTACGTGGCAGTGACGTTACCGTGCGATAAAGGTTCTATACAAACTTCCACCCTCAAAGTTTCACTTTAAATTATTACCAACATATCCCTCTGTTTCCTTACAACATGTTTGCTTAAATTGCATATATCAATCAAGAGCGTCTGATAAAATCGCGTCTAAAATTTGAAAAATAGGTAGTGCACAATTCATAAAATCCGAGCGCATTTCTAATCAGCTTTCGCCGCTGGCACACGCTCAGTTTAAGCCTCAAATTAATAGTCTGTCTTCCAAAACAATCGCCAGAATCGGTCAAGTGGATTTGAACATTTGTTTCCCCACACAATAACTGTTAAATTTGGCGACGAGCCAGTCCACCTTGCGTTTACGTAAGGAAGATACGTCACAGCGAAGAGAATGTACTTGGCCTGAGTGATTGCTTCCTATGCTGTTTAATGAGATAGTATAGTTAATGTAAGGGTTTAACTTTTTGTGAATGATTTGTGTGGTTTTAAGTTTAAAGGTTATAGATGTAGAGCTCAGTTTGTAGTGGTTGTTTTCAAGTGTGGGTGTTATGTTATACGGGAGTCTAACAGCTCGGGATCTATAAGCTCGCTTGCAGATATTAAACGATATTACCTAAAGTAAATAAAAGGAGATTTAAATCTGCATTTAGAATATACCCAATGCACATGTTATCTTGCATCTTCTATTAAGTATGTTTTATAATTATGACATTTCTACATAAAAACATTATCTTTATAATTTCAAACAGGTGCCCGTTATACTATTGAAAGCTACACCAAACTCCACAAACAGAATATCATAAACAAAAATGCCAACTCCCTTGCGGAGTTTGTACCAAAAGTGTCGCTTTAGCTTTCGTTTCCACCTGTTTACGGCAATCTATCTCAAACCTGTTAGACAGCTAAGATCTCAGCTTTGGCGCGAAGCCAATATCAACAACCTTCTGACGTACCTAACTGTTGGGCTTAATGGCATGGCTTTATTAGAAATACATAGGATGAAAAAATCTCAGTGACAGAAAATAAAATGTGTGGTAGGTATGTAGGTTGTTCTGTTTTCAAGGCTATTCTAGATAGTTCCAGTTTAAGTCAAATTAATTTTGACTTTGGTACAGATCTTAAATACTTGATTACAAATGTTAAAGTTCCTAGATTTTGCCTGTGTTTTGTTTTTCATCCAAAGCTTAAAAAAACTTTAGAAGTCAACAGTTGTCAAAGGAAGGCATAAACATAATTAGTAAAAGTTACAAACAACCACAATTATAATAATATTAAATTATTAATAATAAGTACATTCTTTTATTAAATAATATGACGTATAGATTGTATATTTTTGTCAGAAACTTCTACGTAGATAAATTTTAAAGTCATAAATTATTGGAGCATTTGGCGAAGACGTCTTTCGTGTGGGAAATCTGTCATAGAGATCGTTTAATGGAATTTCTTCTTAAAAGCACTTAAGAGTCAAAAATAAATAATTTTCAATATTACTTTGTTACTTGTAATTATATGGAAAATTCATAAAATAAAATGTTGTAAGTAGTAATACGAAAAAGTAAAATATGGAAATAATTGCTTGCTTTCAAAGATTTCCTGATCAAATATGCTCTCAACTGAAAAATACCATTAAAACTGTGACCTAAATATCGAAACGTACAGGAAACTGGGAGCATGCTTCACCTAAATTCGAAAAATAATTTAAAATTAACATTCAAATACCTAAAACAAATTTCAGAAGCTCCCAAGTCGAATGGCACTAAACTTGGGAATTCAGAGTTCGCAGGAGCCAGCTGAAAGTTTTTAAAAAACTTTCGTACCGTGTTAGCGGAATTGAAATTTATACGATCGCGAGTGCAGTATCATGCAATTTTAACTAAATCATTTTCAAGCAAGGATGACATTTTAATAACTAAATGAAGTTAAATTGCGTTCGCTTTTGGCCGTATGTAAATGAAGGCTTGGAGTTTTTAGTGTGTTGTTTTAAACATTATATATTTGGTGGACTTGTAGACCTATTATTTAACATGGTATATTATGTTTCGTTGTTCAGAAAACACTGTTATATAAAAGAAGAAAAAAGCTTTTATCTAAGACTAGCTTCCGCCCACGACTTTGTACGTGCATCCCCGTTTTTCCCCGTTCCCGCAAGAATTTCGGGAATTCCTTTCTTAGCGGATGCCTACGTCCTAACATCTACCTGCATGCCAAATTTCAGCCCGATACATCCAGTGGTTTGGGCTGTGCGTTGATTGATCACTATATCAGTCACCTTTGAGTTTTATATATATATATATATATATATATATATATATATAGATGAGGATGTTATACAATTATTGTATTAGTTAATTTATGTTTATAATTTACGTTTTTGGACATTTTAAATATAATACAATTATTACCCAGCATTTCAATGTAATGATTGATATCCATACTAATATTATAAATGCGAAAGTAACTCTGTCTGTTACTCAATCACGCCTAAACTACTGAACCAATTTGCATGAAATTTGGTATGGAGATATTTTGATACCCGAGAAACTTTATTGCGAAATATGTACCACGGGCGAAGCCGGGGCAGACCTCTAGTTTGAAATAAATCAATGCATCATTTAAATTACTGAATAATAATTATTGTTACAAAATTATTAAGTGCGATTTTAACTCTTATGTAACATCAGTACAGTAAATGAATATTTTTTTAAACGTCAGTAGGTATACTAATCGAAGATATTATTATAATGCCGTTTTTATTAAAATTCCATCCCCATTCCCAATACATAAGACAAAAAGTAACCCAATCTCAAAAATACTCAACTACAATTCCAAGCAAATCACGAACCGTCCGTTCCTCTCAGGCTAAATACCAAAGGGGCCAGACCGGAGTGAAATCGACTTTTACGATCAAGCCTCGGAGGTTCGATGCTAATCACTTCACCTGAGTAAATTCTAACTTTATGAACTCATATTCCATGTGAGTCAATAATGTATTTGAAGGTATGTGACATATTATAACGAATACTAGCTTTCCGCCCGCGGCTTCGCCTGCGTTTTCAAGAAAATCCCGAATAGTTCCCGTTCCCGTGAGATTTCCGGGATAAGACCTTTCCTGTTTGTTAATCCAAGTTACTCCTTATATGTGTGCTAAATTTCATTGTAATCAGTTCAGCAGTATTTGCGTGAAAGAGTAAGAAACATACATACACACACATACATCCATCCTCACAAACTTTCGCAAATATAAAGCTGAAACGTTTGTTTGGTTGAACGCGTTAATATCAAGAACTAACGGTGATATTTGATTAATTCTTTCAAAGTTAGATGATCAATTAAACGAGGAAGGCTATAGCACAGATTAAATAATAGTTACTACGTAAGCTATAGGTATCATCACGATAAGACCTATAGGAGCGAAAAATGCAGGTAAAACCGCAGGGCAAAGCTAGTTCTGTTATTTAAAGTAGGAATCCGTGGTTTCATTTACACGGTTGTATAATAAAAAATAACCTGTGTGATAAATCAAACCACAATCTGTATTATATGTACCAAATTTCAGCTGTTTTGAAGGAAAGGGAACAATTAATATAAAACAAAAGTATTTATATCACAGTCCCACTTACACTATGAATTTAGATCAATGTATATTATCAACAGTGGTAAAATAATCAAATAGCCTGTCTGAGTGATATGACTTTTATTATCAGCTGGGTTCACTGATTATTGTGTTCATGAAGGTAATGATTTAGAATTTGACAATAAATTTTATCCCTTACGTCACCAGACTCTTGAATTAAAAATAGGCGTGTAATCACAACAAAATGTTCTATCGGTGTGTAATATTAATCTGCAAAACTATCTTTTTGCCTATATATTTCCTAACCATCGAGATAGAGTCACGTTTCATACATCAAGTTAGAATGCACAAAATTTCCTACATTTTCAAATAATTTTTTTGTACGTTTTTTAACGAGTCTAAATAACGCTACGTAACAATAACAAAATCCACATTATAAAATGCTTATTCCATATACATCTAATATTAATACAAGTTACATTCACAAAAACTAAACTAATATTATTTTAATGAAATCAAATCCCAAACGCTGCCTTATAGTAAATCCTTCAGATATCTTACGAGGCCCGAAAAACCTACTCGAGACTCGGTTATTTGGTGAAATGGTCTCAAATATACGACTCGACAGGCCGATCTATATTCCGACCATTTGCTAGCTTTTATAGGTTATCTATCGGATTGGCTGGACCTCATTGCCTGAATTTATTTGATAGATAATTGCTCAATTTCGGGCTTTTTACTACAATTGTACACGGAAATGGAATTGTGCGCTGTTTCTCTCTCTAATTTTGGTATTTAGGTACTATAGGTAGTGGGGTAATACAATATGTATAGTAATGCTATCTGACCCAGCAAATGATATTCAGCCAGTAAACTCTGGTTACTTATCAGTCAAAGCAAAATAGTTTTTTAAAAGTAGATAATATAGTAGTAGTCTAATTTGAGGGGTGAGCGAATATATCTGTAGCACAGTTTATACTACCACCGGTACCGGAGTTCTTTCTATTTTACTGCCTGAAATAAAATTATTGTATTAATTACAACTTGTGTAAATTGTATGTGAAATTTGTATGTAAATAGTAGTAGAATAGATAAAAAAATAGAACCCATATAGACAACGCTGAACGAAGAAATACGAGAAAAGAGAAAACGGCCTTTTACAGCTTCACGATAAATTTTATTTAGTTTATCTGTCAGCTAAAATGATAAATAATGTTAGAAATTGTACTACAAAATAAAAGAAAATAAACATACCTACGCTATTAGTATTTTAGCAAGTGGTGAAAATAACCTTAGTATATTTAATTACGAGTGTAATGAAATATAATATGAGGCAATAAGTTTCTAAAGAAATGAACTAGGTAATTTCACACTTCTAAAGATCAGCTGTAAAAGTGTTGATAGTTCTACAAAGATTAGAAAGTTATTATTTTTAGAAGATTGATTTGAACGTAATTAATTTATTGTTATTTCTATTTACAAAGCTCAAACAATAAAATATACAATATGTATCAAGTATTATACAATGATTTTCTGCGATACTGTAATAACTTTCCCGGAGCTAAACTGACCTAATTCGTGCCTAAGCATGACTCGATTTCCACTTAACATTATATAGATTAAATTATATTATTAATTATTGTATTGTTTGTGTAGCGTGTTGGTTGAAATTGGTTGGTATTAGTGAATTGTATTAAGGAGTTATATTGTAATGAGTAAATTAATTGCAACGTGTATGTAGGTACATAAGAGATTATGATATGCGATAAATAATAAGTGAGATTTTCTGCCCATACTCCAATGAGATCTAGTTTGCCTTTTCTAAAATTATAAATCATACCACATCCGCACATATAGAACTTCTACGTTTTTCTGGTTTAAAAAAATAATATATAAAAAACACACTGTATATATTTTGTTTACTTCGATTGTTATATAAAAAAAATCTAATTTTTATGAATGTGATATGTGTGTCTTTCATTTCTAGTTTTCCGGCATGGTCTAATACTCTATCAACTTGGACCTATTTGTCTATGTAATATCCTTAGCAGATCAATAATTGAGATTTATTTAATTACCTTCAAAATCCGAAAATCAAACAAAAACATCACAGACGTGTGACATTGGGAAATAAATATGGTTAGAACGTTTGAAGTATGCAAATTTCGAGGTATCTGTTCGCATAAGTTTAAAACTAGTCTCTTTTTTACGACCAACCATTGCGGCTAACAATTTATGTCCCTTTTCACCACAGATAGAAAATGGTAAAAACATTTCGCGCTCCCAAAACGTGAAATTCTGTGATTTTGTTACATGAATTTTTATCCAGCCCGTCACGTAAAAATCGTTTGAAAGAAATAACTGTGTATTACCGGTATAAAGATGGTCAAGAAATAAAATATATGGGTGTATTAATAAGTAGGTAATTGTTTATTTTTAGTTAATTAAAAAAGTTTATAAACCTAAAATTGAAAGGAACCTTCAAAAACATGAATAAACCTAGATTAAACAGTGACAAGTTTTTCAATAAATTAAAAAAAGCGTGTATGCCGTGCACACGTGTCAGAAGTGAAACTTCTTTGGCAAGATTCAAAGGTACCAAAATCGTCGTCTTATTCCATGACGTGAAGTTGAAATTATACTCTCAACACGTCTAATAAAGTTTCACTTCAAAAATATCTAATATTACGTTGTATTTTTATTCATTTTCTTAATCCACACGATTGTAACTGTATCCTGTACACTTATGAAATAAAAATCGTCACGCACGAACCACAAAGTACACAAATAGATGGTTGGCCCGCACTATACGGTGAATAATATATATCCACCACTTGCTGGAGCTTTTGGTTCAAGCTATGAGATTCTTAGCTTTTACTTATGTTCTGAACAAATTGTACATACTGATAAAATATTTGACATTTTATTATAAAATAATTAAATGAACAATATATTTATGTATAACGTACTAGGTATCACAAATATTTTATGAATATTTTAGTAGTATAAATCTTGATGATGCGTTTGTGGTATTTAATTATTTCATTGATAAAATAACTTTATTTATCTATGTTCTCTTTTAGTGCAATAAACATGTTTTAAAATGCAACATAAAGAAATAAATATCTATAATATTTTAATTATTAAATTATTAAACTTACTCCATCACTTTTGCTAAATTACCAGTTCCATCAATAAACCGACTGAAAACATATAAAAAATAATTTGGGAAATCCAAAAGTGCACGCTTCATAATTTTTTTTTAATAAATATTTATTAATTATTATTTTTGTTTATTTAATAACAATTAAACCACATCGAATCAGACCCTGAAAAATGAAAGGGTTCTATTCCTGAGCATACTCAAGCGTAAGAGAAAAAAAAAGACTCGATTAGTAAAGTATTTCGGTCGCTATCGTGTTAACAAGAAAAAGGATCCGCACATACAGACACACGGACGTCCAAGACAGAACTTTTTTAAACTGTTTTTTAACCAGTTTAAATAACAAAAATGACATCAAAAATATCATGAACGTTAAAAATAGTGTTTTTTCTTAATATGTGTGTGTATGTATTATCTTACAAGTGCAATGTATGATACATAAAGACATTTTAAGTTTGAAAAATCAGATGTTTTGCGCGAAGTGACAGTAGTACCCACCTCAACGCTTCGCTTATGAGGCGTGCAATAGTGTCTCAAGATCAATCTCAACATGTGCTCAAACATACAGACAGACAGAAAAAACTTTCCCATTTATAATATTAGTATGAACGGTCAGGATACGTAGCTCTGAATAATACATGCCACAACTGTTGCCACTGAGTTAAGTTGTGGTACAAGACATAAGCGAGCAAGAGAATTCAGAAATCTATAGTAATATTATAAAGCTGAGTTTGTTTGTTTGAACGCGCTAATCTCAATGGTTAAGAACGGAACTACTGGTCCGATTTTAAACATTCTTTCGGCTTAAGCAGCCAATTTATCGAGGAAGGCTTTTGGCTATATATCATCTCGTTAGGACCAACAGGAGTGCAGCCACGCGGGTGAAACCGCGAAGCGCAGCTAGTATTGCATAAAATTGGTATGACTGATTGCTCTAGCTGTCTAGTATGTCAGCATAGCATAGTATTTTTATTATAAAAGAAATTGAAAAGCAATTTCAACTAATTTATGAAAAAAATTGAGATTCGTATTTAATATTTCTTTGCAAGTGTTTTATTTCTGTAATCGAAGTCTTGAGTTCGAATGTGCAAGTAGATACCTAAATGAAACTTCATCGGGCAGACGTTGTTCTGCTCTATTGCACCTTTTGTGTTTTCTCTCCATAAGAACCTTCCTTGTACCTTGGCAAAAACGTATATAAATTACCGAATGGTCGAGCCATTCTCGTGTTTTACGCTTAACACATTTGGAGATTAATTGTTATTATATACTCCGCTGCCGCCTATCCCTTGTAGAGTCACATACAAAGGCTCGGATAACGAAGTTAGTTCAGGTGCCAATTGCGGGTTAGCCTTGTTTTAGAACATTTGAACTTTAGCATTCCTCACCCGAATTACTATAAAAGCATTTCCGAATGCTTCGCTTAATTAGATTTCTTCTCTATCATTTAATATGGAATTTTAATAGATATATTATTGAGTTGGTAACGTGACTAGATAGTTATATTAAAGGTTATCGGAATTACTACAACAATATTACAATATTAATACTAATTTCTACAATTTCTAAAGACACTACTTATTATCGAATCTTATATTGTAAGCTTAAATCTTTACACAATGGATTTTGATGCGGATTTTCTAATAGATAGAGTGGTTAAAGATAATTTTTACGCTTTTAAATAATGCCATTATAACCAAACCTTTCGATCCTTTCTTTTTATCGCCACAAAATAGACAAAACGTTTAAGTTATGTATTCCTAAAATTAAATATAACTAAATTGTGGTGATGCCTAATAGATGACCTGTCACTTTTAATCACTTAAAATGGCTTTGGCACTAATTAGTCGGTTAATGATATACGGGCTAAGTAGCTTAAAGCGTGGTGGATAAAAATAACTGATTAGCAAGCCTTAAGGTGCCTCAAGTAAAATATTAATAATCAAAATAAATTGTAGTAATTTGCTATTAAATATCTATAAAAATTAAAAAAAAAACTATCGTATTTTTTCTACTCTTACAAAATTTCAACCTCTTATTACACAAAAATTAAAATACATTTCTGATAGTTTATCAAGTCATGTTATTTTGTTAAAGAACATTTAGTTACCGATAGGGTTGCTATATTATGAAATATGGTTATGGTAACATTTAATGATGAGAATTATTTTTATTTGTAATGTTTTATAAAAAATCCACAACATGTTTGAAAGTAATTTTTCAATATATGTAAATGAAAAATAAACACTTCTCTGATTAGATATTATTGTAATCTCCAAGTTAAATAAAGTCAAAATACATAATCAAAATGCACATATTGAAACAAAATATGAGAAAATACAGTTAAAACATCGCGCAATTGTTTTTGAGGGACACTGTAAATACTGTGCATTTATTTAATAGTGAATACAATCACGTACAAATTTGATTTACTGTTATTATTTTATCAAGTTTGCTCCGTGATTTATTTTGTAAGGAAAAATATATTTTCGTTAAAATATTGTTTCGATGTTAAATCCACTTAACATTTCAATGCGGATTGTATCATATTTTAATGTGTAATTAATGAAAAATTGCGTTGTAATATGACACGAATTGTGTAACTGTTTTCATTTTATTTCGTGAGTGTTGTATTAAATTTATGTTGGAGAGGTTTCATACAATGCAATACAATTATTTATTTAACACACACATACAGAAAAAAAGAAAAGGTAAAAACATATTATAAGATACGACATATTAAATATGCATTTAATTTTAATAGGATTTCATTTTATTTACTTATCTGTTTAATGTTTGTCACAATTTTAATCCTTTTCAAATGTTGATTTTATTGTTAACACTGAGCTATCAGGGTTGTGGATTTTAAAAACTGTTACCTCTTACGGACCTTGAAATAACTAAATACATAAAATAACGTATCTATTGATTTATAAATGACAGTTTTTATAACCAATAATTTATTTTTCAGTGTATCTACGGCTGCTACGTGCACTCGGCAATACTACCAACATTCCATCGAAGATGTTACTGGTTGTTGCAGGTAAAACATTTGTTTTTATTAACTACCCACTTTTAACAAAAAAGTTCCATTTTAATTTAATATATTTTTATATCGGCTATGTGTGTATTATGGGAAATGTCTGTAAGCAGAACCTCCTACTCCCCCTAAATTTATTCTTACAGCTATAATTAATAGTTTGTCCAGTAGGTAGATATTTTTTGTTAGGGAAAAGACTGCTTTGATACAATTACCTTCTTTTATGTTATGGTGCAGGATGGAAGGGTATACCTATTTATTTAATCATAAATTACCTGACCTTTTTACCCTTTGAAATATTATACATATGAAAGTAGAGTAATTGACAATGGAACTACTCGATTGATTTTAAAGTTGTCGATTAGGAACCTTTAACAATTCTTTATACCAGGTCCTCAGGGTTAAAAATCTCTTAATTTATAGAAAAATAGACATATCTTTTTCTTTTTTAACGGTAAAATTAGTGTTTAAATAAATAGAGAGTATCGCTAAC
Source organism: Colias eurytheme (assembly GCF_061535395.1). Classification (NCBI taxonomy): domain Eukaryota; kingdom Metazoa; phylum Arthropoda; class Insecta; order Lepidoptera; family Pieridae; genus Colias; species Colias eurytheme. Next base: position 2,200,808 of record NC_142992.1, on the reverse strand, counting down.
TTCGGAGAAGCGGCTTGTCTACACTATCTACATCTACACTATCTACACTAATATTATAAAGAGGAAAACTTTGATTGTTTGATTGTAATGAATAGGCTCATAAACTACTGGACCGATTTTGATGAAATTTGGCACAGATAATCTTTAGACCCTCAGAAAGAACATCAAAATCGGTCCAGTAGTTTATGCGTGAAAACCATACATACATACATAATTACAAACCTTTCCTCTTTATAATATTAGTATATAAAAGTTATACTTAGAATAAAATTCTTTTTTATCCTGATGAAAATATCTTTTAAGTGCAAGGGCCTAAGCAGAGAGGCTCAATAATAAAAGAATATCGAATGACTTAACGCAACAGACCACTAAGTGTTAATATTAAATATTTAGGTCAAGTAACGTTTAGCTATCATTTATTATTTAGTACTAAACTAGTTCAGGCATAGCTACGTAATTTGCTTCGAATATCCTATTAAGGTGTATTGATTTTATCGTCCTTAAAATAAAGAACATTACGATTAATTGGTGGCCGTATCACTACTAAGTGATAAGGCCGCTAAATACACTAAATTGCTTCTTGCTTTTATTTTTGTATATTTTAGTATCTGTGACTGTTTAGTTGTATTAAATATCGTTGTATATAATATATTCGGTTCTTCTCGTAGATACTGCTTTTCGAATCGGTGCTAAAAGTTAAAAATATGTAATAACGTTTAAAAAGTGCTTCTAGAAGAAGTCTCATTGAATAAATAAATGTTTGAGTTTGAGTTTGAGTTTAAAGAGTAAAATAAATAAATCTCAGTGAGCGTATTCATATGAAAAGTCGAGTCAAATGTAGCATTTCAATCAAGTTCTTATATAACGTAGCTAGTTTGGATGTTTACCTCTCTAATCTCACTTAGGTACGTATGAAAGCAGCGAATCTCGCTCCGTATAAATGCAAGTTTGAGAAATTCCATTAATATTCGAGCGTTTCAAGTGAAAATATATCAGAAATATTGAACCGGAAAGTCCAATTCGCGGTTCTATCAATTTCATGAGGCAGGTATCAAAGGCGCGTATTTCAAGATTTTATATCTCCGTAAAAGCTTCGGCGCTGACTCTGAAAAATTGTATCTTTAGCGAGTTTGTCATTTTAATAGCTCGTGTTGGATTCACGTATTAGGTGATTTATCATTTAATATTTTAATCAGTGCGAGTGTTTTCCGTTTGTTTCTGATGTTAATGAGTGGCTATTTATCTTGCGATTGAAGAATTCAATTTATTCGATTGTTTTTATTTCTTATTTTTTACTCGCGTTTGTAGAGACGAGACTTATAGTAGTATAAGTGCGGTCTAGACTCTAGACTAGAGGTAATTATTAAGACCAGTCTGATTCAAGATCTTGTATATGCACGAGTAAGAAGAATTACCTATCTACTATCTTATATTTAACAACAACAATTTCTATCTAGATTCTAGTTTCTATCTCATAAATGACACTTTTAAATAGCATTTACGCTATACATTTTCCTGTTAAATTTTTAAAGACAAAAAAACAAAATCGAATGCACTTTATCCACCACTATCCGTTAATTACCCACATTGACCGACCATTATAAAATGGCATTTGGAAAACGCCATGAATTCGTCAGTAGGTTTAGATTGCGACCAAAATGCCGATGCGTAATTGAATTTCTGATTGCGATGCATTCGATTCGAGTAACAGGTGTCCACGGTATCGGTATGGGTATTGATATCGGTATCGATATATCGATGGCACAACACTAGTTTGTTTAGACTGAATAAATATCGATGAGGATTTATTGATACTCTTAATTAAGTGATGGTAAATATTTATCGGTGTTTTAGTGCTTTTTTGCGTGGTATTGAATGAATCGTTTACAATTGATAATTGGGTGTTTTATTTTGCAGTTTTATTTACGTTATATTGCGTTTGAATGAATATATTATTTTGATGTATAAAGAGTAACTAAGTAGGTAAATATGTGTGTAAATTGATAACATATTTTTTAATTCATTAAATTTAAATAGACATAAGACGTTCAGAAAAATACATTACATATAAAGAAAAATTAGGGTTGGTCTATTCAGGAATACACCTAACAAAATACTTACAAAATAATATTGATCAATTTATTTTATATTAACAAACTATTAATTTCACTTGACATATTATGAACAATATGTTTAGGTAATTGTTTTATTTATTTTTTATCGCAAACTACTATTGTCAACTCGTCCCTATTTAAATTTTTATAAATTATAAAATCCTTCTCTCGCAAGCCTGAACTATATTTGAAATACGTTCAGTACTTGTAAATTTTACCGTAATTATCTCTTTTATAGGACAGGAGGGCAAATGAGCAGGCAGGTTTCTCTACGGTAAGTAGCGACCGCTAAAGAACCTTCTACCTCTAGATAACAAGAGGACCTCATACGTCCTCACATAACTAAATTAAAGAGAAGCTACCCGTATTTGACACTTTAAATATTCACTGTAAGTTTGTAATTTTTTGTTGGATCTAATGCTTTGTACTTACCTAGTTAAATTATTAATGCAGACTCGGTTTTGAAGTAATGAATGAATAAAATGACAGAAAATTTCGCTTTCCCTTAAAACACTAAGAGGTTAATGAATCGTATTAATAATTAATTATTTTCTAAGTTACGGTCGGAAAAAGGCTTTTCACAATATGTTAATAATTATTAATCTTTATTCAATAATAATCCATTTAAATTTAGTGCATTTTCCAAAATAGTAGAGTCGAAATTTAATCTGCCCACCATTTTGTATCTTTACCCAATGTTAATAACAAAACAATTAATTCGCTTACTGAAAATCCAAACCGGTCATATTAATTACTTCGTTAGCAAGTTTAATAGCGATATATTAATATCATAACCATCAATAATTCATAAAATTAATTGCACCAACTTAACATGTGCCCAAAATACTCGTACCCTGGCATTCAATTTTTCTCCCCTACTACAATAAACATGTTGTTTATCTGTATATTGTTTGTCTATGATAATAAATCCAGGATTGTCTCAGTTTTGCCCCTACAAAATCGTCGGACAAACTTTTAACTTCACTGTAATAAAACTTTTTAAATTGAAGGGTTGACAATCGTATGTTTGTTTGAATTTGTTTAAAGTACAAAGTTATTTGTCGTCGTGTTTTGTTTTAGTTTTTATTTATATTCGTAGTTATTCTTGGTTAGAATGTCTATGTAAGAAGATAGATATTTAAAATATTCTTTTTGAGAAATGATTTATTTTAAGTTTTAAAAATGATTGATTGCATAAGTTGTTCAAATAATTAATTCAGAATAGCATTTATCATAAACAAATTTAATAAAATTTATGAAACCTCGTATTTCCTTGTTCTTATAAAATTTAGAAGCGTTAAGCAGTCCTACTAAACAGACAGTAACGATCGTGATTTTGAACAAAATGAAATTGGGATTTAAAATAATTTATATAAAACTGGAGATTGTCAAGTGGCACTAGCCAGCAACTGTTTACAACAAATTATCACGTTAACAGCGAGTTAATGAAAAACCACAATAACTCCAATAAAGCGCACATGTGGAGTGGCAACCCTGTTCAGCGGCCATTACATAAATAATGCCGCCATGTTTATTGCAACCATTTTGAAGACAAATGGATAGTTATTACTGCGCACTACGTTTTACATTCTCTCCCGTTGAAAATTAAAATATTGTTTACTTATTTTATAGGTTTAACTGCGTGAGAGTCGTTTTAGCGCTCCTCAAATGCCGCTTTTTAATTCACGCTCGTTATTTCGCCACGTTATTCGCCTACTAAATCTATGTAATGCTAACGACCTGAATATTTCTATACGGTAACGTTGCTTGATGTTTAGACTTTAAAATAGGTGCTCGGGGAAACTTCTTTGTGGCAACCTTAAAATTAATTCTCCAATGCCTCTGCCCGTATTGCTTATAGGTGTGATAGAATATTTAATTACTCTCTAATAATGAATATACGAAAATGAGTCTTAGCTATGCCATAATATTATCTTCATTAGTAAGCTTAGAAAGTTTAAATGATCGACGCAATTTTCGAGACCACTTTAAGACTTCTATTGCGCACCTCGAAGAGGTTGTGCTCTATTTTCACAAAATCAATTTTTTACTTTTGAAAATCACTATAACTAAAATGTGGTCCCTTAGATCTACAAAAGCACGAGCCAATCACAATCTTCAACAAATACGCCAATCCAATCAGCCAATCTACCAAATGAAATCAATATTGACGTATCTGTGTCCAATTTCAGAATCCGGACATAGTGCTGGTGCACTATTTGAACGTGCCGTATCCAGATGACAATAAGCTGGCTACAGTTGCCCCCAGTCTTGCTCTATGGGCAGATAAGAAGGAATGGACGAAAGACGAACTCGTCAGCCAGTTAAAACCTATGTGTAAGTATACTTTAACATTTTAACATAAATAATTGGTGACACAATCATTGAAAAGCTTTAGTAAGTTCCACTATCTAAACTTTTAAATCTGTTTTATATATTATATTGATTACTTTGTTTATCAATATATGTATAATAGAGAGAACATTAATTATATTCCAGAAGAAATAGAATATGATGAAAATAATTCTGTACTTCTTTTAATTACGAAACATTTTTTTAAATCTAAGATGTAAACAGTGAAAGCGTTGAGTGAAAGTAATCATTTTAATGTTTTAGAAAAGCCATAAATAACAAAACATTTTATTTATCACCCATAATGTCAAATAAAACTGCAATCACCTAAAAAGAGACCCATTAAAATTCAAGAAAACATGACGTTATCGCCATTAGGTTCCCCCTTAAATTTATGCGCACAAAAATACGTGTAAACTTTTTGCGGCAACTTATTACCATATTAAATGGTCTTGGCAGAGGGCTGAGTTCTAATCAAATAGTTGTCTCCCTGTCGCCTTTCATAAATGTTAAGTACTGTAAATTAAAACGCAACAAGCAATGCTCCCTCCTCATTGCATATTTATAAAGAGAGCGAGTGATAAATTAATTATGACCAATTAATTCTGATCCTCATAAATGTGGATCGTTAAAGCAATGTTCAACATTTACTATGTTTATTACCGTGGTTTGAAATCATCAGTGTATCAGTGTATTAATATTTCGCTCGAATTTATCAAATTTTATAACTGTTGTGGCTTTGCTTTTTATTGACTGTTTAATGAAGCGTTTTATTTTCCAATTTCAGTCTTCAGCGAAGATGAGCCTGATCTCAACAATGAATTGGAAATATCGGTATGTGTTATTTGAATTATAATTTATTAAGTTCGAATGTATACGGAACTTTGTATATTATTTAAAATTCAGGGTAAAATGTTTCAGACGGCGGAGACAGTAGAGGCCATAGTGGGCCAGTTGATGGAGAAACAACGAGCTGCTCGTGCGGCAGCATTGGCGAGGCAGTTAGAGTGCGGTTGTCCCGACTCTACTTGCCAGGACTCACGAACATGCGCCCACCCGTTACGGCGCATTCAGGCATCGAAACCACCAGCATCAGACCACCATGTGTCGTCAACTACTGGCCCATCACCGAGACCGATGGCCCAACCTCCCCGGCAGTATACAAGAGATCACAGAACGTCGACTCAGTCGTCGCCCCTCCTTCTTTCTTTGGGACAAATTCAAGGTGGCGGAGGTTTGCTCATACTGAATGGAACGAGTAATGGAAATCAACAGCATTCCTCATTAGTGTCACCGCTATCGGTCACATCATTTGTATGTGAAGAACCTAGGGACAGATATCGACAGCAATACAAGCCAACGTTTGTTTTAAAAAGAGAAATCCCTGATAGTCAACCGACGTGTATAACTAAAACCGAAACATTCGAAGTAGAAACTCGCATAGAAGGGAAAGTGGATGTAGAAAGCTTTGATAGGAAAATAAAGGTAGAACCGAGAAGTCGAGGCCATATTATAGCAAGCGCACCCGCGACGCCATCTCGATATCCGGATCTATTAGAGCGATTAGAGAATAAGGTGCAGACGGAAAACTGTGATGATACGTTAGTTTTGTTAGGAACAGATGCGCATTTAGAAACTTCGAGTGGATTCTTCGACGAAACGTTGGAATTATCACACGAAGACATTCAGAAAACTTTATCAGCTAATATGCCGACGTGTGAATTAGATCGTAGTGTAGTGCGGTCTACTGAGACGGCAAATGTTATGGTATCTGGTATTGATACGATGGACTTTATAGAGAGTTGTGAGGCTGTAGCGTCACCCACGCATGTGGTTGACGATAATGTATTTGTCAATTTGGATGCTTTTGATATGTTAGGCGATTTTCCGGAGTTAGAAGTGCTTGATCCTAGTTCAATTTCCACAAATCCTATAGTGAGTATTATTTGTTTAAAATTATATATACTTTGGTGAATCTTTTCTTTATCGAATTGTATAAATCAAAGATTAATAAAAACACATAGAATACAGTACAAAAAATAATTTAATTCATTTATTTTTCAGTCTTTATGCAACAATAACTCGCCTCCAACTGAGGATAGTAATGAAAAAATGCAGACTGACTGCAACAACGAAGGAACCCTTAGTATTACCGATTATTGCCCTGAATGGGCGTACCCTGAGGGAGGCGTGAAGGTGCTAGTAGCTGGCCCCTGGACGGAGACATCTGATCAGTACACGGTGTTGTTTGACAACTTCCCTGTGCCATCAATTTTAGTGCAAAATGGACTTCTACGATGTTATTGTCCAGGTAAATATTAAAATAATATATTGCTTAGAATGATAAACATTATAGACTATACTTAGGACTATACTATATTATGTTGAAGAATGCGTCATTTCATGTTTTTTTTACAGTTACAAACTGTGCGCAATATAATATGTCAAATTTACTTATAAAAATTGATAATTATTGATATCAGTGAATTTAGATTAAAAGTATGTTAAAATTATTTATTAAACTAAGTATATATTTTTATTTATCTCTGCTTTATCTCTATTTATCTCTTTTCTGTTCAATTAAAATCCCTTATAATATTTGCTTCTTTTATTCTACTAGTATTGTAAAATCCATTTCAGCACACGAAGCCGGTCTCGCGGCATTACAAGTCGCTCGTGGTGGTCGAGTAGTATCCGATACCGTGGTGTTTGAGTATAAAGCGGGTCCAGCGCCCGCGCCGACCTCACCGGCCTCTGCTCCATTGCCTTCGTTGGACTTGAGGCGGTTCTCGCTGCTGCAGCGCTTGCAGCGGCTGCATGGACGACTGCAATTGAAGACCGAACCTATGGATGATAATAACCAGGTATTGTTATTGTATGCAAATGATTTGAAGCTTCCTGTTACGCTTAATGATTTTCGATAAGGAAAATTTAGATTGTGGTGTAATATATATTGTTTTTGTCATTTAATATTTTTAAAAATCATTACGTAATCGTTTTTGAGAAACAATTGTATGTAAAGCTTAAGTTTGTCGTGATTTGTTTTCTATATTATGATAAAAATATCATAAATTTATGTAGAGCTTATAGTGAAAAAAATTTGTTTGATGAAAATAAACAATAATGCAGTTATTTATTTTAAGGTTGAAACGATATAGAAAAGTAATCAAATCAAACTTTAGTTTGATTTGTTTATTTTTTAAAGAGAAACTAATTCCATTTTAATCTCAATTTCAGGTGGAAGACGTGCAACTGTACTCCAACCCAAAATTCGAAGATCGTCTAGTGACCTTCTGTCAGTCCCTAAGTGTGCGATCAGCTGGTACTTCAGAAGGTTTTGCCACAGAGCCCAGTGAGGATGGTTCTACTATACTGCATTTAGCAGCTGCGTTGGGTTACACGAAGTTGACCACAGCCTTGTTACGATGGAGACAAGATGATAATAGCTTGGCGTTGGAGAAAGAAGTCAATTTGGGTGCACGGGACAGTGATAACTGTACGCCGTTGGTGAGTATAAATTTATCAAATTAAACTTTACCCAATATATTATATTGACTTGAAGGTATAAAATTATTGTTTACGAAAATATTCAGAATTAGAAAAAAAAGTTTAATGAATATTCATGAGGATGTCAGTATTGCATTTTAAAAATAGCAGCATAAATACAATAGGTGGTTCAATTACGAAAAATAATTACTTATATAAATATTTATACTTATCATACAACTTGAATTTGTCTTTACTTAGTTGTTTCTGTTGTTAGCTTTAACTATCGTAGGAAGCCTAGATGTTAATAAATATGAAATAATGATGGCGATGATGTTGATATCGCTAGCTGAAAATTTCGTAACATAACAAATATTCTGTAAAATATTTTTTTAACTTCTATAATAAGCATAATGCATTCTTAACAATATACTTGTTTAATAAAAAAATGTGTGCGTGTACTAGTGTACACACGTAAGAAGTGAAGCTTCTTTATGAGCTTATTTTTCAAAAAATAATTTAGTATATGCAACTTTACAGAAATACGTCGAATCACGCGTGGTAGGGATAAGAAAAAGATGGCGCGTAACGAAAAAATGTTACACTAAATTTTTTTCCAACCCCGATAAAGAAGTTTCACTTCAATAACATGTTCATCACAAACAGATGGTAGCAAGTGCGGCCGGTCACGTAGACACAGCCGTTGTCCTAGCGCGGTGGAGCGCGGGCACGCGGCGCGAGGCGGGCGCGCGAGCGGCATCTGCAGCTGCACGCCGCGCGGGACACACGCATCTCGCGACTCTGCTTGATAGGATCCACCCGCCCGCTGGTGATGCGGTTTTTCGGAGACCCTTCAGGTAAATTACATTATAATCAATAAAATATAACTTTATTAATTGTCTAATCACAATATTAGGTAGATAGATACTTTGCTTGCAAATACATAGTGAGTCAGCTTATCAACTATGATTAAGTAATGATTTAATAAAAAAAAAATTCTATCCATTTCAATTTTTTTGGTTGGAATGTAAGAAATTATATTTGAAAAAGCAGTTGGTGTTTAGAAGGGAAAAAAATGCAATAGTTTTAAAAATCTCAGCTTTGGATTGCGTATTATTCTGTGATTCTCAACGTTTATAATTACTAAATATGTACAATAATGTTTTTTAGAGTATTGGATTAGTTTCTAAAACTTCCATCAAGTGTGCAGTGATTTGAATTTCATAACAATTCATAGTCTCCTTTAAGTTATTAACTGTATAATATAATTCAATCTATCTTATATTTTCAGCTTATCGCAAAAGGGTAGAGCCGGAAGTTTGGAGAGCAACTTGGTGAAGCGACCGTCAATTGACAGCGGAATTAATATGGCCGACGCTTTCCGATCTAGTTCCGCTATAGATAAACATGATTCGTCTTCTTTAAGGTCATTCATTTTTCTTTTATTTAAACCAGTATTCTCTATGATATGAATAAATATAACTTTTATTTTTGTTAGAATTTATAAATAAAATTTTTGTTTAATTATTTTCTTATTCACTTCTAACGCTCCGATCTATATATTTCAGATGGGAACGAAGTATGTCTTTACCCTTAGATTCTGATACATCCGAAGACAGTCTCGGAGATATGAAAATAGGACGACGCATGGATCTAGCCCTATGTAAGTTAACAACAAATATTACCTCCCTCATAGAAAAGTTAGTTTTCATTTGCAAATGATTATTTACTTCATCGGCAAAACACCCTCCTTTGGGTATTTCAAAATTTTTCACCTAGCTCATATTATATTTCTTAAATTGGAAAGGTTTCAGCGTTGTCACTAAAATGTCCCAGCGATGTTAAAGCGTTTGAATCGCTTAACTGTTCAAAAAAGTTCATCTCATCTAAAATTAAGGTAAAAGAGCGTACCGCTCGTCCTCACAATTTGTAGCGTAAGGTCTGAACGGCAAGCGACAAAGCGCGTCAGACAGACTTAGCCGGTAGAAAGGGTCGGGGGAAGTGAGGACGCTAGGGCCTAACGGCGCGCGACATAACGACCCCGCCAAGTCGAATGGTCGGGTAAAGTTAGATGTACACTAGAGGAGTGGTCTCGGTCCAGCCGCGCGACTGACAGTTGTCCGCCCGCGCAGGCGAGACGGCGCCGGAGAGCCCGTCGCCCCCCGCGCCCCCCGCGCGCCCCGCGCCGCTCTCGCCCTCGCCCCCGCCCGCGCCCCCGCCCGCGCCCCCGCCCGCGCCCGCTGCAGGTCAGTCCGCGAGCGCGGAACTGTATAGACAGTCTACACGCGCCCTTAGCGTCACAGCTGCCTTAGCGCGCTGCGAATCGATCAGGCCCTGGAAGAAACGGTTCGATTGACCCGTTGCTATTGGGAGTCAGTGGTAACTCGGTTATGAAATAAAGAGAAAGACTGTTCTATACAGTTTCAAGTCGCAGCACCCCCTCCGCTCGAATTGTCTATCGATGTTGTGTATGTAGTAGTTGCATGGCCGCTCTGGCCTTCTTCTTCTAAACAACGTTGTCTGTGTATCTCTGTCTCTCTCTTGCCAGTGTAGCTCAGTCATAGCTATTGGTAGATTTGTAGTTTCTTCTGTATCTATCCAATATCGAGCGGAGATGTCCCGGTGTTGTTAGTAGTGACCTGTTAAAGTCGAGCCGATACATCTCACTATGGAGATAAAGGAATTAGTGAAACATAATAAGGTTGGAAACAGTAATTTTCTTAAAAGTAAAATTATTGCTTCCAATTCTAACACAAATAATGCATGATAAGTATCGGTTCTACTTGTTCGATGTTGTCCATCGATGTCGCTTTCAATGGTTCGTAATGGTCTATTCACAGTCATTTAATTCAGACACGACAAAACGACGCCTAAACAGGAACAGAGTCAGCCATGACATAAGAACAGAATACCCTCAATACTTCACGACACTGCATGGTGGCTTGCATGAAGCGATATATCTATAAAACGGCTTTTTATGTGTAGAATTTACGCTATTTGATTATTGGAAAGGTAAGTTCGCTTTCACTGTGGTTTTACAAGCACATTATGATCAATATTCGGTGTTGTGTACTTGGATGATAGTGTGATATTGATGTTTTATATTTAAGGAATTTATGTTAGCTTAAGATAGATTTAAAGACTATTATTTCAATTCTTTGAATTTTGCAAAGAAAGATCACGTTAAACAGTTTTAATATTTTTTCAAAATGATACTATCGAATTTGTAATATCCATAACGGTAAATTTTCCCCCATCATAATGCTTGTTTTAATACTATTTGCTAGATCGCACATCTTGATCATGTAATGTTTTGAACAGCAAGGATACAGCCAGATTTAACATCATTGTTTGGATATTGCGTACTGCCGATGAAAATTCCATTTTATTAACTAATTTCAGGGGAGCAGGATGACAGAGTGTTTACCTTAGCAGAACAGATAATAGCAGCGATGCCCGAGAGAATAAAGGTATGAAATTATATGGTTTTGATTAATGTTTGTTATTAGTTGAA